>NC_041403.2:166671245-167017245 GCF_900747795.2 Erpetoichthys calabaricus | reverse complement strand
ATACAAACTGCATGTAAATATATATTTTAAGTTTTTAAGCACAAATATAGTTAATTAAACCATAGAATGCACAGCGTAATAGTAAACTAAATGTAAAAACATTGAATAACACTGAGAAAACCTTGAACAACAGAGAAAACTAACACTGCAATAGTTTGCGCTATAGCGCTACCAACCGCTGGCTAAAAACACTTTTTTTTTTTTTTAAATGAGTTTTAAGCACAGGGAAATAAATGAACATTTGAAAAAATCCATAATTTAATAAACCACCAAAAAAAGTAACATTGCAACAATGCACGCTACGAACCGATCGCTGTACACAGAAGTGAAAACAAAATCAAGCCTGGTGCATTCTTTAACTGCCTTCCTACCTTATGAGTCCAGCCCCCACTCTCTCGCTCGCTGCACAAGAAAAGCACAGGGAGAGACTGAACATGTACAAACCGAAAGGGAACCTGGCTTGTTCGTATACCGAGTGTGTGGTCGTGAACCAAGGCAAAAGTTTGGCGAACTTTTTGGTCGTAAACCGATCTGTACGTGTTCCGAGACGTTCGTGAACCGAGGTTCCACCGTAGTAGGAAAAACTAGGGGCTCTGCCCCCTACTCACTTCGCTCACCATCTCCCGTGTGGGCACTACGCGCTTGTCATTTCCCGGATCTGCCACCGCTTTTGGATAAACACCAATGTGAACTCGGTCTTTGATATCTCCGTCCTTCGAAACTATTAGCGCTGACAATTCGTCACATGTTGGTTTATTATTTATGTGAGTGTGATCTTTTGGATTCATATAGAAACCCAAGAAAACTTCTTTGTCTGTGTTTTTCAGATAAATTTTGTGTAAAGTGTGATACTTTTGGACGCATGGATTTGTATCCATTACCGGCTATAGAATTTCTAATACATCCGATCGTTTAACTCTTTCGATGTTGCATCGCATCTCTGTGATCTTTAATATAAACCTGAAGGAATTTTGGTTTCTTTGAAATTAAACTTGTCGTAGCTTTAATTGTTGCGGGACCACAGATTCTCATAGCGTATGGTCCTGAATCGTGTAAATCTACGTTTTGAGCATTGAATAATGCAAATGCAAACAGATTATTGACATTTTGATTGCAGTGTTTGTGGATTTCACTTTCACCAAATAACAAATCTTTTATTTCTCACGGATAGGCCTCTGAGAAACACTACAGGTGCTGGTCATAAAATTAGAATATGATGACAAAGTTGATTTATTTCAGTAATTCCATTCAAAAAGTGAAACTTGTATATTAGATTCATTCATTACACACAGACTGATGTATTTCAAATGTTTATTTCTTTTAATTTTGATGATTATAACTGACAACTAATGAAAGTCCCAAATTCAGTATCTCGGAAAATTCGAATATTGTGAAAAGGTTCAATATTGAAGACACCTGGTGCCACACTCTAATCAGCTAATTAACTCAAAACACCTGCAAAAGCCTTTAAATGGTCTCTCAGTCAAGTTCTGTAGGCTACACAATCATGGGGAAGACTGCTGACTTGACAGTTGTCCAAAAGACGACCATTGACACCTTGCACAAGGAGGCCAAGACACAAAATGTCATTGCTAAAGACGCTGGCTGTTCACAGAGCTCTGTGTCCAAGCACATTAATAGAGAGGCGAAGGGAAGAACAAGATGTGGTAGAAAAAAGTGGACAAGCAATAGGGATAACCGCACCCTGGAGAGGATTGTGAAACAAAACCCATTCAAAAATGTGGGGGAGATTCACAAAGAGTGGACTGCAGCTGGAGTCAGTGCTTCAAGAACCACCACACACAGACGTATGCAAGACATGGGTTTCAGCTGTCGCATTCCTTGTGTCAAGCCACTCTTGAACAAGAGACAGCGTCAGAAGCGTCTCGTCTTTGGACTGCTGCTGAGTGGTCCAAAGTTATGTTCTCTGATGAAAGTAAATTTTGCATTTCCTTTGGAAATCAAGGTCCCAGAGTCTGGAGGAAGAGAGGAGAGGCACAGAATCCACATTGCGTGATGTCCAGTGTAAAGTTTCCACAGTCAGTGATGGTTTGGGGTGCCATGTCATCTGCTGGTGTTGGTCCATTGTGAGATCCAAGGTCAACGCAGCTGTCTACCAGGAAGTTTTAGAGCACTTCATGCGTCCTGGTGCTGACGAACTTTATGGAGATGCAGATTTCATTTTCCAACAGGACCTGGCACCTGCACACAGTGCCAAAGCTACCAGTACCTGGTTTAAGGACCATGGTATCCCTGTTCTTGATTGGGCAGCAAACTCGCCTGACCTTAACCCCACAGAAAATCTATGGGGTATTGTGAAGAGGAAGATGCAATACGCCAGACCCAACAATTCAGAAGAGCTGAAGGCCACTATCAGAGCAACATGGGCTCTCCTAACACCTAAGCAGTGCCACAGACTGATCGACTCCATGCCACGCCGCATTGCTGCAGTAATCCAGGCCAAAGGAGCCCCAACTAAATATTGAGTGCTGTACATGCTCATACTTTTTATGTTCATACCTTTCAGTTGGCCAACATTTCTAAAAATCCTTTTTTTGCATTGGTCTTAATTGATATTCTAATTTTCCGAGATACTGAATTTGGGACTTTCATTAGTTGTCAGTTATAATCATCAACATTAATAGAAATAAACATTTGAAATACATCAGTCTGTGTGTAATGAATGAATCTAATATACAAGTTTCACTTTCTGAATGGAATTACTGAAATAAATCAACTTTGTCATGATATTCTAATTTTGTGACCAGCACCTGTACTTGCCCTGATGGCAACACAAATTAGACGATCTACAATTCTCCGACTTAAACTTTTAAGCCGAACAATATCTACAGTCTTCTGTCACATCACCTATGTCCATTTATTTGAGCTCTTTTCACTCTTCTGTCATTTCACCGTTCCGTTTGTTAGCACTAATGCAATCTTTATTATCAGTTTTTTGAGACTTCGAATTTTAGTACTTTCATAATGTCTAACCTGCTCTGCATGTGTACCATGCCAATGTGTTTGAACCTCTTTACAACGTTCTACTTTGTCATCTACTTTGTCTTTTATTTCCGCCCCCGCTGGCCTGGGCTGATTATAACTTTCCTTATTTTCCAAATCTGCACTTAGCTTATCATTGTTCTTTTTGAATTCATTTCTCTCCAACGCTTTTGGGCCTCTTTTCCACGCGCTACCCTTTCTTATTCTCTTAGTCATTGATGTTTCATCTAGAACGTATATAATTATTGTTCAGAAAAGTATTGCATCGAAGGAAACGAATAGATTGTATGTCTTGTATTAAAATGAGGAAAAAGTAAAAATTTATAAGAGCTGAGAGCACAGGAACTGTGTCTGACAATAGCATTCACACGAATGAGAGGCGAGTGGATTGTGGGCCTGATTAAATCTCTTGGCACAAAGTCTCGTCTCGTGGGACTTGAAATTATCACTCTGACAAAGTCTATTATATAAAACAAATCCTGGGACGAGACAAGAGAGATAAGTACATACATAAATAAAAATTCAAATAAATAAGAGAAGAGAATGCACTTCCTCAATTTAAATGCTTATTCTAAAATGTTATTGATTAGAACTTTTTTTTAAAAAAAAGTTTTGCACAGATCCTCTAAGTGACAGTTTGATTTTTTCCACCCAATTTCAAATAATATATGACATCAGTTACCCGCTGACTTAACAGAGGGGGGTTAGGATTCTTCCATTTGAGCCAGACCCGGATGAAACCCACACAGACATGGGGAGAACATGCAAACTCCACGAAGGGAGGAACAGGGAAGCGAACCCAGCTCTCCTTATTGTGATGTAGCAGCGCTACCACTGTGCCACCGTGCCTCCCTTTTTCCAATTTTAGATAATATATAATAACATCAGTCACCCACTGACTTAACAGAAGCGAGTTAGGATTCTTCCAGTTGAGCAAGACCAGCCTGCGTGCCAATAGTGTAGTAAAGGCAATCACAGTTTGTTTGTCCTTCGCCACTTTAAGCCCATCTGTAAACCCACCACACACAGCTGTTAGTGGATTAGGAGAGACTGGGATACTCAGGCTGTCTGAAAGGCATTTAAAGATTTTGGTACAAAATGATGTTAATTTGGTGCAGGCCCAAAACATGTAACCCAGTGAGGCTGGAACTCGATTGCAACGTTCACAGTTTGGCTCTTGCCCTGGAAATATTTTGGACAATTTTAAACGATGTGCTCGACAGATGATTTTCAGTTGAATGATTGTATGCTTTGTGCATTTGATGCCCAAGTGAATTCTGTGCATCGCTGCCTTCCACTCCTTTTCCGACATGTTGGGTGAGAGATCCTTTTGCCGCTGTACTCTGGAATCTTTCAAAGAGACGGACTTTTAAAACATCTTTGTATGTTACAGAAATGTGGTCTGAGTCCTCAAGACTGATCAATATAAAAACATTACCTTTACCTACCACTTCTGTTTCCCCTCAAAGTCAAAGAAGCCGGGCTTTGTTGTGTTACATTTTCCAACTTTGACCTGAAAAGAAAAAAAGAAAAAGAAAGTAATCACGGTCATGGACATGCAGCATCATCAGGGCAGCCTTTAACATTCTGGCAGCACCAGCAGGCTCACGAACAGCTTTTACCCTGTGGCCATCACCCTGTTCTGAACAAGCAGGTTTGTAAAATGGACAGAAGGAGTATTGTTTTAACAGCAGGTTTGCTTCTTACATTTCTCTTATGTGAGAAATGCACTTGAAAGGAAACAGAGACACATACTTTGATAAATGTTAATTGTTACTTGTCTCTTTCAGAGTTATGATAACAGTTCTCTTCTTGGGTCCTGGGGTGGTACCAATTTGCTAATTTTGGATATTAATATTAAACCGTTTAAGAACCCCTGCATTACAGCCTTGAACTATGAAAGCCTCACAACTACCTGGTGCGCGTACGCACCGTTTATACATGAGGCCCCAGGACAAATACAGCACTGGAAAACCTTTAAGTGAGACATCTTATATGTAAAAAATTAATAGACCTCTCCAGGCTAAAATTCATTTAGCAAGAGAGGAGAACAATGTCTGGTCAAGATCTGTGGATAAGAGGACTGTCCAACAAAGTCTTTTGATGTTTCTGATGAGTCTTAGACTCTCACCTTCTCTCTCTCTCTCATTTTTCCTAGGGCACGAAGCGGAAGCGGAAGCAAAGCAGAAGCGGACAATGGCCGACAGTGAGGTGAATCGCATTGCAACTGTAGTCGAGGAACTCCAGGCACTCGATGAACAGATTCAGAATCTTCTGTCCAGACGAAGATACCTCAGAGATCTGAAGGCTCGGCTGTTGGATAAACCGTCCTCGCCATCTGTTATCGGCGTAACATCAACCCCGCGTTGTGCCGCGCAAGTCACCTTCACCCCCGCGCCTCGTAGGAGCGACACCGATGATGACCTCGGTGTATTTCAGCTATGCAGGCGGGGGTTCAAGGCCAGAACACCTCCATCGGCACAGGCAAGCATCGTAACCCAGAACCGGTTTGACCCTCTAAGCGTCCCCAGTTCGCCTTCAGCTCCTGGTGATGTAATTGTGGTAGGTGATTCTATTGTTAGGAACCTCAATATCACTTGCCCTAATAGAAAATCTTTTGTTTCTTGTTTTCCCGGTGCTCGTGTCCGAGATGTGACGAGACGTGCACCGGCGATCTACAAGAACAGGGCAGTTGGAGCCGTTGTTATACATGCTGGCGTAAACGACATAAGGCACCGACAGTCGGAGATCCTCAAGGCAGACTTCACTGCATTAATTAAAGACACAAAGGAGAGGACCCCATCGGCAAAGATCTTCATCTCGGGTCCACTCCCTCTCGTCAGACGATCAAACGAGTATTACAGTCGTCTGCTTGGTTTAAACAACTGGCTGCAGGGCTTCTGCAAGAATCAAGACATCGGGTTCATTAACAACTGGGACCTCTTTTGGGAAAGACCGCGTTTCTTCAAGCGAGATGGCCTGCATCCGAACAGCTTCGGCGCCCGGGTCCTCTCCGAAAACATATCGAAGGTAATTCGTTTATCTTGACTATCTATCTCTGCTTTTAACCCCTTCCGAAATGCCACTCCTGTGTTTGGTCATGATAATTGTTTAAAAAAATCTTCCATAAAAGTGCGCAACATAAATACTGTAATAACCAATCTTAATGCACATAGAAAATCTAGGCAATACGGCATAAACGCCAATAATTTAATTAAAGTTACTACTTTAGATGAACAATGTATTAAAACTGTAAAAACAGATCATAGATTAAACAAAAAATACACACAGAGCGGCGCTAATAAAAATAACTTAATTCCGGTTCCCTATATCAATAACGCACATAGTATTCATCTCTGCTCCTCCGAAACATTGAATATGGCACTATTAAATATTAGAGCTTTAACTAACAAGACGTTTTTTATCAACGACATTATTAGTGAAAAAAAAATAGACTTTATTGCACTAAGTGAAACGTGGCTTAGCTCAGATGGCGCAGCTGTTTTAATCGAATCTGCGCCTCCGGATTACAGTTTTACTCGTGCTGATCGCCAAGGAAAGAGAGGTGGAGGGCTAGCAAACATTTACTCTAGCAGGTTAAAATGTAAAAATATCAGTTTTGGTAAGTTCAAGTCTTTTGAGTATCTCGCCATTGTTATTCAGGGAGATTCTCACGTTCTAGTATTATCCGTGTATAGACCTCCTAAATTCAACGCGTCTTTCTTTGAGGAATTCTCTGACTTGATGTCAATCTTAATTACGAACTATGACGCACTCTTAATAGTCGGCGACTTTAATTTTCATGTAGATAATCAATGTGACCAAAAAGTAAAAGAATTTATGAACCTCCTGGACTCTTTTGATTTGAGACAGCTCGTTAATCAGCCTACACATAAAGCAGGTCATACGTTAGACTTAGTAATTACTAAAGGACTAAAAGTTGATATAAAGCAGGTCATTGATACGGGTCTTTCAGACCATTTTCTTCTACTTTTTAATATAGAAATAATGATAGAAAACACTCATGAGAAGCATATTGTTAAAAAACGCTTCTTTGACTCATCAGCAACTTTAAAACTTACAAACATTCTAACCAATCAGTCCGTTTATAGTGCCAACTATAATAGCGAGGAGAATGTAAATAGTAAGGTGGAAAGATTTAATACTAAAGTGAGGGCTGCTGTTGACATAGTTGCACCTGAAAAGACAGTTAAAAAATCTTCTAGCATTGTTATACCTTGGAAGACCCAAAGAGTGTCTGATTTAAAGAGAACATGCCGTAGAGCTGAGCGTAAATGGAGGAAGACTAAACTAACTATTGACTATGAGATATTAAAAGTTAAAATAACAGAATACAATAACACAGTCCGTCTTGAGAGGCGCTGCTATTTCTCTAAGATTATAAATAACAATGCTAGTAATCCCAGAGTCTTATTTTCGACAATTGATCATCTGTTAAACCCAGGTAACTCAAAGGAATGCCTCCTAAGTACTTCCAGTAAAACCTGTGAGGCTATCGCTGTATTTTTCAATCAAAAAATTAATGATATTAGAAATAACATAGTATATCTCCCCAACACTAAGGATCCCCCGAAACCCCAGTACTCCATAATAAATAAATTAGAGTCTTTCACTAGGATAGATTTACCTGATCTACATAAAATAATTTCTCAAATGAAACCATCCACCTGTGCCCTTGACCCAATACCAACAAATTTTTTCAAAGAAGTATCGGGTGTGCTTATTGATAATGTTCTTGACATAGTAAATTCGTCATTAGATACGGGGGTCTTCCCAGACTGTCTTAAGACTGCGGTAATTAAACCCCTACTTAAGAAAAATAATCTCGACCCCTCTGCTCTTGAAAATTATAGACCCATCTCTAACCTGCCTTTCTTAAGTAAAATTCTAGAGAAGGCAGTCATTATGCAGTTAAATGAGCACCTCAATAAACATGCTATTCTTGATAAATTTCAGTCAGGTTTTAGAACAAATCACAGCACAGAAACTGCACTCGTTAAAGTAGTAAATGACTTGCGGGTAAATGCAGACAGAGGCCATTTATCTGTTCTCATCCTCTTAGATTTGAGTGCCGCATTTGACACTATTGATCATAATATTCTTAAGAATCGCCTTAGTCAATGGGTGGGCCTCTCTGGCAGTGTCTTAAACTGGTTTGAATCCTACCTGGCAGGGAGAAAATTCTTTGTTAGTTGTGGTAATTATAACTCAAAGACACATGATATTCTATATGGTGTTCCACAAGGCTCTATCCTGGGTCCGCTGCTCTTCTCAATCTACATGCTTCCATTAGGTCAGATTATCTCGGGACATAACGTGAGCTACCACAGCTATGCTGATGACACACAGCTGTATTTATCGATAGCACCTGATGACCCCAAATCTCTTGATTCGCTAACACAATGTCTAACCTGTATCTCAGAATGGATGAATAGTAACTTTCTCAAATTAAATAAAGAAAAAACCGAAATCTTAGTGATTGGCAATAATGGATACAATGAGGCTATTAGAAATAAACTGGATGCATTAGGATTAAAAGTCAAATCGGAGGTAAAAAGCTTAGGGGTAACCGTTGATTGTAATCTGAATTTTAAATCGCATATTAATAAAATCACTAGGACAGCATTTTTTCACCTAAGGAACATAGCAAAAGTTAGACCTCTTATATCATCGAAAGATGCAGAGAAATTAGTTCATGCGTTTGTCTTTAGTCGGCTAGATTACTGTAATGCACTCCTCTCAGGACTACCCAAAAAAGACATCAATCGTTTGCAGTTAGTGCAGAATGCAGCTGCTAGAATCCTTACCAGGAAAAGAAAATCCGAACACATTTCTCCAGTTTTGATGTCACTACACTGGTTACCTGTGTCATTCAGAATTGACTTTAAAATTCTGCTTATGGTTTATAAAGCTTTAAATAATCTCGCCCCGTCTTATATATCGGAATGTCTGACACCTTATATTCCAAATCGCAACCTCAGATCCTCAACTGAGTGTCTCCTTAGAATTCCAAGAGCAAAACTTAAAAGAAGTGGTGAGGCGGCCTTCTGCTGTTATGCACCTAAAATCTGGAATAGCCTGCCAGTAGGAATTCGCCAGGCTAATACAGTGGAGCACTTTAAAAAACTACTGAAAACACATTACTTTAACATGGCCTTCTCATAACTTCACTGTAATTTAATCCTGACACTCTGTATATCCAATTCATTATAATAACCATTCATTCAAAATTTGTACTAACCCCTACTCTCTCTTCTGTTTCCTTTTCCGGTGTCCTATTGGTGGTGGCTTGTGCCACCACCATCTACCCAAAGCACCATGATGTTCCAACAATGATGGATGGATCAAAAGCCAGAAGTCTGTATAACCATCAGCATCAAGTGACTCCGTGAGAACCCTAACTACAAAGAGGACTATTTCATTTATGTTAGGTAGAATGCCCAAAGGGGACTGGGCGGTCTCGTGGCCTGGAACCCCTACAGATTTTATTTTTTTCTCCAGCCTTCTGGAGTTTTTTTTTGTTTTTTCTGTCCACCCTGGCCATCGGACCTTACTCCTTTTTATGTTAACTAAGGTTGTCTTATTTTAATTTCTTATTTGTCTTTTATTCTTCTTTTCTTCATTATGTAAAGCACTTTGAGCTACTTTTTGTATGAAAATGTGCTATATAAATAAATGTTGTTGTTGTTGTTGTTGTTTTTCAATGCAATGTGGGTCTGTAGTCAGTTTTTCTCGGACTGACACAGACAACCTAACAGTCCTCATATCTGACCATAAAACTCGTGTCTCTAATTTTACCAGAAGTTTAATTTCCCATTCGTTTCTCTCTTGCCGTGTTCTGAAGTTGCCCATAAGCCCCGTGACTTTAAAGTCCCTCTCACAGAAGGTATAAGAACTGCATATCAGCACAAAGGCAAAAATTGCACAGCATTCTAGATAAAATTGGGTTTTTCAATCTATAAGTGTCTCCAGCAATTCATCCAGGGCTGGGTTAAGACCTTTAGAGGCCCTAAGCACTTACAAGTTTTTGGTGCCCCCCCAATGTATCGAATTTAAAATATAAACAATAATAAGCCAAAATTATGGGATTTTTCAAAATGAAACTAAACTTACAGTAAGATGGAAAATACTGCTTATTTTTGTATACATTTACTTTATTTAAATTGGAAAAGTTTCCCTTAACGTTTTCCAATGCAAAGTCTTTGATCAGATCCTCAAAACTAATCTTACATAACACGTGTACTTCTGTACTTAGCAGAGGGAAGGCATCCAGCCTGCCTTGTTGCATAGCTGTTCTGTTAGGATCTTTAATATCTTCAACAAAGAACATGAACGCTAAGATGAGCAATTTGTGACCATTAATGTTAAAAAATATACGAAAGCAAACATCTACATTTGGAAAGTCACACCCAATATTGTCTTTACAATTATGTTATCAAGATCAGCATTACTGAATCTTGTTTTTAATTTTTTTTTGGTTGGCGCATATATGAGGAGTGAAACTGTCGAAGCTGGACCCCCTTTTTTGTGGAATCAGGTTCAACGGCACCATATGGTCCATGGTGGGTAAATCCAGCAATGGAAAATTTCTGTGCTGCCCCCTTTTCCCTTGACGCCCTAAACACGCCATTATTTTACGTAATGGTTAATCCAGCCCAGTAGTCATCTAAGGTCCGGTTGAGGGGACCCCTCGGATTTACATAAAATCACACAGAAGCCTTCGGTTGGGGGGAGCAGACCCCGTGTGGCTTCGCTCCTACTGTACATTTTTGAATATTGCAAGTTATTTTGTAATCTGATGTACCAAAGGAAAAAATACAGATTTGTTCAATCCCGACATTGGTTGGTCAAGAGCTGTTCATCCTAATCTGACACACAGCGGAACCTCAGCTTTGTGGGTTGGGGGAGCTGAAATGAGTGCGGCAAGAGATACAATCAGGTGGGCGTCAAATTCAGGCTCTTCGTAGATCGCCGCTTATTTTGCCAGCTGCCACAAGGCATAAGGACTCACGGAACTGCTAGAAGTTCCACAAAACACAGTTTAATATGCGCTACCCTAGACGATAATGGAGGTGGGCAGCCGCCGTTACCGCCAACCGAACAGATCGCTTTTAAAAAAAAAAAAAGGCACTTAAACTCCGCCAGACGTTCCGAATGTTATGCCCGCTCCCCGACACAAGGACCCTAGTCATCCTTACTCGGCGGGCACGGTCGATCACGCCGCCTGCTCATTTTTGCCCATCTCTCACCCCGCACTAATGCCTCGCATTTCACCGTCACACACACAGTCTCCCTTTCTCTTGGCCCCCGTCGCTGCCGGCACCTACCTCCCACATCCCCGCGGCTCTCACCTGTTTGTACCTGGCGTACAAGTAAAGCAGCTGCTCCCTGCTAGCGGTCTGTAGAAGTGTGGGCAGCCGTTCCGCCGCGGCTTCGAATTCCGCCTCCAATTCTGCGCTTTCCCGTCGGGCTCCCTCATTCGCTGCTGCACAGCTCGGGTCCGAGTCCGAATCCGAACCGCCCAGCGGTTCTCCGGTATCAGGTCGCGCCGGATCAGTACCAGACCCTGTGGCCGAATCTGGGGATGACGACGGTGACCGAGAAGCCATGACGAAAACAAATTGGCTGCCGAGCTGCAGCTCCCGGGCTCTGTATACAGTCCGTCTCCCCTCGTGTTCCCGCCGGCAGCTCGGCCGCGCTAACAAAGGTTCCTAGCGGGGCTGATGACGCGCCAGGGGTGAGCGTGCGCGCGCAAATCGACGTGGGCGGACACGCGTTTCTTGCTTCCCGCCCGAATGCCCGAAAGGATAACGTATGGAAATAACGATCATCTGTTTACGCATCATCATCATCATCATCATCATTATTATAGCCACCCTTTTTTCTTATCAATAGACGTAAACTGTGAGCTTATAAAAGGTAATTAAAGGCAAATGCATTTCGTTTTTTTGTTTTTCTTTTTAAAGGTTTAATATTCCAGTGGTCCCCTCTCCACCTCCGATGATCTATGGAGGCCTCAGAGTCTATCAATTGAGCAGTAGACCTGTCAGGTGAAACTTAGAGCTGTGTGTGGTTGATGAAGTTTTTTTTTAATCTTTTTTTTTACATACAGTAGATGCAGAAAATATTCAGGTTCTGCTTACTCTTCACACTTGCAGTGCTGCAGCCTTGTGCTCAGATCATTTGGATTCATTTTTTCCAACACTCAATACCCCAGAACAACAGCGACATTTAGGGGTGGGCGAGTGGGGCGACCGCCCCAATCCCCGTGCCTACCGGGGCCACCTTTGAGGTCGGCGTGTCCCATTTGAGAGGATTTGTCAAGTTATATTCTGCAGTATCTATCTCTATCTATAAAAGCCAAATCCCACTGACTCACTCATCACGAAATCTCCCAAGGACTTGATATTTGGAATGTAGGTTACCCTTGGCCCATAGGTGCTCGCTAAGAAACGGTTTTAAAAGTTTCACGGAACAAGTGCGAAACTTCTTATAGTTTTATAGACCCGTTTGTATGTCTGTCCGCTTTTCACTTAACGGATTCATCTATCCATTGTCCAACCCGCTATATCGTAACTACAGGGTCACGGGGTCTGCTGGAGCCAATCCCAGGCAACACAGGGCGCAAGGCAGGAAACAAACCCCGGGCAGGGTGCCAGCACACCGCAGAGCACACACGGGACAATTTAGGGACCTGTGGGAAGAAACATGCAAACTCCACGCAGGGAGGACCCGGGAAGCGAACCCAGGTCTCCTAAATGCGAGGCAGCAGCGCTACCCATTGCGCCACCCCAAACGGATTCAGACGGGTTTTTTTTTTTATAATTTGCTTGAACATTCCGTTGATTTTGCGACTTCCCACATCACGCTAAGTATCAGAGTTCGCTTGCCATACCGATTTATTAACGCAAATCTGAGAGGGACTCATCGGGCTTCGGGCCCTCCTCATTCACGCGTCTGCCTCAGGGCGTAACCCTTAACTCTGAACGAGAGAACTACTTAACGGATTTAGATCTTTTTTTTTTTTTCTAGAATTTGCTTGAACATTCCAGTTGATTTTGCGACTTTTCTCATTGCGCTGAGAATCAGAGTTCGCTTGCAGGAGCGATACATTCGCACTAATCCCAGACAGAGGCTGCGGGCCGAGGGGAGGGGGAAGTGTGACGTCATGAGGAGAGAGCTGGGCGGGGCCTCCTCACTGTCCTGTCTCGAAGCCGCGGGGGATGGCTGGTACATAAATATATATCTGAGATGCTTCTAAGAGGAAGCCTTTTAAAATCTCTCTGCGAGGTCATATTCCGTACATGTGCGTCTTTGAAAATATTCCGTAGTCCGAATATTAATACACAAAAACATGATAACCGGCTGACATGACATCAACGTGAGTTATGACTATGACATCCTGCATATCGAGACTCAGAGTATACTTGCAATTTGGGGAACATTTCTAGAAGAGGCCGTAATAATGTGAATTTCCCATTGGGATTAATAAAGTATCTATCTATCTATCTATCTATCTATCTATCATATAGTGCCTTTTCTATCTATCTATCTATCTATCTATCTATCTATCTATCTATCTATCTATCTATCATATAGTGCCTTTTCTATCTATCTATCTATCTATCTATAATTTCCGCATCGCATTTCGCACTGTCGTGGTACTGTCATGAATTACGAATTGCACTTTTTTAATTGCCCTGACCTGGATTTGTTCCTGCCTTGCGCCCTGTGTTGGCTGGGATTGGCTCCAGCAGACCCCCATGACCCTGTGTTAGGATATAGCGGGTTGGATAATGGATGGATGGACTTTTTTAAATTGATTATATCGTCATATTTTAATAAAGTCCGCGTGTTGTCTTGCAAAAATTCAGCTGAATAATGTAATGAGAAAACCCGGTGTATGTTCACATTATTTTTATTAAATTCGCGCGCAGGTTTACTCATTGCGCTCCTTTACTGTTGCTGGCTGTTGTTAGTTTCACACTCGTGTTATTTAACTTGTTAGCCTTGCTGTTGGGCTTATGGTTACACGTTGGATTCTTAGTGATTTATCACACCATGCCCACCCCCCAGCATTTCAAAAGCCCCCTTACCATTTTGACCTGGACCCGGGTCGGACCCCTCTGATCATTAATTTCTAAAATGTCGCCACTTCTTACGGAGTAGCCTACGCCAGCGTTTCTCAACCTTTAAGTATTTGCGACCCGAGTTTTCATAACAGTTTTAATCCCCCCCCCCCCCCCCCACGTTTTATTGAAAGGAGCCCACTAATACAAATTTGTTCTTTTTTAATTAATGATATATCATAGATGCATATTTTATTATACATACTTAACCTTTATCGACATTTATCTAACTCTATATTTATTTTTCTAGTATCAGAATGTAGCTTAAGTTAATTTCTTTTCGTTTCAATAGATGGATTTTTCATATTTTTGATTCTTGTTTTCTTTTTTTCACATCTTCGCGCCCCCCTAGGGGTGCCCGCCCCACAGATTGAGAACCACTGGCCGACGCGACGACGTGTCACTGTTTTCCTTCTGACCTTACCTTGGTTTGTATCGCTAGAGATGGAAATTCACATTTAGTCCACCAGGTGGCAGAACTGAAACGCAGTACTGAGCTGTGAACGCCAATAAAAGATTTTGTCACACAGCACCTTAGTTTGTTTGAAAAGCACATTTTCATGCTGGCTTTCAGAAACGTACTTGGAATTTTTCTGTCATCTATGATTTTTATGTTATGTCTTTCTTTAGGATGTAAAATAGCATTTAA
Organism: Erpetoichthys calabaricus; assembly: GCF_900747795.2. Classification (NCBI taxonomy): domain Eukaryota; kingdom Metazoa; phylum Chordata; class Cladistia; order Polypteriformes; family Polypteridae; genus Erpetoichthys; species Erpetoichthys calabaricus. Next base: position 167,002,443 of record NC_041403.2, on the reverse strand, counting down.
AGCCTTATTAAGATTTTTGCAAGTTAAATTCTGGATTACACTGTCAGTCAGTATCAAACCCGCTATATCCTAACACTGGGTAACGGGGGTCTGCTAGAGCCAATCCCAGCCAACACAGGCAGGAAACAAACCCCGGGCAGGGGGCCAGCCACCGCAGGGCACTCACACACTAGGGACAATTTAAAATCGCCAATGCACCTAACCTGCATGTCTTTGGACTGTGGGAGGAAACCCACGCAGACACGGGGAGGACCCGGGGAATGAACCCAGGTCTCCTTACCACCAGCGCTACCCACTGCGCCGCCGTGTTTTTATTGTTGTCTCTGAACATTTTCTAACTTCCCAGACTTTTCCCTGGAAATCTGGGCGTGGCCAGTGACAAGCACGATGAACGGTTTCATCCGGGCATTTCTGAAACTGAGCAGCGATACCATGAGAAGTGGAGTCCTAGTGTGCTTGCGGACCACAGCTGGACCCTAAAGAGGGAAATTCCTGAGGCCAAGCACAGCAGAGATGTATACACTTGTAGCTTTTAGGTGAGAGACTCCCAGCTAGTGTATATATACCGTCAAAATAGGTTTATTATAAATTTTAATTATGTGTTACATAAAGTCCTTGAGTGACAGAGAAGGTCTGGTTAAGATTTATATTCAGCTATAAATACTGTAAGATTCAGCTATGTTGATTCATTCATTTGTTAGGTGGTGCTGTGTGAAAGGAAAAGAGGAGCGTTCATTGGCAAAATTAGCCGAAACGTTTTTCACAGCAAATTTGCTGGTTCACCGGTGACTTTGTTTGTGGAATATTTTCCTGAAATTTCATTCTGCTTAGACGGAGATTCTTTCCCCTCAGCCTGATGCTTTACGAGGTCAGTGTGACACCACAAGGCTGTAGCAGCCAATGTTGGATTGGAAAGCACCCCCAGCCCACACACACACACACACCCCGCTTCCAGAGCATATAACGCCAATCCCAGCAGTGGATCATATAATGGATTAACTGGAATATGGAATGAAATTCTTTTTTTTTGTATGGATTTAAGAAGAATAGTTTAACCTGAGCTAAAACTTCAATATTTAAATACAAATCACGCATGCTGATGGAATCTGGAGATGTGTTCGGTGTATTCGTGTCTTTTTGTATTGACTGTCATGTAATTTGTCACCTGCCCCTTTAACTGTATTACCCAGAGTGCTGTGCACTTGATGCAGACAGGTGTTTTAGTGTTGTGCTTATGTGCTAGCAGCGGCCGTGACCCAACCAAAGCATCGAATAAAAAGAAATTGTACTGAAAGAGAGGCGAGTGCCTGCTGTCAAATCCCCCCCCTATCTGTGGTGGGCACGCCTTCGTGAATTCACGCGTCCTGCTCCTCTTGCCACTCTCTGCAGTCCATTTTGCTCTGCTGATATTCACTTCTTATCTCATAGAGGCGCAGTGGTTAGCGCCCCTGCCTCACAGCTCTGGTCACATTTCTGCCCAGCACAGTAGCCCTCCGGACCACTGACAAGACCAGTTCACCCTCCTAATCCACTCACAGCTAATTCAGTTCCTCCTTCTCCGTTTGCCGTGTTTCTCGATATTCCTGAACATTTCCACGATTTCCTCGAACTTGAAGTTGAAGCAAATTCAGCCGGGTTGGCTCATCCTCAGTGAAGACAGAGTTGGGATTTTTTCAAGGATTTTTGTTTTTGAATCTCATTTTTTGATTCATTTTAAATTTCATGTTTAAAACAAACGTGTTATTAACATACAACCTTCTAGTTTGGCAGCTTTCATTTAGATGCCAAAAAAAATAAAATGGAGTTCCCCGTTCATACTTCATTCTTTTAAATCTCTTGTCACTTTTACCTTAGATAGCCTTAACATATCCACAAAATGGTGACTGCGCGTATAAGTCGGGTCTTGAAACCCGAAAAATCAATCATAAAATCAGACCCCGACCTGTTCAAAAATGCGACACTTAAATTTTTATTTTTATTTTTTTTTATATTTTCTTGCCTCCTCCAATCTCTCATCAGTTTCTCAGACACATCGAATTTTGTTCCAGCAGCGCAGTTCCCAATTTCTTTCGCCACTTCAATGACTTTTAATTTAAAACCAGCTTCATATTTTCTTCGGATCGAACGTTCCATCATTGATAAGGGATGCTCTTACGATAAAGGTGTACAAGGGTCTGAGATCCAAAAAACACAAAACCGCGCAAACGTCACTTCGGTCACGTGGGCACAATACACAGAAAACAAAAGGCCGTGCGCTCCGCGGTGACTCTCTCAGGTGGGCGGGCCTTAGCATATCGTAATCCCTTGGACCAATAGCGGGAGTTTTCCACATTTGACTGATACAACCGACAATATAAAATACAGTACAGAAATTACACGGTAAAGTCGAGCCCCGACTGGGGGTGAGATACAAAAAACACAAATCAGTGCAGACGTCACTTCGGAATAGTTTGGGTATCACCGTGTGGTCACGTGGGCACAATACACAGAAAACAAAAGGCCGTGCGCTCCGTGGTGACTCCCTCAGGTGGGCGGGCCTTAGCATATCGTAATCCCTTGGACCAATAGCGCGAGTTTTCCACATTCGATTTACACGACCCTGCGGTGAGCTGGCGCCCTGCCCTGTGTTGGCTGGGATTGGCTCCGGCAAACCCCCGTAACCCTGTAGTTAGGATATAGCAGGTTGGATAATGGATGGATGGACTTACACGACCGACATACCAGAAATGATACGGTAAAAGTCCCGATTTGTCCCGCGAGTGTATACGGTAATCCTGGCGCTCTGTTACCCCGCTCTGTTAATTAAGGCCCAGTGTTTTAAGAAAGCCTGATGTGGATTTTTATTGCCCGATAAGCACCGAGTTCCATTCTTATTGATGACCGTAATGTTCGCCTTAATGCCTCCCAGTGCCATTCCATGAACTCCCAGTAAGTACTCCCATATTTTTGCACCATTTACAGCAGTTTTCGCCAATCCTGCTCACCTAATTTCTCCAGAATAACACGTGGCGTGCACGGAGGGTGCAATGCTTTCACAGTATATGACTCACAATATTTAATTTGTGTGCTTTATGTTAGGATTATTTAGACAATGGCACTGAACCTGCGGTCCCAGAGCTCCAATGAGAAAGCCCATCCATCCATCTTCCAACCTGCTATATCCTAACTACAGGGTCACGGGGGTCTGCTGGAGCCAACCCCAGCCAGCCCAGGGCGCAAGGCAGGAACCAAATCCCAGGCAGGGCGCCAGCTCACCACAGGGTCCTGTAAATCGAATGTGGAAAACTCACGCTATTGGTCCAAGGGATTACGTTATGCTAAGGCCCACCCACCTGAGGGAGTCACCACTGAGCACACGGCCTTTTGTTTTCTATGTGTTGTGCCCACGTGACCACACGGTGATACCCAAACTATTCCGAAGTGACATCTGCACTGATTTGTGTTTTTTGGATCTCACACCCTTGTACACCTTTATCATAAGAGCATCCCTTATCTATGATGGAGCGTGCAGGGCACACACATGCGCACACACACACTAGGATGGCCAATGCACCTAAGCTGCAGGTCTTTGGACTGCGGGAGGAAACCCACGCAGACACGGGGAGAACATGCAAACTCCACAGGGCGCACATCGATAAGACTCTGACGTCACACTCCAACTTGATCACACTGTGCCCCCCGACTTTTTTTTTTTTGCTGGTACTGCAACTTGTGCACACGTCGCGTTACATTCTGAGGACCTGCTCAGAGGACGCGTCAAATGAACGCTGGGAACGCGTGGCAGCCATGACGCATGTGCATCCGCATTCTGAGCGTGAAGTATAAACGAGCCCTTTAGAATGAGAACTTACAGCCACGGTGGTCCTCCAGGCCTGCAGTTGGCGACCCCTGCTTTATAACTCACTGGTGAGGCCTCATCTGGAGTCCTGTGGGGAGTTTGGGTCTCCATAAAGACACAGCAGCACAAGAGAAGGTCCAGAGAAGAGCGACTGGCTGGTTATGAGGCTACAGGTGATGAGTGATGAGGAATTAAAAGAGCTGAACCTTAAGGAGATGAAGAGGAGACCTGACTGAAGGGTTTAAAATGATGGAGGGAATGAGACCAGTGGGTCAAGACGGTGGCTTTAAAATGAGTTCATCGAGAACATTGAGGGGGAACACGAGGACCTTTATGGAGTAAAGTGACCCAGTAGTGTGGTGGACTCCAAACCTGACTTCATGTTATTTTAGAAGAACTGGTGGGCTCCGGTGGTCCAGACTGTACTCATGCCCACCACAAGTGGTCCCACAACTCTGGGAAGGTCACTCCTTCCACCCCCCATTGTCGACTACCTCAGCAGCACAATCTTTCAGGGGGGCTCCTTTTCTTGGTTTTTCTCGCCACTCGTGCCCACCGCACCCCCGTCACCAGCTCAACGCGCTCGGCGGAACAAAAAGTCAAGCAGGCGTGAGCACTTTTAAAAATAAGCGTGGTTTATAAAACCCAGTAAGAACAGGATCACCAGTGTGTACAGGAATACAAATGAGACCATCAGTAAAACCATCATATCACAGCGCGAGGACACTCGACATTCACAAACTAACCTGGAAGGAGGGCCGCTAACACGTTGGCTTCTGCCATTTTTCTATTTTTTTTTTTTTTCTTTTTTAATACACAGAACCACATACTTTTTTTTTATTTTTTAATTCGTTTTAGATACAACCATCTATAAGCTACGGACATTTTGTCACGCTTGTGCATCATCTATTCAGAAAGGAAGAGAATACGACACATGGAGAGGAAGAGAAAGGGCAAGAGAGAGAGAGAGAGAGCAGGCAGCCATCATGGGCAAAGCAAGCAAAGAATCTGCAGTACCACCTAGTCACCCCCCCCCCCCAAAATAAACCACGTCACCCTTGCCAGCTGTAGAGAGACCACCCACTACACCCCTCGAGCAGCACCCGCTCCTATCACCCCCTTTCCCAGAGTGGAGAGGGGGGTGGTGCCCCCTACGAAAATATTAAATAAACACACAAATAAAAACAAAGCTGTGCAGTGCGTTGGCGAGACATTGGCAGGCAAATCAAATAACCGAAGAGCGCCGGCTGCCCGTTTCCCGTCACCGTCAGGCGCGACTCGACCGTCGTCAGGGACATTTCCCAGTGTCCCCGACATCTTTTTGGCGCACCTTGTCGGTAGGGAAGGAGGAGCCACTGCTGTGCCCCACCCACAAACACACAGACACCACCAATCACGCTGGAGCGGACACAGAAAGCTCAAAGAGAGAGAGAGAGAGAGAGAGAGACGGTGAAGACAGTAAAGTCCCGGGGTGGGACGACAAGCGCCGAGACCCCCCCCCCGGGCCCTGAAGATTGTGCTCGCAGGTTGGACGGTTTCTGGTTCCAGCTTAGGTAACGTCAGAAAGGTCAAGGCCAGGGCAGACACTCCTAAGGAGACCGATGCCAGCTCTCCACAATGTTGGTACCGGCATAAGAGGAAAAGGAAAAACAACAAAAACAACAAAGGGAGGAAGGTGGAAGGATGTGAACATCTGGAATGTTTCTTCTCAATTTTCTTAGTAAAGCTACTTGAACCCCCTTACCCCCCCTCCCCATTTTTAGGGTCAAAAGGTGGGGGGGAGGCGTGTAGACGGACCCACAGCTGGCACCCTCGCTTGTTGTCCTATAGCACCGAGAGCAAAAAAACCAAAAGGCTTTGTAGGCGAGTGATTGGCTGAGGGGGCCACGCCAGCCGTCGTTACGTCACACTCCCCTCCAACCCGCGTTTCCCACTTTGACGTTCTTGTAAGGCTTTGTGACGGACGAGTATTGCACGCTGCTGTCGCCATGGGGGGGGGCACACGTCGATTATGGCTTTATTTCAGTCACCTTTCCGAAGCTGTAAGGCACTGCACAGGCGCCGTGATGTCACACGGTGTTTGTGACATAAAGCGGGGGTGTGTGGGGGGGTGGCAGCGGCGGCTGCTCACGTTGGACACAAATATCCATCAGGTGTGTAGGAGACTGTGGGAGCGTCTCAGTGTCACAGCAGGTGGCCAGCATGGCAGCAGAGACGCCGCCACTGGGAACCGCTGGTTTAATTTGAAGTGGCAGCGCGTGCCCAACACGAACTTAAAAAGAAATACAACTTTGTGCCAAAACAGCATGCTTGGCTTTGTGCTCTGGCATGCAGACCACAGGCAGTCGACCGACAGGCTTAACGCTAAAACTTGTAATACTGGCAGACACCCCCCAAAAACCTGTTTAAAACCCTTTGGGTGGCATTGTGGCACATTTCAAAAAAAAAAAAAACAACAAGGCAATAAAAACAAAAGATTCTTGAGGTTTAGTCCCGTCCAGAACACCCCAATCAAAATCTCTCTGGGGTGGGGTGCAGTCGGACGAGTTCTACAACAAGGCAGGCAAATGCAACCGGTGACAGGCGTGGGACGTGTCACCTACCAAAAAAAAAAAAAAAAGTCACTTTGGCTTGTGGAGCAAGGGGCACAAAAGTGTGTCCCCGGGGACTCCGGGATGGGTAAGCGCTGCCCAGTCGAGCGATGCTTCGGCCAATCAGTCTGGATGCCACCGCAAGGCTTTTAAACGGCCGAGCGTACAACAACATTGCAAATCAAACCTCTCATCAGTTTATAACACTATAATCACATCATTGCACATGACTCGAGACTTTTGTTTTTTTTCCTTTCGTCATAAATAATATGAAAAATATTTCGACATCAGAAAACATTAAAAAAAAAAAAAAAATTAAAAAACAAACAAAAAAAAAAAGTTCACAAATTAAGTACGCTGATTTCGTTTTCCATTTTCTTGAGCTCGTACGCCGTACGTGAAGGAGTGCACTCTTCCGGCAAGTGCACCGAGGGTCGCTTGATGACGTGACTGACTACTGACGTAAATCATAAAGCATGAAGGGAGGAAGAACAAAAAAAAAACAAAAACGACAACAAAAAAAAGACCAAACCGGTTTGAAGCAGCTGAAACCGGCCCAAGCTGAACTTCTGAGGTTGTCTCATGTTAATCGTCTTTTTCTCTAGCCGTCAGTTTGTTTCGCTTGACCCTGATATACGTTAATTTGTAAACAGTCTTGTGTTTTTTATCCTGTTTTGCAGCTGATTAGTGACATGAACAAGTCGAATGGAGATATAAAAATAATGAAGAGAAAGCCCAAGGAGAGGAACGGTTTTCGAGTCTGTAGGCGAGTTGAGCTGAAGCAGCTCCTGGACTGATTGGACTGACTGATCGGATTGAAATGATGGAAGGACGTGTCTGACTCCATTCCTGCCGGCCACCTCTCAGGTGTAGGCTGCTTCGTCGTCTGTGTCATCAATCAGCACCTTGGTGTCCCGAGTCTTTGACCTGCAAAGAGTCCAAAAAACATACGTGGGGTCAATGCAGGCCGACTGGACCAGCTTGGAGAAAACCAAAACACAAGAGTTAGGGCCACAAAAACAAAACGGTTTAATTATGAGGTGAAATGTAACGAGACGTTATGGAAAGTACCAGGAGATTCACGTGAAAGAAGGCCCCGAATATTCTGGAATACGTCTCGCTGGGACGAAGCCATCTGAGCGAAACAACATGCAATGTGCTCCTCAGTTTATGGAGCGATGAGGTGGGCGCCGGACAGCCATTGCAACGTTTAACCTCCGTTTGCAGCTTGTGGGTGCCTACCGCCCGTACCCCTTCACTCAGTCACTCATCAGGATGGTGGTGTACGTATTGAGCAGCGTGTCTTCATGGTGCGCACCTACTGGGGTCAAGTGATGTCAGAATCGACTGGGTGATCGTGAAGTTAACGGAAGGTGACTTCCAGCAAGATGGAGCAACGTGTCGCACATCGGCGAGGAGCCTGGCAGAAATGGGAGTCCTTTTTTGGCAAAAGGGTCATTTCAAACCACGGTATCCAGATCTGACACCACCAGACTTCTTCCTTTGGGGTCTGCTCAAAGGAAAAGTCTATCGGAACAAGCCTTGCACTGTGGAAAACCTCCAACGTGACATTGCTGCTATTCCCCACCGAGACGCTTACCGATACGTTCAGGAACATGGAGCGCCGCGTCAAAAATGGAAACCACTTCCAGCATTGCATGGAGTGAAATCGATTACACGTACGTCAAGGTATAGAGCGGATTGTTCAGGTTCAGGTTGCTTCATCCTGATGGGAGTTACAACAGAATATTCGGGGGCATCTTTTGAGTGAATCTCCCTGTATAACAGGAAATAAATTAGGAAAGTACTTATTAACATATTAGATAACAGCAAGGTCGTATGAGAGGAAGATCTTGCCAAACCAATCTTTAAGATTGCTGCGCAACTGAAAACAAAATCCAAAACATCCCTGAAAAAGAATTGTGTTGTACAATCCCATCATCAAGTCATCCGTTGTACACTCACAATGTGCAAACCGCAAGGATTGTTTTGCTAAAATATCGTTAAATAAATAACTCTGGAATATTTACACAGGATCATCATCTTCATCTGCCTGATCAACCTTCTTCATACTACTCAGTCCTTCTCACCAGCCAGACCCTTTACCTTCAGATCTTCTTTGACTTCATCCATCCATCTCCCTCCCTTTCTCTTCCCCTGGACTCCCATTCCCATCATTCTTTTCCCCACATATCCCTTGTCTCTCATCATCACAGGTCCATACCACCTCAACCTACTTTCCTGTACTTCCTCTCCCATTTTTGTTGTACCTCAGATTGTCTCACTTCTTATTCTGTCCTTCTTTATAACTCCACACATCCATCTCCACATTCTCACTTCTGCCACCTCAAACTTCTTCTCCTGCTGTGCTCCCTTTTCTGCTCATGTCTCAGCTCCATACATCACTGCTGGTCTTATAAACCAAACCTTTCACCTTAATTCTTCGATCGCACAATACTCCTGATACCTTCATCCAATTGTTCCACCCACAATGCACTCTGTGGGTCATCTCCATATCCAATTCTCCATCTTGGGCTACCACTGATCCTTGGTATTTAAACTTCTCCACTCTTCTCAGTAGCTCTTCCTGTAGGCCAACTTGCAAATCCTGATCATCACTCAACTTCAAATATCCCCCATTCCTCTTATCTCAAAATTTCTTAAACTATGGATCAGTCGCAGGTTGTCAACCTTTGGGGCGAGCAGGGTCATGACTCACCATTGTATTCAAAATGAAACGGTCACACACGGTTTGCAAAGTGTCTCACGATGGGTCGCTATGGACATTGCTCCACTATGACCGTCATCAGTGATTGTCCATGGAGGACGACACCAACCCTGGGCTATGACGGTGATGATTCTCCAAGGGGAGACCTATGACTGTCGTCGTCAGCAATTCTTTCTCTCCATAAGCACCCAACCCAGCTATGACCGCCAGTGGTGATTCTCCAAGAGGAGACCCCACCAACGATTTGATGGTTGTCAAGGACTGGGTTTTGAAGACACTAAGAAACATTTGAGAAACACTGCCCTGTCTTGCAAAGCCCTTCTCCATTCTTCCAACTTTCTGGTGCTACTCAACACAATGTCTTCAGCACAAACCAAGGAGGCCTGGTCTTTCATCTTAGGAGTCAACACATCCATAACAAGATCAAAGGGATAAGAACTTCAAGATCATCCCTGGTGAAGACCTCCTTTAAATAGGATGTTGTCTATTATGCCAACCCAAGTCCTCATTCTCTTATCCATATCCTGGACAGTCCTCACTTCTCTGGCCCTTATTTCTCTCTCATGAACCTCCAGACCTCTTGCAGAGAAGTGACCAAGTGTAGAACGATCTGTAATGGGACTGCACCTGTAGTTCAGTTCACTTGACATAGAAAGTATCCCCCAAAGTGAACTGTAGCCCATCTGTGACCACAACTCCACCATGGCCTCGTCGAAGTTCTACCAGGCCAACATCGGGACCACACACAGAAAAACAAACGGACCTAACAAGCAAAAACTGGCTTATCTGCCAACAATCGAGTCTTGGAGACCTGCAGGGCAGTACTGGAAGGTGCTTCCCCCAACTCTGGGGTCTCTACCAATCACGTGGGCAGCAACAGTGAAACCTGGAAGGGTACGATTGGGAGGAACAACTTCACGTGAACTGAACCCAAGTGGGGTGTTGTTGTTGGACTTAAGTGCTAGTCACAGTTTGTCCATGTTGAATGTTTTGTTCGAGCATTAGGGTGTTCCAGAACATTCTAGCTGTATGTCGATGATGTAGATCTGTGGATGTATCTTGAACACTTAGGTCAGTCATGTGCTCATTACCTGGTTGTGAGTTGGATCAGATGGTGGGAGGCAGATGATGGACAGATCAGGCGGGCACAAAAGTATAGCGAGGGTGTGCTGGGAACGTTTGGTAGAGGTTTCCCCACCGGGAAGATCTTCACCTTGCACCTCCAGACGAAGTTCTGTTGCGTTACAAGGAAGTTTGTTGTTTGTCATAATAAGTTAACATTTATTGGGATTCTGTAAAAACCACATATCCCCCCACTACCGATTTGAAAACCAACTTACTCCACCACAGGGCTCCAGGGAACCCAAAACCAACTGCATTGAGCTCCAAGGTGGGTTAATCCCATTTGGGCTCCCAGTCCAACCTAAGCCCCCCTCAGCCCTGGATAATTTATTATACTGTAAATGAAGCGGACCTTCTCTTTGTAATGTTGGAGGAATCCCCCCAGAGGGCACCCTAGTCAGGATTCAACCCTCCACCAAGTGCTGGGAATAAGCAGGTTTACCTGGTATGATGCATCATGAAGGTACGTTTGAACTTAAGTGGAGGAAATGCTACTGAGGTCAAGTCATAATGGAGGAGAAGGAAGGGGAAAGAGAAAGGAGGAGGAGAAAATAGAAAAAGAAAGGTCCATACTGGGACGGGAGTCTTGGACGACGGATGGAAACGCTGTGGCTTCTTTTCCAAGGCTTGCTTTTCACTCGGTTCTTGACGCCGTCCTCCTGATCCATCATTTGTTCTAGGAGTGTCTGGTCATCGGCGTTGAGGGGTGCCACAGAGATATCTCGAACAGCCCTAAATTCACCACAGTTGTTGAGATGTTCATTCTCCAGTCGGAAGAAGTTCCACACAAAGCGCCTGCAAGAAGAGACAGCAGTGATTAGGCCGGGACCGGGATGTTGAGGCTTAAGTGTAACCTCAGGACGCCACACCAACCCCTCCCACCAAACCACCAAGTATGGCGTCCGGGAGTGAGAAGCATCAGTGCTCATCCGATAGTCCAGTGGGGCTGAAGGCCACAGCTTTTCCGGTGGTTTCCTAAAACCCACTATTGCTTGGATTTTCTGTTTAGACCATCTTACCGGAAGACCTCGAGAGGTGCAAAAACGGTGGAAATGATGTCAGAGCCTGATGGGAAAGGATTCAGTGCAGTGATGGAGATCTGGACGGTCCAGGCAAAGCGCAGTATGATGTCCTCAATTATGGCACAGTAGTAGTAAGCCTGCAGAAGTGGAAGAATTGGTGAAAGGAAGTGTTAAGGCGAGTGCTTTGAACCTTCAACCTTTATACCCTGCACTCGTCCACAGCATCCCTATCATGCAGCACCAGAGTCATCTCACCTTCCTGTCTCCTCCAGCGGCTCCTGCATGTCTCACTGGGTGAAACTCAAACTCTGCCCTTACGAAGAACATGCTGGATGGACTGGATACAATGCCTTCACAACCTACTCTGACGCCTTCATTTTTGTCACATCATCTTCTTCTAGCCTTGTGCTATTTTTATTTTGTCCCCGTCCCCCCCCATCAAGCAACACTCAATACCCCCAGAATGACAAAGAGGACTTTAGAAATTTTTGCAAATTTATTAAAACTAAGAACTTGAAATATCCCACTGATACAAGTGTGCAGACCCTTCGCTTAGGTGCATCCCATTCTATTGGTCACCTCTGAGATGTTTCTACACCTTGTTTGGTGTCTACCAGTGGTCAACTCATTTGATTGGAGGGATTAGGAAAGGCCAGCAGCTGTCTAAAGAAGGTCCACCTGGTGATCACAGACCAAGCCATGAGGTTGGAGGAACTGCCTGCAGAGCTCAGAGCCAGGACTGTGGTCAGGTGAACATCTGGGGAAGGATACAAAAAGGTTCCTAAGAGCAGATGGGCCTTCAACAGAAACAGAAGGGGTCTGGAAAAACTGCAAATCTGGGCGCTTGACCAAAATGAGCAATCTTGGTAAGGGAGTTAGACCAAGAACCCAACGGTCACTCAGATCTGGGGAAGGCTGCAAAAAGAAAATTCTGTAGCACTGAAGGTTCTCAAGAGGGCAGTGGCCTTCAAAATTCTTAAATGGAAGAAGTTTGGAACAACCAGGACTCATCCTGGAGCTGACCAAACTGAGCAATTGAGGGAGAAGGGCCTTAGTAGGAGAAGTAACCAAAAACTAGATGGTCACTTTGGCTGAGCTCCAGAGAACTTCTGTGTAGGGACGAGAGAAACTTCCAGAAGGACAACCATCACTGCAACACTCCACTGAGTGCCCAGATGACACTTGGAATTTGCAAAATGGCACCTCAAGGACTCTCAGGATGCTAGAAACAAGATTTTCTTGTCCAATGAAACGAAGATGGGAGCGGTTTGACCTCAGGTCTAGTAGTGCCATGTCTGGAGGATGCCAGGTACTGATTATCACCGGTGCAATACCATTCTAACAGTGAAGTATGGTGGTGGTAGCATCAGGGACTGGGAGACAAGTCAGGAATCGAGGGAAGCTGAACAGAGCAAAGTGTTAGAAATATCCAGAATGAAAACCTGCTCAGAGCGCTCTGGACCTCAGACTGGGGACAAATCTGGGGAGTGGCTTAGGGACAATGCTGTGCATGTCACCGAGTCCCCCAACCAGAGCTCACACTTGAATCCAATCGAACATCTCTAGGGAGACCTGAGCAGAGCCATCCGCTGATGGTCTTCAGCCAACCTGCCCGAGCTCGAGAAGATCTGCAGAGAAGAACAGCCGAACTTCTCCAAATCCAGGTGGGTTTAACTTGTCGTGCCAGACATGAGAAGACTCCAGGCGGTAATACTGAGCAGAGGGTCTGAATGCTCATGTCAGTGGGATTTTCTTAGTTTTTTATTTTTAAAAAATATTTGCAGAATTTTCTAAACTCTCGTTTTCGCTTTGTTAAATTCTGGGGTACGGAGTGTTGCTTGATGGGGGAGAAAATGAACATGAAAGTCTACAGCATAAAAATGTGAAAAGAGTGAAGGGGGCCTGAAGACTTTCTGAAGGTGCTGCTGTACATGTGTAACCCGAGTCTTCATCCAGTTCCACTATGGACTCCATTTAGATCCCAGTCCATCTCATCACACACACACACATACATTAAATATTGTCACACACATGCTCATAGGGGACAGTTTTTAAAGGCTCTGGTGACGGTAATGCTCCGCTACTCTGGAGGTTGGCACTCCGTGATAAAGCCTTCTGTTTTCCTTCCTCTGCAGACTGGAAGACAAACGGCTTTTCCACCAGTGAGTAGTCAGAAGCAGACTCTGGTCTGAGATGATGTTCTCTTTAACGCCGCATTTATTTTTTGTTTGCGATTTTGTTTGTCGATAGCAATATATACCAGCACAGCGAAAAAACAATGGGCTTAATGGTAGGCCTGTCTGCTTCAATCACGTCATGCGTTTGTGAACCTCTGTTCACCACATATGCCTTACCTCGCTTTTTATGTTTCTGCATTGGACATCGTAGCCTTCTGGGGACTCCCTTGTACTGCTGGGAGACTTCAATGCTCAGTGAGACCTGGAAGGGTGTGATTGGGAGGAATGGCCCCCCCGATCTGAACCCGAGTGGTGTTTTGTTATTGGACTTCTGTGCTCATCACGGATTGTCCATAACGAACACCATGTTCAAGCATAGGGGTGTTCATATGCTCACTTGGCACCAGGACACCCTAGGCCTCAGTTCGATGATCGACTTTGTGGTCGTGTCGTCGGACTTGCGGCCACATGTCTTGGACACTCGGGTGAAGAGAGGGGCGGAGCTGTCAACTGATCACCACCTGGTGGTGAGTTGGCTCCGATGGTGGGGGAGGATGCCGGTCAGGCCTGGTAGGCCCAAACGTGTTGTGAGGGTCTGCTGGGAACGTCTGGCAGAGCCCCCTGTCAGAAGTAGCTTCAACTCCCACCTCCGGCAGAACTTCGACCATGTCCCGAGGGAGGTGGGGGACATTGAGTCCGAATGGGCCATGTTCCGTGCCTCTATTGTTGAGGCAGCTGACCGGAGCTGTGGCCGTAAGGTGGTCGGTGCCTGTCGTGGCAGCAATCCCCGAACCCGTTGGTGGACACCGGCGGTGAAGGATGCCGTCAAGCTGAAGAAGGAGTCCTACAGGACCCTTTTGTCCTGTGGGACCCTGGAGGCAGCTGATAGGTACCGGCAGGCCAAGCGGAATGCGGCTTTGGTGGTTGCTGAGGTAAAAACTCGGGCGTGGGAGGAGTTTGGGGAGGCCATGGAGAACGACTTTCGGACGGCTTCGAGGAGATTCTGGTCCACCATCCGGCGTCTCAGGAAGGGGAAGCAGTGCAGTGTCAACACTGTATATGGTGGGGATGGTGCGCTGCTGACCTCAACTCGGGACGTTGTGGGTCGGTGTGGGGAGTACTTCGAAGACCTCCTCGATCCCAATAACATGCCTTCCAATGAGGAAGCAGAGCCTGGGGACTCAGAGGTGGGCTCCCCCATCTCTGGAACTGAAGTCACCAAGGTGGTCAAAAAACTCTTTGGTGGCAGGGCCCCGGAGGTGGATGAGATACGCCCAGAGTTCCTCAAGGCTCTGGATGTTGTAGGGCTGTCTTGGTTGACACGTCTCTACAATATCGCATGGACATCAGGGACAGTGCCTCTGGATTGGCAGACCGGGGTGGTGGTCCCCCTCTTTAAGAAGGGGTACTGGAGGGTGTGTTCTAACTACAGAGGGATCGCACTCCTTAGCCTCCCTGGAAAAGTCTATTTGGGGGTTCTGGAGAGGAGGGTCCATCGGATAGTCGAGCCTCGGATTCAGGAGGAACAGTGTGGTTTTCGTCCTGGTCGCGGAACAGTGGACCAGCTCTACACCCTTAGCAGAGTCCTGGAGGGTGCATGGGAGTTCGCCCAACCAGTCTACATGTGTTTTGTGGACTTGGAAAAGACGTTCGACCGTGTCCCTCGGGGAATCCTGTGGGGGGTGCTCCGGGAGTATGGGGTACCGGCCCCCCTGATAAGGGCTGTTCGGTCCCTGTACGATTGGTGCCAGAGCTTGGTCCGCATTGCCGGCAGTAAGTCGAACCAGTTTCCAGTGAGAGTTGGACTCCGCCAGGGCTGCCCTTTGTCACCGATTCTGTTCATAACTTTTATGGACAGAATTTTTAGGTGCAGCCAGGGCATTGAGGGGGTCCGGCTTGGTGGACTCAAGATTGGGTCACTGCTTTTTGCAGATGATGTTGTCCTATTTGCTTCATCAGGCCGTGATCTTCAGCTCTCTCTGGATCAGTTCGCAGCCGAGTATGAAGCGGCTGGGATGGGAATCAGCACCTCCAAATCAGAGACCATGGTCCTCAGCTGGAAAAGGGTGGAGTGCCCTCTCAGGGTTGGGAGTGAGATCCTGCCCCAAGTGGAGAAGTTCAAGTATCTCGGGGTCTTGTTCACGAGTGAGGGAAGAATGGAGCGTGAGATCGACAGGCGGATCGGTGCGGCGTCCACAGTGATGAGGGCTCTGCATCGGTCTGTCGTGGTGAAAAAGGAGCTGAGCCGCAAGGCAAAGCTCTCAATGTACCAGTCGATCTATGTTCCTACCCTCACCTATGGTCATGAGCTATGGGTAGTGACCGAAAGAACGAGATCGCGAATACAAGCGGCTGAAATGAGTTTCCTCCGCAGGGTGTCTGGGCTCTCCCTTAAAGATACGGTGAGAAGCTCAGAGTAGAGCCGCTGCTCCTCCGCATCGAGAGGAGTCAGATGAGGTGGCTCGGGCATCTGATCAGGATGCCTCCTGGACGCCTCCCTGGTGAGGTGTTCCGGGCACATCCAACCGGGAGGAGGCCCCGGGGAAGACCCAGGACACGCTGGAGGGACTATGTCTCTCGACTGGCCTGGGAACGCCTCAGGATTCTCCCGGAAGAGCTAGAAGAAGTGGCCGGGGAGAGGAAAGTCTGGGCATCTCTGCTCAAGCTGCTGCCCCCGCGACCCGACCTCGGATAAGCGGGAGACAATGGATGGATGGACATCGTAGCTCTTACATTCCTCTTTCTTTGTGCTTCTTGTTGCTTTTCTTCATCAGACATTTCAGTCACCGTTTTGAACATCGTGACACAGAACACTACATACGGTTTACTGGCCACCCACTCGCCTTTGTTCATAGGACATTCCTGCTCTCTTGTGGACGCCAGACGACATTACTCTCAAGCAGGGGCACAGACACCAGACGTCTTTTTTTTTTTTTTTTTTTTTTAAAGATATTTTACATACAGTATTTATATAATACATATTATATATATATATATATATATATATATATATATATATATAAAATATGTGTGTGTGTATGTGTGTGATTATATATATATATATATATATACATATATATTTATTTATTTAAAAAAAATACATACATACATACCATATATACTTGCATTTAAGTTCTCCTGTGGATAAGTCGAGGCCTGGTTTTATCGTATAATTTCTGGTATTTTATAATGTCGGTCATATAAGTCGAATGTGTAAAACTCACACTATTGGTCCAAGAGATTATGATATGCTAATGCCCACCAGAGAGAGTCACCACGGAGCACACAGCCTTTTTTTTCTATGTATTGTGCCCACGTAAACCACATGGTGATACCCAAACTATTCTGAAGCGACGTTTGCACTGATTTGTGTTTTTTGTGTCTCACACCCTCATACACCTTTATCGTAAGAGCGTTCCTTATCTATGATGAAGCATTCAATCAGAAGAAAATATGAAGCTGGTTTGAAATTAAAAGTCGTTGAAGTGGCAAAAGAAATTGGTAACAACATTCAATGCGTCTGAGAAACTGGTGCGAGATTGGAGGAGGCAAGAAGATGTAAAAAAAAAAAAAAAAAATGTGTCGTATTTTTGAACAGGCGTATAAGTCGGGGTCTGATTTTCTGATCGATTTTTCGGGTTTCAAGACCCGACTCATGCGTGAGTATATACAGTATATAGACAGAGAGAGAGAAGCTGACTTCTGTCCAGACCAAACTGTGTGTATATTTATTTACTTACCTATTTATGTATTTATTTATTTAAAGAGCTTCTGAAAAACCCAAATATCTCCTTGGGGACAAATTAAGTTTGTTCTCTTTTCTTCTTTCTTTCTCTAGTGCCTTTCACATCTATCCATCCATCCATCCGGTAGTTCCACTCTGTTGGGGCGTATTCAGTGTTAATGTTTGCAATGTGTCATCTACTGCTGAATATTTTGTAATGCATGTAAAATTAAATGCATTGCATTTTTCACTCCAGCAGGTGGTGCACTGCAAACATTAGCATTGCTGCTGAGCATCACAAAGCGTATGACGTACAACTGAGGCAACAGACAAACTGACACTGTAAATTTAACCAGGAAATCCATTCATCTATTGATCTACGTCTATGTTTGTTTGTCTGTCTGTCCGTCCGTCCATCCGTCCGGTGGCAACAGCTAAAAGGATGCCTGCTTGCAGGTAAAAACGAAAAGCTTTCAAATCAGCACTCTGACCAAAACCGTCGCGTGATGAGTGATGTCAAGCGTGAACGAAGATGCAGAGAGGGTGTGTGGAGCCTGACAAAGTGAATTTCATCAACAGCTGCAGGCTCGAGAGAAGAGAAAAGAACAAAAACATAAGAGAGACGCCACAGCAATGTGTACAAGAACAACCACCGCCGGTGCTGAAGATGAGCAAGCACGGTAGACAAGGAAGCGAAATGTAATTACGACGTGCAAATGGATCTGAAGAAGCCAACGTTTCCAGACTTGAGGCAGATGCCGTAAGAAACAAATAAATTCAGTGAAGTGGCATACCACGGGATGGCAATCATCGATAACAGCAAACATTCAACAAAGATCACTGACCCTGAAAAATCCAAAACAATTTCCATTAGCGCGTTACAGTGAGGGACGTCAGTTGCGAGTGCTGCATAAACTTGGCAGATGTGAAGCCCACTGATGTTTCTGCACTTTGATGTAAATGCTAAATAATAAATTGCGGACTGAGCCACCTAGTATGTCTAATGACACTCTCTCTCTCTCTCTCTCTGCCAGTTTAGCGGGCTTTTTCCGGATTCATCCACAGTGGCCAGTTACCTCCCAACTATTGGAGCAGGAATGTTGACGTCCTGATGCCAGCCTCCTTCAAGAAGGAAGGTTCGTTTATTCTTACACCAGTCAAGGGGTACACACAGCAACTACAAAACACCAACTGGCATTGACCATCCCGTAACAATGGTGCAAGTCAAAGTCATGATATGTTAGACAGCCTGAACAGCTGGGGAGCGACTCTGATGAAGGCCAAATCACTATGGCCAGACGAGCTTGTGGGGGGCTCACAGTCAGAGTGCTGGCAATGGCCAGAGGAGGGAAAAAAGAAAGTGAAATGTCGACGGGTTTGTTGAGCAGCCGAGATGTACTGATGTGACAGGGCACACCGATGGCATGTCCCGTCAGCTAAGACCCAACAGAAGGGCACAAATCACACGTAAGCGAATCTGAGGGTTACTGGTCAAACCCTACTGGACTGCGTGGCCACAGGCAAACTCTGCCAGAGTGCCCCTGCTAATGCCCATTCACTGTTGAAAAGCATCTACTAAGGGCACACGGGCATCAGAGCGGGATTTCGGTCATTCATGTGCGTTGTTTGCCTGGTGTAGAGATGGCACCGGGATGCACTGTGTGGCTGGAAGACAATTTAGTGGAGAAGGTGCGATGCTTTGGGTAACGTTCTGCTGGGAATCCCTGTGTCCAGGGTGTACGATACTTCAACATGTAGCACCCACCTAGATGTCTTTGCAGACCAGGTACGCCCCTTCATGGCAACGGTATCTCCCACCATGGCCTGGTCATTCTGGCCCCCCCCCTAGGATGGAAGCGGTTATCTTTCATGCAGGGTAATGCGCCCTGCCACACAGACACAAAGTTGTTCAGGAATGGTTTGAGGAACATGATGAAGAGTTTTAAGGTGTTGCCCTGACCTGCAAATCCTCCATCAGTATGACGCGTTGGAATGACGAGTGCAATCTGTGGTGGCAGCTCCACCTCACAACCTGCTGGATTTGGAGGGTCTGCTGCCAACGGGTACCACAGGGCACCTTCAGAGATTTTGTGCGGTTGGCACCTTGGTGGGTCGGAGTGGTTTTGTGGTGGGGCACATGCATATCAGGCAGGTGGTCATAATGTTTTGGCTCACCACTCTACACACACACACACACAGTATGTTGTTATGATGAAGACACCCGCTGGATTTGTTATTATGACTGCCTGGCCTGTTCAGTAACATCACAAGCCATCGATAGAAACGGTTTCTGAATCTACGGGTGTAGAGTGCCAGTGGTCCGGACGGTGGAGGTCTTTAATAATCCTGTTTGCCATCTCCAGGCGCCCTGTGTTATTTATGTCCCAAACAGGACGGCCATCAGGTGCTGGTAATATTCAGTGCCACCGTCACCACCCTCTGCAGTGCTTTACAATCTTCAGCTGAGCAGGTGTGGTACCAGGGTGTCACGCGGCCTGTGAGGAGGGTGGGCCTATAGACCCACCACCCCCAACCCTTTACTTGCGACCCTCAGTTGACAGCTCACCTTCTGCGGGTAGACGATTTCCTCTCTCAGGAACGTGTTTTCCCCAGCATTCTTGTCAAAAAGTCCCCAGTCCATCTTCAGGTCCCAGAAGAGGGTGTAGAGCGACTGTGTCACCGCAGCAACAACCCACAGGTACAGGAAGATCTGGGCGTCGCTGTACTTCCGGGCTGAGGAGCAAAAGAAGAAGACAAGAAAAGAGAAAAGCGTCAGGCGTTTTGGTCCGCGTACTTTTTGGTATTTGAAATTTCGTTTTAGAAGCAAAAACGAAAAAACGAAAACGAAAGGAATTTTCAGATTTAGATTTTTGATTAAAGAATAAAATGAGGGAAAATAAGGTATTTTTTAATTCTATGGTAACAAATAGCAGTCATAAACATAAAATTACACACACTTTTCTGGATTTATTTCTGATTCAAATAATGAAAGTGCAATAGCTCAAAAACAACAAAACAGACGCATTTTCGTTGTCTGAAACCAGAAGTAGTACTTTTTGACGACACATGCGAACAGTCCTCCTCACCACACATCGATTGACGACCTTGAAGTTTGTCACCTCTGTCTCCAAATGTGTGTCAGAGAGTCGACAGCCCGAGATTTGCTCAGCGCCAAACTTTCTAACATTTCTCGCAGAAAACCCTCGTGCTTCTCCGTGTTCACATGACAGTCGCTCAGATGGCATCATTTTCGATGCCATCTCTAAAATGACGTCCGAGAACTGTTCCAATGTCATGATGATGGTCCAGTCTACACCCCGGTGACCAGTGTTTGCGGCAAGTGGCGCATTATCTGACCAGGTTGTTGATGAGACAAAATAAATAAAGGGCGTTTTCTCGTCTCTTGTTTTTTGCATTTTTCTTATCTGATGTGCGAAAGAACAAAAGGAATAAAGTCATTTTTTCACGTTTTTCATTTTTCCCTTTTAAATTGAAATTAAAGTACGTGTCTCTTTTTCTTTTTTAAATGATATTTTCTGAAACGAAATTTCAAATACCAAAAAGTACACGGACCATTCAGGTAGATGTGAACATGTCGATCAGACTCTGATGTGAAACCAAAGCAACCACATGGAGACCCTGTTTACAGGGTGGTCTCGGTGTGGTGCCAAGCAAACCCTGGAGTGGTTAACATGAGCTCTGGTGCAGTGGCTGGTTTAACTCCAGGCAGTACTGTGGGCTGAGGTGGTCACGTCTGCTGTGGGTAATTGTGGAATCTCATAATGAGTCGAGGATTAACGTGGAGCATTAAAAACAATAAGAAAAAAGGAAATGAATAAATAAATAAGCACACGTTTACCCGAATTCGCCTGAAACGTCTCTCACAATTACTCGCTCAGTCAGAGCAGCACACGATTCGACCTCAGAGACAGCAGTTAACCAAACCCACGTACGATCGGGTTGATCACAACATTTAAAGAGAAACAGTAACAGACATCCCAGTCTTGGCCCCCTGAATACACAATTCACACAGGTGGGCGTCCTATGAATGTGCGCACCCCACCAGCACTTCAGATCAGGTCATCCACCAGACGCCAAGCATATCAGAGCCCGGCCAGTACTTGGAGAGGAGACCAATCAGGAAAAAGCTTGGGCAGCCACTGGAGGAGGTGTTGGTGAGGCCAGCAGGGGGCGCAAACCCTGTGGTCCGAATGTGGGTCCCAATAACTCAGTGAAGTGACGGGGATACTGTGATGTCAAAATGGCGCAGTCGTCAGGATGAGACGTAAAACCGAGGTCCTGACTCTCCGTGGTCATTAAAGATCCCTGGGCTTCCTTCGTAAAGAGTAGGGTGTGTATCCTGATGTCCTGGCTAAATTGCCCACCTCAGCCTAGTCATTCTGGCCCCGTAATCATGCCCTGTCTCTAATTCTCTCTCTCTCACCTCTTCACCACATATCAGCTAATGTGTGAGGAGTATTCTGGTGGAAAAATGGCTGCCATCGCATCATCTGGATGAGTGCTACACATTAGCAGCGGTTGAAGAGGCTCCCCACTCAGCATGTAAAGTGCTTTGAGTGGTGAGGAAAGGTGCTGTATACATGTGAAGAGTTCTTATCAAAGGAACGGAATGCCCCCATAATTTCGGAAACAAAGCAAAACGGAACAGGAGTGTAAAAACACCTTTGAGACCCCAGCCTGCCCGTTACCCTCTCACCGCCTCCACAACACTTCAATGGCTAAGAATTTATAGAGCAGTCAAACCTCGGGAGGAGCAGATACACTCCTTGGCCAGGATTCAGTCTTGCTTCTCCCCACCAGAGGGCAGCACTTCATCATAAGAGACACTATGAACTTTCGGAGTGTGACCCCGCTGATGTGCCTTTAAAATTTCACGGAGCTGACCAGGACCACCGGACAAGGTGGCGGAGATAACCGAGAGCTGGTTTGTGTGTCCCTTACAAAATAAGAATCCGTACAGTTTGGGCGAATCTCCCGAGTCCACACGCTCCCCGAGATGATCCCCCACCCAGGCGACTACGAAGGTGGCAAGCTGTGTGATTCAGATCAGGCCAAGTCAATCTGCTGGCCACCGTCGGCCACCGCAGGACTCATTGGTATTCAGGCGGCATCTGGAAGTGATGCTATCACCGCAGGCATGCAATTACATCTCAATCTCCGGCGGCTGCATTGCTATTCCGCTCCACAGCTCCGTTTACTGCTCCGCGCCCTCCTGGAAAAAAAAATCATTTTGCTTTTCTTTGAGCTGCAGAAATGGGGGGGTGTGGGGTTGAGAAATGAGAGAATGTGTCACTCAGCAAGAAATCAGGAGAAGGATCTAGAATGGCTACTGGTCTCCGGCCTTGATGTGAAATAACATCATTTGAGCGCGAGGGGGCAAAGGAAGATATGGGATGTGAAGACACACTGGGGTGTGAGAGATAAACCGACAGCTGGGGACCACTGGCTAAACCAGAAAGAGTGGACCAGATTGAGAGACATACCAGTGACCAAACTAGGGGGGCGCTTGGAATGAAATGCTGCTGTTGAGGCCCCGCCGGGTGGGTGGGACTGGCATCTCAGATCACACTCCCCTTACTACACACGGCAGGTCTGACATTCTGACAGGACAGAAGGGACCCCACTGCCCTGCCCCTGCCCTACTGCAGAGACCAGTAAATGTAAAGTATTACACATAGGAAGTAAAAATGTTAGGTTTGAATACACAATGGGTGATCGGAAAATCGAGAGTCCACCTTATGAGAAGGATTTAAGAGTCATAGCGGACTAAGCTATTGACTTCCCGACAGTGTTCAGACGCCATTAAGAAGGCTAACAGAATGTCAGGTTATATAGCGCCTTGATGTGTGGAGCACAAGTCACAGGAGGTTCTGCTCAACTTTATATCACACTGGTGAGGCCTCATCTGGAGTCCTGGGTGCAATTTAGGGCTCCAGGCAACAAAAAGGACATAGCAACACAAGAGAAGGTCCAGAGAAGAGCAACCAGGCTGATTATGAAGCTACAGGGGATGAGTTACTGTATGAGGAAAAATTAAAAGAGCTGAGCCTTTACAGCTTAAGCAAAAGAAAATTAAGAGGTGACATTACTGAAGTTTTTCAAATTATGAAGGGAATTAGTCCAGCGGATCGAGACTGTTATTTTAAAATGAGTTCATCAAGAACACGGGGGCATAGTTGGAAACTTGTTAAGGGTAAATTTCGCACAAAAATTAGGAAGTTTTCTTTACACAAAGAACGACAGACACTTGGAATAAGCGACCAAGTAGTGTGGTAGACAGTCAGACTTTAGGGACTTTCAAAACTCGACTCGAAATAAGTGGATAGGACTGGCGAGCTTTGTTGGGGTGAATGGCCTGTTCTCGTCTCGAGTGTTCTAATGTTCTAAAGACCCACTCCATCAATTGTAGTTGCTATGGAGATAGTGAGGTTTTTGGCCTTGAATTGCACTCTAATGAAACAGAGCCCACCAGCGTCTCTCTGTCTGTGCGCGCATTGCGATTTACGATTTTTATCGACTCTCGGAGGCCACCGGGTCAGTACTGTCACATGCACAGAGCACAGCGAAGTGGCCTCCCCTGCACATAGCGCCACTCGTCGTAAATTTACAATGGTGACTGGGGACATTTCTGTGATCAGACCATACGAAACATTCGACTACATGCGTGCAGGTGGCCTGAGAGATGAGTGATAGGGCTCGAGAAGACGGCACGACGGACAGGAGAGTGCCTGCCGTTGCTTATCAGGGGGTCTTTTTATTTTTAAGGCATTCTCGTTTGTTGTATAAATCAACCTCATGGCTGAGGTAGCGTAAAATAAGAATCGATTATTTGTGACAAATCACCGAGTCGCAGACTTGAAGCACAAACCTGGACAACCTTTAAGGAGAATCCCGAGGAGATGGCGGGACAGCTTAAGGCCACGCCACATTACCCGGCTCTTCCAGCGATTTGTAAACTTCACGGCCGCCATCTTTCCAAGTCGGAGACAGTCGTGTAGCCACTGCGCCCAACCAGTCTGTAAACTGACATCCTAAAGGTGACGAGATCACCAGCAGTCATCAGGGTTGACATCCCTTTCGACTAGAAGTTGTGTAATATGACAAAAGGCTTTGACAGACAGCAGTATTTGCCAAAAATGATTTTGGAATTTCACAATCTTGCTATGTAGTCCGACATCCCCAGCAACTCGCCCTGACAGAATCAAACAGTGGCCGGGGTGGTCTCTGTGCGTATGACAGCTGACACCCAATCAGACCTCAGGTGGATGCACAAGGCATCTAACGCAGCTGCGAGGAATGAGGGGAACACGGGTGGTTGGGTGGTCCTGGACCCTGCAAACAGACGAGAGACTCATCTGCCCGATGTCTTGTGCTTAATGTACGATGACAGATCGCCTGGGATTGCAGCTGAACTCACCGTACCTGTAAAGCTTTCGTACAGCACCTGTCACTGTCAGGCAGCACGTTATTGGCTGTTTGGAGAAAAAAAGGGGCGGGCCTTGCAATACTTTGGAAACAGGAAAGTCATCATGCAGTCTCGTAGTTTGACACGCCCACCAATTTCTAGTCATGTAATATCGACGAGGTGAGCACAAGCAGTCGTCAGGGTTAACATCCCCTCCGGCTAGAAGTCATGTGATGTGACATCAGTTTTGACGGACTGGAGTATGTATTTCCTAATCTCACAATCTTGTTGTGGCTGCCAGCCGTGTAGTCCAACATCCATCCAATTGGCCTGTGACCCACCCTGCTAAAAGTCAAATCGGTCCGTCATCGCCTCAAGTTGCAGGGCTCTGTGTAGGTGAGACGGACCAGTCGGTGCTCACCCACACCGGAGGTACAATGCATGGACTGCGGCTGTGCAGCAAAAGGAACGCGGTTATTGTGGTCCTTGCAAAACAGAAGACAGGCTTGTTGGTGGTCTGATGTCTCGTGTTTTACGGACCACAACAGAATGGGGAAAGAGGAATAAAGGGGACAGAGACTGTAGCTGAACTCACCGTACCTGTAAGACCCCTTCAGCTCCGCTCAGGCCGCACGCCATTGGCCGTCAGAAGACGCGGTGAGCAGGTGATGCTCTGGAAATGCGAAAGTGGGCTGCGATTTCAAGTCATGCAAAACTGACACCCTCAGGTGACGAGACGAGCAACTGCCGTCCCCTCCAACTAGAAACTGCGTAATGTGACGTCGGCTTTAGCTGAGGCTGATGGACTGAATGGTCTCCTCTCGTTTATCAAATCCCCCCCCAACCAACTGGCGCGTGGGCTTGACTTACCTTTGTGAGTGCTGTAAAGGGCAGCAAAGGTGACCACAAAGAAGGTGGTAGAGTATTTGCCAGCGTTCACCAGGTGAGGGAAGGCTCGCCTGGAGTCCCGGTAACGTCGCAGGCACTGGACAAAGCGGAACCAGGCTGGCAGGCACTGGACGACGGCCCTCACTCCGTACGAGTAGCTGTGGCAGATGGGTTGCTCTGTGGGACAGAGAAAGCAACTTGATAACCACATACCCCCAAAACCTCCCCATCTCCCCCCCAACCCATAATCATAGCAACCTAACATGTATAAAAAACGGCAAAGCCAACACGCCCGCTTCAGTCTTCAGCTGCCAGGCTCATCAGCGCCAGTGTTGCGGCCCACATTTCCATTTAATTATACAGCCGCTGATTTGGAGTTGGCACTCGTCTTTCCTCCTTTGCACGGCTTGATTGAGTGAAAATTAACCGCTTCCTGCCACTAACTGCTGCCTCTGCGCCAGCTTCCCATTGGCTTTGGATTGCCATGTGGCACAGGAGAGGTTTCTGGACGTCTATGCCAGTGCTGTGCCACAAAGAGTGTAACGCCATGAAACATGTGGCCAAAAAACACATAGTGTGACACACAACCAGAGACCACTCAACTTCCTAGCCGAAAAATGCCGAAGCTGGGTGGAGGTGCTACCATTGAAAATGGGACCACTGAAAGGTGTAAAGGCACAGCCAGAAGGCCAGCGTGACAGGCAGGTGACTACACAGGGTGGAATACAAGACAAGCAGCGCCATCCTCTCTTAACCTGCACCTGTGTGCCACTTACCAATCTTGTTCGGCAGGAGGCCGTTGGTCTCGCTCCACTGAAGCTCAAAGCTGTAGAAACAGATCATGTACTCCAAGTCCATCAGGACGGTCACCATACTGTTGAGTTGGTCAGCCAGCCAGAAATCGGCAAACTCCACTTTGTGGAATGGAGCGGTGCAGAGACGAAACTGGTGGGAAGACGAGACAGAAAAGGTTAAGAAGAAGTAAATGTAAATAAATTAATAAATAAATAAAATCAGAAGGTAGACTCATGATGGGCTGCTGAAGTGAGAAGTCTTGAGAAATGTCAGCACGGGCCCGTGCTGGGATTAAAAAATAAATAAATAAAAAACACACACAAAACACTAGCGCCGTCCACATTAGGGGCAGGTGGGAACAGAAGCAGGAGATATACAGGAGCTGAATAAACCAAAAAGATGTGCCAGAAAATGACGCTCTGTGTCAACACCTGGTAAACTGAGGACCACTGATAACCCACAAATTGTTTGGAAAAGATAATCCACGATCTTGGACAATGAAGCTACCATGCAGCCATCTTAAGTACAGGCACAAGGATGACGTCACACGTTGAAGGCCTGACGAGAACAACTGAGCGTTATAACCAGAGTCATCTCTACATTTGGGGGCAAGTGGGGCACTGCATACCCCCCACCATTGCCAGCAGGTCTGTTGGTCCTTCATCAAGACACATGGGTGCCCACCGCATATCCTCCTGATCCACCACCTTAGCCGGTACCCACAGACCCGGAGCTGCCACCTCAAGTTCTAGGCGCCATCTCCTCTACCAGATTCTCATCAGGACCTCATCCACCTGCTCTCGTGGTCTCCCTCACACCCTCATCAGCGCAACAACCTTGTGGAGCTCCGCCAGCCCTCTGTCCATCCTGCTCCCTCATAAACTCCTATCAGCAGTAAACAGAAATGGGTGACATGATTGGGGCTAATTGGGAATTTCCTTTATGTTGTCATCCACAATGAGACATGGCACCTTGTGCTCACCACCTGACGGTGACACTTACGGATCTTCAAAACTAAGAGGAGCAGCAGGCTACCAGAATGGCCATCTACATCTACAGAACATTGGGTGCCAGGATCTCTAAACATAGCTGAGGGGCAAAAGATGGCAGAACTTACCAATATCTTCAGCAGCCAGAAACGGGACTTGTAGTAGAAAGTCTTGGTTGGGTTGATCAGGAAAAGGAACATGAATCCATAAAGGATGAGAGGGTTGACCTGCATTGGTACCATGAAGGTGGGTCCATAGAGGCAGGACAAGATACTCAGGCACCACAGGACTCCAAGGAAACCAGCAATCTGCAAGGTGGTAGACGCAAGAGTTTTAGGGGCATAAAAAGAATCCCCAAGCTGTGCTCCCAGTACAGAAAGTGAGCAAACAAACTGGGATTAATGGGATAGGAACAAGATTAGTGGGTGCGAGGAGACGGACGTGACATCTCACTTGAAGGCTTACAGCTCTGGTGAATGGCGTCGTGCTGCAAATGGGGGGCCATTTCAAGACTGACTGACTGACTGACATATATCAGGGGGAGCAGACCGGGTTAGAAGAGCGCAATACAAAAATACTAACAGCCTGGAGAGACTAGCAGGAGCAGAAGCACAACTAACGGTCACCATGTACAGGACATGTGACATTCTTACTTGCATATCTAACTGACTGGTGACACGATGCCCAACACAAAAATATAATAATTGAATGTACAGTCGTGTGAAAAATTAACTACACCCATGAAATGTATTTTTTCTTTTTTAGAATATGGAGACATATCAAGATTTGAACTTCATTTAAACACTATCTGTCGATCTATCATATAGCGCCTTTCCCGTCTGTCTACAATACAAAGTTGACCGACTGACCCATTCGTCAACACAAACTCGCTTTCATGGTGAATTCAAAAGTTGAAATTCGTCAGGAGTGTACATCGAGGTCAGTGGGTATCCACTAAGAAAGGACATTTTGATGTATCAGTATTTAGGGCTTGTATCCAGCAGGGGGCACTCGCTCCCTGGCACACTTCAAACTTATTACTACAGGGGTCCACAGACAACTGAAACTCAAAATACCCCAAAATCTCAGAAATGCTTTAACTGAAATTTGGAGACTTTATAGGAAAAAAGAAAATGAGCAGAGCCGATATCTGCTGTGTCATCAAACATTGAGGGTCTGTGTGTCCAGCCCCTCTGAGCAATCTGATTGGTCGGCTTGGCTTTGCTGGCGAGATCATGAGAGGAAGTCACTTGTACCTAACAGCAGACCAAGTGAAGATACGTCCACATATGGGGATAAAGTTTGTTGTGTCTGTCAAACTATGATATAGTGCCTCTCACGTCCATCTGCCCATCTATGTTATAAAAGAAAAGAACATTTCATGTGGAGGTGCCAATCATCTCAAGGTTCTATGGTGGGCAGCGGAGTCTTCAGTTAGAGGGCCTCCAAGATGTGGAGTGATTATGTAAGAGATGTTTCATCGGTTTTAGGTTTTGAACTCAGGATGAGATTTGCCAGTACATACTGGGCTTTGCTATTGAGCAGACGAGAGACAAGTATGTAACTGGTCCTGCAATGTATACTGGGCCATGCTGGTTGGAATTTCAAAATGGTTCGACTGGTACATATGTTGGTTGTGGACCAGTTTGCTCTGCTGGACAGCTGATGTTAATCTGGAGCTATTACAGAGTGGGGTCTGAATGCAGAGGTTGTGGGAACCTTTCTGTCATACTGGGCCTGCTGGTCAGCTGATATCAGTCTCATACTGGTCCCCACTGCTGTACTTGGTTCCGAGCTACACCAGTGATACAGAAATGATTTTTGTCTGTTATTCAGTTTTGTAAGCCCAGGGTTCAATCACATGACATGGCTTTCTGATAGAGGGGGTCCCCCCCCCACATCTAGGACTTACCTCAAAAAGGTGCTGGTGGGACAGGTTGTTGCGTGGGTTCAGCTCAAAAATCAGGACATGGTTGACGCCCGCCTGCCGCCAGCCGTACGTGTTGATGCCCAGCAAAAAGATGAACTCTATCAGCAGGAATCCACCGCGATAAATCCGTACGAGGGGCCACACATTGCCACCTCTTTTCAGGGCCACGGCTAGAGGGACACAAAGAGAGAGACAGAGACAATTACAATTAGACGGGCAAAAGATGAGAGAAGACCCGATCCGGTCCTACTGCCTCCTGTGACCCTCCATCCTGCAGCCATGTTGGTCACTGCTGTGGACCAGAGGTACTCCTCTCGAAAACATCTAAATCAGAATCAAAGAGCACTGTCCCTACACAGTGCTGTGGAAAACACTTTTAGGACGAGGTTCAAAATGGACAAATAAATGAATCCAAGACGTCGCTGACACCAACAGCTTGAAGGATGAGCAGAGAGCAGCGGGGAAGCGAAAATCATGACTGCCATTTAAGAAACGCCTGTACATAACAAGTGTGACATGTGAAAGGAGACCCTTCAGTACGCGTGGTGCCCATCTGATTAGCTAATAGCTCGGTGATCCCAACATCTCACCCAGGGGGTTTTTAAGTGAAGGGCATGTGTCTGCAAATAAAAGAAAACTAAAGGTGACTTCCACGCTGAAAACGTAAGAAGGTTAAAAGACGCAACGTTTCAGCTGCATGGCCTTCATCAGGTGTGCAACTGAAAAGGAAAGAGCAGGTGACATTGAGGAGGAAAGGTGAGAAGAAGCTGCCATCAGAGAAGATGAAGGGACAGATTAAAAAAAGTTATGTGCAATCCCGGGCCGAGAACGAGCCAAGCTTCTTCTGGTTTTCTTTGAAAAGTGTCTTTGAAGTCCTGTGGAGGAACACAAGCAGAGAGATCAGCGTGGCTACGATCGAGAGAAGTGAGGTGGTCTTTGATCTTAACGGCCCAGATGTGCTCCCTGAAATGGTCTGCTAGATGTCTCCCAATGAAGACGGCTGGACGGCTCCAAGAAATGCGGCAAGTAAGATTTTTCGACTGGCAAGAGGCCCGTTATTTAATATTGAATTTACCAGAGGGGACCGGATACAAGGCTACTGTTTGGTGACGTACTGTAGCTGCAAAGGAGACAGCGGCTCCTACTACAGCTGTCAGTGCCTTGTCGGGAATGTGGGTATCCTCTGAGAAGTGAGCTACGGGCAAGAAGTTTGTAAAGGTTAGGTGGTCAATGGAAAGAAAATCAAAGGAGGGGGCCTTCCTGTGGAAGGATCGGCCTGCAAAATGGAGACATTTTGATTAATGAACTGTGGGAGAGAGTGAAATGGGAGGACAAGCTGGGTGCAGGTTTCATTACTGGGGTTCCTCTTGGTGTGGATTTATGAGGTCTACACCTGGCTTGATTGACAGTCCTGTCCACAACATGAGAAGGGGATCCTCCATCGATGAAGAAACTCCTCATTCCTAGTGCTTCGTTACGGAAGTCAACCTCATCATTGCATAGGCGGTGGAGTCAAGGAACCGTGAAAGACCTCAAGAATTTTTAGAGTTTCAGCTACGGAACTCTTTGTGTGAAGCAGTGACCCCTTCCTTCAGTTTTAAATAACCTGCCCCATCATTTCCAGAGGCGTCCCCAAGGATGTGATCAGTTAGTTCATTAAACTAATTCTTCTGGGTTGACATTACTAATGAACTCAAGAATTCAGAAGACGTGGATTAGGTCTCCTCACAGTCGTCTCCGCTCAGCACTGAAGAGGCTTATTTCCCTTGGCCTGTCAGAGTAGGGCAGGCCCTTCTTGACTTCTCTCTTCTGCGCATCTTCTGGTGCTGTTGTGTCTCTTTTCAGACACTCCGGGCATGACAATACATCTTAATGTTTTATTCCCCCTTTTGATTACACTGGAACACTGTGAATATAGCACCAACCAAAACCCCATGTCTTTTTCAGAGGTTGCCTCATCTAAGATGGCGTCTCCTACCTTGAGAGGTTTTGGTGGCATACAGCATATTAGGCAATTGGTCGTAATGTTTTGGCTCATCTGCCAGTCAGTCCTGTTAGCCCTGGCCAGGGCTCATCAGTGTACATCATTAAGATAAATTAGAAAAGCTGTGGAATGATCTGCCTGCTAATAGAAGAGATGTCCCTTCAGTAAATTCAAGATGTTAGTCCAGAATACCCTGAATAGAGCTGCTGATTAGCTGTGCAGACTGCATTTCTGGTTGCTACTCATTTGAACACAAATAGGGCTACAACAATATTTTTAAACCATTACTAACCCTCCTCTATTCCATTTCTCTTCTTGGTATCTGGATGTGGCACTTGGTGCCACTGCCCCACTGCCAGGCTGCCCTCCTGCATATGGAAAAGTCATCTGGGATAAAAGAGTGTTGGAATAATCTCATGGAAAGATTCTCTCATCAAATTAGACGGCCAGCACGGAGTTCACTATAGAAGACCCAGGAGCAGGTGGGTGGCCACTTTGGCTGAGATCTTCAGGATGGTCACTTTGTTTGGGACGTTCTCCTTTACGATTTTAACTTCCACCATCGTCAACTCACTACAAAAAATAACTTGTATTGTATTGTAAACATGTGGTCCCCTTCCCCTCTCCACCCGATAACAGCTATGGTACACAGCTAGTAAGTAATTGATGTAGTAAAAAGAGCCTCTCAGCCACCACCTCACATCATCTGAAATGATCTGGAACACCATCTCGTGGACCCAGAATCATATTAAAATACAAGACCCTTGGTGACCAGGATAAAGGAACGAGCACTCACCTGTGAGAATGACCGTAGCTGTCAGGACAATGAACACGCCGCAGAACAGTCCCACTCTGAACGTGGTCCAAGCTGGAGCTGGCTGCAAGAATACAAAGATGGCCCATTATTAGTCGGCCTTAGACAACTGCAGATGCTGGACTGGTGAGGTTACGTAGTGTGGGGTGGTTGTAATGCACGGTTTGGAATTCAATCAGAGTCAGTGAGGTGAAGTTGGACAGAACAACAAGAGAATAACGACAGGTGGGCAGGGCGTTTGTGCCTCTCAATTCTGCACCCACCAGGTCATGCCTGTTAGAGACTAGACCAGTTTTTTTATATCCCATTTTGAATCAAGATGGAGCTCATACTGGTAGAGCACATGTCTGGAATTAAATGTTCCTGCAGGAGTGAAGTGCAGTACATTCAGGCTGCTGAAACTCACACTTGGTCTTCGTCCTCTCCACTACTGTAGGTGGATAGGTGGTGGGCAAAGCTACTCACCTGAGCTGCTCCAAGTGGAGGCACCCTCAGTCTCTTCATGGCCTTCTGGCGGTCTCCTCCTTCCAGCTCTGTGGTGACCAGCGTCTGAGAAGACATGAAGGATACGTTATTAAAGCCACCCGTACGCATGATGCTACACCAAAGCCACGTACACACAGTGGCCTCCAGAGGACACATCCACACCACAAGTCCAGGTCTGAGTGAGGTGCATGCAGAGATACGCTCCTCCATGAGATCCAACTAAAATGCTCCTTGGCGGAGGTCTAGTACTGTGGTGCTCGATCCGTGACACATACAGTTGCGTCAAAAAGTAAGTACACCCCATGGATCTTCATGAAAACAGTCTACAGCTCAAGGTGATCTACTTGAACAAATGACACATGAAACCCACACAGCGTCCTCAATCTCATGAAGACTTTTCAAATGGAAAAAGCACATCCACCCCCACACTTGTCAGGCACTCTCTGTGCAAAAGACCCCCCTCTACATGTCGGCCTGTTATTGCAAGGGCACACAATGTGAGAGCTCCGTGTCATTACCGTTGGGTTTAACTTAATAACGAGTTTAAAACGGCGAGATGTCATAGCGGGTTGAGTGTTCCCCCCCACTTGATGAATCGCATACGATTGACAGAGCGGGTAGGGCTGGGGGTGGGGGCGGGTTAGCCTCCCTTGGTGAACCCTGCACAAACATCACAGCAGGTGTGCGTCCCTGTTGGTGAACTGATCATAAAAATCACAGCAGGTTCCCTCTTGGTGAACTGAGCGTGACAGTCCGTCCTGGGGGATAGCGGATGGGGATCAAGTGCATTTGTGGGAGCCTTGGGGTTGGTGATGGGGATCAGAGTGGCAGCCTGTTGTAACACACTTACCATTATAAACTATAGCAACTCATGACCCACCGGCACGGACATGTTCTTCTTGTGTTCCTGTGGAGACTCCCCACCTAATCCTGACCTTCTCCATGTTACTGGGAAAGTCTCCAGGTCTCCCTGCACTGCTGCTGCCTGAAAATGCAGTTATAGAAAATGGACTGATGGATGTACGGTACAGCGCGTTTGTGTGTGTTTTGCGCCTTATCAGCTTTGCCCATCTTGAGATGCCCTTTTATTTAATAAAGTCAAATTATGCAAAATTCAACAAAATGGCGTCCAGACAAGAACAACAGGAATAAAACAACCTGCTTGCTTTGACAGTATTGTCACATCAAATAAGTCCTTGTATTCCAATAATGCAAATCCTTTGATCTTTTTTATTTACTATTAAAACAAGGTGTTCTGGCACAAAGCTTTGTAAAATTCACAGCTGACACTCCAAGTTCCGTGAGGTCGGCTCACACATACACAGAGCGGCGTGAACGGCTCCATTGTACGCGTTCGTTGCTGAGGACGGCAGAGCTGGCGCACTTCTCTTTGTCGAGCGTCAAATAATAAAAAGGGAACGATGTGAGCTCGTGTTGCACGCCGCGCTGGGCGACGTGTAGACCTGCTTTTGTTACAAAGGGACAAAGAGGGTGGACGTGTCGGTCTCGTGCAAGAACCGGTGACAGATGGCAAAGGGGGGCTTACTTCACTCAGAAGGTCAATCACGCTGAGTGGTGTTGTAAAACCCCGCCGGACCTTCAGCAGCCACAAAACACTGCCAGTGGAGCACAAGTCCAGAGCTAGTCACACACACACACACACACACACACAAGTGCGGGTGGACCTGTGGGGGTCTCACCTGGCGTTGACTTGTGATCTGTGGATTCTGATTTCACCAATTCTGCAATAGCCCTCCAAACCCACCCGTGCAGGTCTCCATCTCACCTCATTATATACAGTATATATTTTTTTTGTTGTTCTGCTGTAAATTGCTTTTTGTCGGCGGTCACAATAGGCACAACTCCGACGCCTGCGCAGCGTGTAGGCGGCCTTTATCGTTCAGCTCAAGGCTGTGTTTTTCAAGGCCATTCCCTTGCAGTTCCAATTTTCTTCTTCTACTTCTTTCTTTTCAGCACTGTGTGTGTGTGTGTGTGTGCCGCCGAGCTCGAGCCTCACACTTGAGCGCTGTTAGAGGTCACATGACATGTCTGCAAAAAAAAAAAGGGGGGGGGGAATCGCACATGGAAGGATTGACTGGACACTTTCATGTTCACTCAGGCTCTCCAACTCTTGGTGCTGGCGAGACCAAGAAGAAGACGGTTTAAGGGGGCAGCGCATTCAGGTCACATCTTTACACCGAGAGTTGTGGGAATTGGAAATAAAACGACCGAGCCATGGAGTCGTAGCAGCAACCAGGACCACCTTCAAGAAGGGACGGCTTAGCTAGGAGCTAAACAAGTGAGCAGCGGATGAAGTGAATGGTATACTCTCGTTTGTCAGAGGCCTTGTGTTTTGTCAGGCAACTATGATTGCAAGCTAAAGACAGGGTACCATACTACCTGGGGGGGCTCCATCAGACACCCACCTACAGTCACACAGGGCCAATGTAGAAGTAACACCTAAGCTAGCAGTCAACGTTTGGGATCAGGGTGAGGAGCGTGCAGATTTCACACAGACAATGACAAAGTGCAGGACGTAACACGGGAGGCTGGGTCTGTGAGACAGCGCAGTATCCATCCATTAATCGATCCACCCACCCGTACACCCCACCCACCCGTCATCTGTCCAGTTTCTTATGTTCTACAACAGTTTAAGGGAATTTTCACTCGCAGACTTCATTTCCATTACCCTAGTGAGGTGGACTCAGACTCGTGTGACATCTGCAGCCACTCGTCCCCCTTTCCTGGACAGCGAGCACCCTTTCTTGATTCATCTTAAAGTCGTAGTGGCGGTCCTGCGTGTGCAAAAGTGGACAGCCAAAGAGTGCTCGGCCAGAAGTACAACACATATGAGAAATCAAGGAACGCAGATGTTTTGGGGCTCACAAACAGAAGAGAAGCCCGTCTATCCAATGTCTCGTGTTTTATGTACCACGACAGAATTTGACAGCATTTGTGTCTAAACTCTCCGTACCCATAAAGCCATTCGTACAGCACCGGCTCCGTCAGGCAGGCAGCACATCTTTGGCTGTCAGAAAACATGACTTCTGAAATATGAAAGCCGAATCAATCATCCCTTGTAATGCCAGTCGTGTAATCTAACATCTGGAGGTGGCAAAATCAGCGATGGGTCAGGCTGGGGAGCAGGCACTGGTACAGCACCCACCACATGACAAAACAGCTTGGGGTCCCAGTTGGCAACCCTCTGGAAATGACCCCCTATCTCCTGCAGCTAGATGTTATGTAGGAGTCACCCTCGGGTAATCGTGCCACATGTGCCGTAACTGACACTCCCTCACAATGCAGGTCATGTGCCTCATTTGGGACTCCATGAGCAACAAAAAGTCAAACCAAGGGGACCCAAGGACTCTCAGAAGAGACCCACATGAAAGAGTCCAGTCTTCATCTCAGCTCAATGGATAGCGTCCATGTCTCATAATCAGGAAGCACCAGGACTCTAAAGACTTTCCAGCCACCTCATGACCCACATGCTCTCCCAATCCGTCTACTGACTTCTTAGGAAGAGTCACCAGAGACATGAATGTCACTGCCAAGGTAAGCAAACCTCTCGACGAGATCGACACTCTCTCCGCAGACAGACACACTGCTGATGGCCGTGCCCAGGAGGTCACTAAAGGCCTGATATTGGTTTTTATCAGGACCCTCGCCAGCCCAGACACTCCTCGCTCAGAGCCTCCTTTTACTCTGCGAAGATCACAGCATCATCAGCAAACTCCACATCATTGAATCTCTCTTCACCAGCAGATGACCCACAGCCGCTGGACCCCCACTACAGTCATTTAGTTTGACGTTCCCACTGAGGGTCCACATAATGCAACATCAGCTTTAGTTGGCAAACCCCCAAACGGAGGCTGGCGTGTGAATGAGGAGGGCCCGGCCCAGCTCCCTACTCCTGAGGTCCTGCCTCCCCCTCCCCTCGGTCCACCCCGTCTCTCTCGGATTCACGCTAATAAATTGGCACCACAACCGAACTCTGATTCATAGTGTGATGAGAGAAGTCACAGAATCAACCAGAATGTTCAAGCAAATTCTAGAAAAAAAATCAAATCTAAATTAGTTAAGTAGTTCTCTCGTGAAACGTGGACAGACAGATGTTAGATATATATATATATATATACACACATACAGTGGGTACGGAAATTATTCAGACCCCCTTCAATTTTTCACTGTTTGTCATATTGCAGCCATTTGCTAAAATCATTTAAATTAATTTTTTCCTCATTAATGTACACACAGCACCCCATATTGACAGACAAAAAAAAGAATTTTTGAAATTGTTGCAGATTTATTAAAAAAGAAAAACTGAAATATCACATGGTCCTAAGTATTCATTCCCTTTGCTCAGTATTTAGTAGAAGCACCCTTTTGAGCTAATACAGCCATGAGTCTTCTTGGGAAAGATGCAACAAGTTTTTCACACCTGGATTTGGGGATCCTCTGCCATTCCTCCTTGCAGATCCTCTCCAGTTCTGTCAGGTTGGATGGTAAACGTTGGTGGACAGCCATTTTTAGGTCTCTCCAGAGATGCTCAATTGGGTTTAAGTCAGGGCTCTGGCTGGGCCATTCAAGAACAGTCACAGAGTTGTTGTGAAGCCACTCCTTCGTTATTTTAGCTGTGTGCTTAGGGTCATTGTCTTGTTGGAAGGTAAACCTTCGGCCCAGTCTGAGGTCCTTAACACTCTGGAGAAGGTTTTTGTCCAGGATATCCCTGTACTTGCCCGCATTCATCTTTCCCTCGATTGCAACCAGTCGTCCTGTCCCTGCAGCTGAAAAACACCCCCACAGCATGATGCTGCCACCGCCATGCTTCACTGTGGGACTGTATTGGACAAGTGATGAGCAGTGCCTGGTTGTCTCCACACATACCGCTTAGAATTAAGGCCAAAAAGTTCTATCTTGGTCTCATCAGACCAGAGAATCTTATTTCTCACCATCTCAGAGTCCTTCAGGTGTCTTTTAGCAAACTCCATGCGGGCGGTCATGTGTCTTGCACTGAGGTATGTGTGGAGACCCACTGTATGTATATATATATATATATATATATATATATATATATATATATATATATATGTCTCACACACGCGCGCGCGGGGAGCAATTTAAAGACCCGACACGCAACGCGACAAATCGTGCCAGGGGAGAACAGCAGCGTACTAACCGCTCTCTCTTTATTCCTTCAGAAACAATGAGGCTCCGCCGCCGTAATATTGCCCGGACTATTCAAAACGCTGCAGCACTTCCGGGTTCCTTTCATCCCTCTGGTCCCCCTGTGATGACATCACCTATCCATTTACCACCACGGTTTTCCCAGCATCCCACAGTTTAATTTCCGGTCCGTCCTTATAAAGTGTCCGTCTAGCCCTCCTTCTATGTCGTTTCAGTTGTTGAAAATACTGACAATACTTTTGTGTTACAGTATATGGGACAGGGTCCCAAACCTTTACGCTTGTGTACTTGTGTTATTTCTTCACTATATATATATGTATATAGTGTCGCAGGTGGCTGGGGGGGGCGACCCAGCTGGGACGCCCCGGAGGACTGGAAGAGGGCTTACGCCTTCCCCTGACCACGTTGGGGTGACCGCCGTGGTACCTATGGGGGCCACGGGTACAGAGCTTTGAAGCTCAGGGTCCGTGGTCACCACCAGGGGGCGCCCCAATGCCTTTGGAGCCCTGGACCTCAGCACTTCCGCCACACTGGGGAGTGCCGGTGGAAGATTGTCGGGAGGCACCTGGACCACATCCGGGTGATTATAAAAGGGGTCGCCTCCCTCCGTTCGTTGGCTTGAGTTGGGAGTGGAGAAGGATGGAACTCGGGAGGAGAGGCAAGGAGGCGGCCTGAAGAGTAAGGCATTTGAGTTGGCCTGGACTTTGGGGGTTTGTGGTGCACTTGTAACTGTAAATATATACAATAAACGTGTTGTGGGTGACTTGAACGTGTCCGCCTGTCTGTGTCCGGGCCGGCTTCCACAATATTATATGTAAATATATATATTAATATTACTGCTCTGGTCCATTTACAGAAACTCACCTCTGTCTCTGTGATCAGCAGGTTGATCTTCTTGCAGATGTAGAAGGGGGCCGTCTCCACGTGGGCCACACGCCAGTCAGCCCCTCGGGACGTTTCCAGGATCTTGTCGTGCTTCTTGAGGATCTTGCGGAAGCCAGTGAAGTTAAGATTCTTAAGTGTAAAGAAAGAAAATGTGCGAGTCAGAGCCGTCAGACCCTTGGAGTCCCACAGAAATCGTCACAGTTTGGTTGGCAAGTGGCACTTCTTTAATCAGGGCACTGATACACTGCTGAAAATGGGGCTTATGTGAATAACAAATTACATTTCAGGCCGTCATACAGACGTGGACAAATCTGCTGGTCCTCTCACAGCTCACTGAAGAAGGGCTGTAAGAAAAACTGAGAAAATGAAAAGCCCCCCCCCCCCTCGCCTCCCCTCCCCCCCCCATGTACACCTGCATGCCTCGGAGATGTCAGAGTGAAGCAAAGCAAGTGTGACAGGACATCAAGTACGGCTTACTCTACAAAGACCTTCGGAAATGGCATGGACCCCTAGAAAAGATCCTCAATAACTGGATTTGAGGGATTTTTCAAACTGGCTGCTTTCTGAATTTGTATCACACACACGTGTCTCCAAGTCGTGGAATCAGCAGATTTAAATGGAGAAGAGTCATCACTCTGCTGTTTGGTGTCACCATGTGTCCCACAGAGAAAGCAAAGGAGAGAGTCGTCTGAGGAGATCAGGAAGAAATGATAGACCAACACGTGGAAGACAAAGCTCAGAGGACGACGATCTCTAAGAAGCTTGATGTTCCTGTGACAATGATGAAGAAGTTGAGGGTCCAAGGGACTGTAGTCAACCTCCTTGGATGTGGTCTCAAAAGGGAAATCATCTCCAGAGTGGACAGAAGGACAGTGAGAATGGTGGACGAAAAGCCAAGGAGAACTTCCAAAGAGCTGAACTCCAAGGTATAGGTCCATCCGTGTCTGAACACACCATCTGTCACTTCTTATTAGAAGACCTGGAGGACTCCATGTAAAAAAGCCAGGCTGGAATTTGCTCAAATTCATCTTGCCAAGCCCCAATGACTTCTGGGAGAAGGTCCTTTGAGTCACATCAGCTCCATGTCCACAGACGATTG
This sequence comes from Erpetoichthys calabaricus, assembly GCF_900747795.2. NCBI lineage: Eukaryota > Metazoa > Chordata > Cladistia > Polypteriformes > Polypteridae > Erpetoichthys > Erpetoichthys calabaricus. Next base: position 166,962,758 of record NC_041403.2, on the reverse strand, counting down.
AACAAAGCATTCAATGATTAAGATCAGCAGAGCTACTGTGAAACATGGAGGAGGCTCAGCAATGTTTTGGGGCTGCTTTGCTGTGTCTGGCACGGGGTCGGGGGTTGGGGCCTTGAGTCTGTGAAATCTCAAGACCATCAAGACATTCTGGAGCAAAACATACTGCCCGGTGTCAGAAAGCTCTGTCTCAGTCACAGCTTATGGACCCTCCAAAACACACAGCTGAAAGCCCCCAAGAATGGCTGAGAACAAAACATCGGGCTGCTCTGAAGTGGCCTTCTGATTTGAATCCTGTGGAACATCCATGGAAAGAACTGAAACACGTGCCACCTGGAGACCCCCTCCCAATCGAACATGACCCAGCTGGAGCGATCTACTCAGGACGGGTGGGCCACATGACCTGTGGACAGGTGCACGAGTCTCTTGGAGAGCTCCAGGAATTGCCAGTGTGCAGGGAATGTAAACTCCAAAGGTTGTGCCACCAAATTTCAAGTGATTTTTGTCCATTTGTGCTCTTCTTTGAAATATTCCGTTGAATCAAATTAAACAGTGATTGGTGGGGGGGTATTGGCTGACAACTTTGGTCACTTTCAAGGGATTTCAGAGACAATGGTGAGTTCTTGGAGGGATACCAACAAACCTGTCCATGTCTGTAGTGCTGTTTGGTAAATCAGTAATGCCTTGGCACTAATCCTGCATCAATTCAACCGGAACTTCATTAAAAACGTCCAAACTTCTAAAGGCCAAAGACCCACTGGTGCCGCTGCTTGACTCACGGAATGTACGTTTTCAACTTGAGATTTAAATCTCAAATGTCACACACTGGGGGCTGTGGCCCCCCCTGACCTTGGCAGACCCCTACCCAAGTGAGCCGTGCCGTGGTTTTGAGGCCTACCTGATAGTTCTGCAGAAGGATAAGACTGAGGTAGAACTCGCTGAAGGCCAGCTGCAGGTCCTTGATGTTACGGGACTTGACCCTCTCCTCGTGGGAAAGGGGAAAGACGGTTTTGCGGCGCCGGCGGAGCCCCGGCACACTGGTGCCCTCTCTCTGTGCCGATTGCAGTTCATTCTGGAGGGTGGCAAAGCGGCGCTGGGCTTCAGCAAGCTTTTCTGGGGATGGAAAGAGAGAAGAGGACAGAGTTAGAATTCCGATGAGACGCAAATACCACCAGAAGGTGCTGGCAGACTTATACAGGGTGTGGACCACCAGAGGGGCGCACTGCAGCCCAAACCTGACACAGACAGGCGTGGGACACAAGTTCAAGGCAGGTGTTTTTTTTTTTTGTTTTTTTTTAATTTGGTCCTTTTCCCTCATGGGAAACGCCTTCCCCCGTTTCCCACAAGCACAGCACAACACTCTTTTCTCCTTCTTTTTCCTCCACTCCTCCAGGAAAGTTCTGTCTACTCCCACCCGACTCTGGCTCTCTGAGTAGTGATAGCTGGCCCCTCTTATAAGACACCCAGAGGTGCGCCAGGTGCTCGTCGTTCCACTTCCTGAGCTGCAATCCAGGAATCCGCAGCAGCTGCAGCACCCCCTAGTGGTGCCCACGGAACCCAACAGGGCCGCACCAAACCCCTGCTACCACAGAGCCCTGTGGAAGTCCGAGGCATCACTGCAACCCAGGGGGGAGAGCTCTGGTGGAGGTAATGCGCTGGATAGGCTCCGTCCCGGCCGGGTAAGGGCCCTGGTTGTACGCCACAGGTGCCAATAAAAGAGTATTCACCATCTTGGAAGTTTCACGTGCTCTTGGTATGCAGTCCTGAATCAATCACAGCGGATTTAGTTTTCACATTCATGTAACGGAAAAAGACCCTGAACGTTACGCAGGTCGGCCCACCAACGCCAAGTCAGCCGTAATGAAAGCACTAACGTTGCGTGTGGCCATGGAGATGATTCGGATTTGTCGAAACTCAGGAGGCCCTCGCCACACACGTGAACTTACATGTTTCCCATGACGACTCCACGCCCGTTCATATTAAAACAAGCTGCACTCGAGCAAATCGACACGTGTGTAAAGATCATAGCCCCAAGTGTGGACAGTCACACACGCACGCGCACACACACACGTGAACTGGCAGTGACGTCGCAAGGAGCAAACTGCCCTGCAGTGGTCCGCCTATTCAGCGGGACTGGACGGGCGGTCGACACTGAAATGTCACCCGGGTACGCCAAGCTCTGCATTCCACGAGCCCCTGGAACATTCCGGTTATACGTCACAAGATTGGGCAGGTCCAAGTGGAGGTCCAGATGGAGACTCCCAGGATACTGGATAAATGAATCCTTGGGGGGGGGATATCACAGAGCGGGACATGGAGGATAAGTCGGGGGGGGGGGGACACTGCTAAGCGTGAACGCAGCTTCAGAGGTGGCACAAGAATAGCTGTGGCTAACATCACTAGAACTGTTAACTCAATGAGGAGGTTTCCGGGGGCCACTCCAGCTGTCATGTCATTCTTGTGCCAGGATACCCACCACACATTAGCTAAGAGGTGGTGAAGCGGTGAGTGAGATGGTTAGCCAATTAGAGACAGGGGGACGGTTAGGAGGCCTAGTGGTGGGCAATTTAGTCAGGACATCGGGGAAACACCCCACTCTTTTTAAAGATGCCCAGGGACCTTTAATGGCCACAGAGACTCAGGACTGCAGTTTTAGGTCTCATCCAAAGTATGGCACCCTTTCTTCATTTTGAGCACTGCGGCAACGGGACCCACACACAGAGCATTGGGTGAACGACCCCTGTTGGCATCATGTGTTAAGAGTCTACAGGTGCAATCACTCACTCTTACCACGCTGCCAGGTAGTGAGTGGAGTTCAAAATCTGTGACCCCCAGGCGGTCAGACAAGAGTGCCAGGATGGGCAGGAGAAAAGACGTCACACATGCAAGTGTTGGCAAAATAATACAACCTGACAGCCCTGGCCGTTTCAGGTGGCACACGATTCAGGAGAGGACAACAAGAAGAGAAACACAGAGGAGGCCACAGGGCAAGGTGCAGACCACACAAACAGGACGGCCAGATACAGTTTGGGGGGAAAAAAAGGACATCAAAGAGTCTGCAGAATTCTGGGTAAAGGCCTTGTGGACAGACGAGACAAAGATGAACCTCATCAGAGTGATGGTGGAGACAAAGATGAACCTCATCAGAGTGAATGTGGAGACAAAGAGGGTCTGCCCGAGATCCAAAGCAGACCACCTCATCTGTTCAACATGGCGGTGCTGGAGGGGGTTAATGGCCGCCACAGGTCCTGGCACACATCTCTTCATTGGTGATTCTGAGGGGTGTGGAAACATCTGATCTGCTCGAGTGGCATTCAGGGCCTCCACACTCAAGATGATGAGCCAAACATCCTGCTGAGGCCACACAGGAGTTTATCAAAGCTAAAAAAAAATGGAAAATTCTGGAAAGGCCAAGCCAGTCACCTGATTTAAATTCAGTTGAGCTGAAGAAGGGGACAAGCCCCCCGAAACAAGCAGGAGCTGAAGACGGCTGCATTAGAGGCCTGGCGGAGAAGACCCTCAGCACCTGGTGATGTCTGTGAATTGCAGACTTTGTCACGTATCCCAGCATGCAATGAGTGCTCGAAGTCCTAGTGCCCCAAACATTACACTGCCCTGAAAAGGGGGATTGAGGGGACAAGGTGTTGTGTAACCAAGACCCGTAAGTGAAAGTCCGCTATGTGCACTTTAATCACGACGTCCAAAGTGTTTGATTTTTGGGGGGGGACACCACAAATGTAACTAATTATTACTTCAATTTCTCTTCTCTCACTGCGTGCCACGCTGGTGTTCTGCATGCCTCCCAGGACTTTGAAGCGCCATTTCTTTTGTGTTAACCGAGGAGCCAGTGGATCCAGCAGGGGGCGCAGCTCCCCCTTTAGAGGCCGCAGCCCTAGCAGTGCGGCAGAGGGGGGACAGTGGCAAAAAAAGAAAAAAGGGACGTCATCACGGAAAAAATCTCCTGCAGGTGGCGCTCTCTCGGGCTCATTCTGCCAAGGTGAGCTAAGTGGCAACTCTTGGGGGTCTTTTCTGCTCACTGCTATCAGGTACTTCAGTGCTTCCTCTCCGATGCACTTGTGAAGTTTATTATTGATTGAATGATTGTATTATTTGTCCCGCGATTCTCTATTCTTGTTTTTTATGTTTCTCCTGAATTTCCCTTTGGGATGAATGGTGTTTATAAAAATCTCATTTTGTGAAGTGTTTGTGAGACACTCCAAGCTTGGTTTTTGAGTGAGATAAACGTCTGAAAGCAGGGCAGACAATGCCAGGCCAGCGCTTTCTGAATTTCACGGCCATCCTTTCACACGTGAATGCCATTCTGATCGGCTTTCAATATTCCATCTTGGGCTTCCGCAAATGACCCGCAGGCTTTCATCTCATACTTAAAAAGAAAACCTGGGATCAAACCAAGAATCATAAGACGTCTGTAAAAACAAGAACACTTGTGTCAGGGAGGCCTCCAGCCAGGGAGCTCTCAGCAACGGTTATGGCTGCCAGCCTTCTGCCATCAGTCATTAAAGACCTCCTGGCGTGGCTCCTAACAGCAAAGGCTGCCCAAGTCGGAGGGTTAAAGCACTGGCGAGGCTTCACAAACGGGAAAGAGGGGGCTGTGAAGCCAGCCGCGGGGGCACACACAGCAAGTCAGGGGGCGTCAAACTGGGTAAGGACCGGGGTTGGCGTCTGCCATCGACAGAACCGGGCGAGTTGGGACACGTGGCGCTGAGCACCCATGTAAGCCGAGAACAACAAATCTCCACCGTCAGTATAAACAGGCGAGTTAGAGGGGTGCGTCAGGGTAAGTGCCCGCCCCACCACAGTGCTCCCACCGGAGCCGGCCAACTCTCACGGGTTTGTTTCCAAACGGCTTATGGAAGCGGAAAGGAGGATTAAATTCAAGAGCCACGCAACTGAAAGGGGGCCGACGGGGGGGTGACGTGAGTTTTCACAAACTTCTGGCAGAGCCTCCTAAGGAAACATGAAGCACCTCTGGAGCGAGTCCCAGCTTCCAGTGCGCCAGGCTGTTGTGACGCATTCCTACAGGGTCACACAGAAGGCCTAAATTTACTCCAGAGACCGCCGGCTTATTTACCGCAGATCTGTAGTGTGACGAGCGGGTCTTGGAGTCTTCAAGGGGCCGGCTGGCTGGCAAATGGTCAACCTGCACCGGGACTCTGACATATCAGGTGACCTCATGGAATTGGTTATGGAATGCCAGCATCATGGCACCCACAATAGGGCGGGCACCTGCTGTCATCCGTGGCACAGAGTCTGCCAGTCAGCTCACAGGAGAACAGTAGGACCGCACCACACTTGAGATGCCTACTTTCACCTGACATGAGGAGGCTCTGCTTTGACAAAAGAGCGATAAGCAACCTCGGGACCACCAGTCTCCTTAGTGGGGTCTACCTGAAATATTCTTAACTTGTGTTTTCCAGCGTTGGGTAACAAGGATTGTTTTATTATTTTACTAAGATGTTTTATTTTAACGAGGGTCCTGGAACACAAGAAACAGCAATGCCACCGAGATGGTGAGCAGAGACAAGGGTCAACTAGAAGCCCCCCGTCGTCACACTGCACAAATTTTCCAGTGATTTTCAATTACGGCCCTCATTTACATAATCTTGGTTGAGTTTGGGGGCAGTCACTGTGGGCATCGGAGACCACCACACGTGTAGACCGACATACCCGGCAACTCCATCAGACTGGCAAAGTCCAACGGGTTTGAGTCAGTATTATGTCACAGGGGGCGGGAGGAGAAAACCAATGAGGGCTCACCTGCTGGTACAACACGAGTACTAGGAGGGGCCCAAAAACTCCCAGAAAAAATAAAAAATAAAATTATACAACTTCCAGCAATTCCACTTTAGTCACCGTCAAAATACTCCCCTTGAGATGCAACACACTCCGCCATGCGCTTCTCCCATTTGGTCAATACTGGCTGTGCTACTCATCTAAGGGGGGCTGAAGTAATCCGCGCAGACCTTGGTGTCAACGTCTGCACTGCACCATGCAATGAATATGTCTCTGTTATTGGTATGGGATTTGTAAAAGCAGTGTTAATGTTTGTGATGCACCACCTGTTGGAATGACCAATGCAATGTATTTCATTAGTAAAAATGTTTGTGATGCACCACCTGTTGGAATAATAGAAACATTAAATTAGATAAATTAGACTGGACTGCCAATACTGATGATCTGTGCAAGAGAGGACAGAGCCGACTATACTTCCTTAGAAGGCTGGCGTCCTTCAACATCTGCAATAAGATGCTGCAGATGTTCTATCAGACGGTTGTGGCGAGCACCCTCTTCTATGCGATGGTGTGCTGGGGAGGCAGCATTAAGAAGAAAGACGCCTCACGCCTGGACAAACTGGTGAGGAAGGCAGTCTCTATTGTTGGCATGGAGCTGGACAGTTTAACATCTGTGGCAGAGCGACGGGCACTCAGCAGGCTCCTATCAATTATGGAGAATTCACTAAATAGTATCATCTCCAGACAGAAGAGCAGCTTCAGCGACAGACTGTTGTCACTGTCCTGCTCCACTGACAGATTGAGGAGATCGTTCCTCCCCCAAACTATGCGACTCTTCAATTCCACCCGGGGGGGTAAACGTTAACATTTAACACTATACAAAGTTATTGTCTGTTTTTTACCTGCATTATTATCAATCTTTAATTTAATATTATTTATTGTATCAGTATGCTGCTGCTGAAGAATGTGAATTTCCCATTGGGATTAATAAAGTATCTATCTATCTATCTATCTATCTATCTATCTATCTATCTATCTATCTATCTATCTATCTATCTATCTATCTATCTATCTATCAGTGCCTTTCATTTCTATCTATCTATCTAACTGGACACACACTTATTTGGAGTTATACAATGCATCTTTTGGAATGACAAATACAATCCATATGTCTCTGTTATATGTCATTTGAAATGGGAATCATAAAACTTGTATTAATGCTTGTGATGTGCCACCTTTTGGAAATACAAATGCCATATGTATGTCTCTGTTATTTGTCATTTGGAATGGGATTTATAAAAGTAATATTAATGCTTAAGATGTGCCACTTGTTGGACTGACAAATGCAATGCATGTGACTCTCTTATTTGTCATTTGGTATGGCATTTGTATACACAGTGTTAATGTGTGTTACATGCCATCTGTTGGAACAACAACTGCACTTTAATTTTTTAGGAAAAATGTTTGAAGTGCCATTTGTTGAAATGACAAACATAGCAACATGACACACAATATAGTACAATAATAATACAATGCATTACTGCTGATGTTTGTGATGTGCCATCTGTTGGGATGACAAATGCAATCAATGTATGTCTCTGTTATATGCCATTTGGAATGGGAATTGTAAAAGTAGGGCTAACGTCTGTGATGCGCCATCCTGTTGGATTGACAGAAACATAGCAACCAGACGGTCACTTATTTGTTGTAGTCAAATACATTACCCGAGTCCCAAAAGTTCTAAATGCACTTCTAACAATACTCATTCAGAGGCGTTGTGGAGCGGGCTCAGTACATTGGGGTGGGAGCTGGGAGTGTTGGGGCCAACATTAAAAATCCCCAGCTAGAAACAAGAAGGGCCTATAAAAATCTTTACAAAAATGTAACAAAAATTCTCTGAACAAAACTGCGAAACTCCAAAGAGCACAAGGGGCAAACAATGAAGAAGAAAAAAATGAATTCCAAAACCAAAGTCCTCTTGAGGGACCACCCACAAAACACATGCAACCACATAACCAAGGAATAGTGCACAGATAATCAATAAAAGAATATAAATGATTCCAAAATGAACAGAAAAGGACATAAAACCTCAACGTCCCCCTCACGTTTCCCTCAAAACGTCCCTGGAGGTCATCACTCACCTGAATAGAAGGTATTGATCTTTGCCAGCTCTTTCTCGCAGGCCTGGAAAAACCTTTCTTCGACTTTGGCGTAGTATCGCTTTACAGTGTCTTCATCGGTAACTGCAGGGAGAGAAAGAAGACCAAAGCGGTCAGTCAGTCAGGGGCACAAAGCCAGCTACCACCTCCTTTTAGGGTGCCAATCCCTGCTTCAGTGGGCCAAAGTTCGCCAGCAGGGCCCAGAGAGTCGGAAAAGAAGGCTGCCCATTTGAACCAGTGGCAATGCCCTTGGAGAATTAGCTAAACGCGGGACCCTTGGGGTCTGTGGCAAGCAGTCATACAGGAGTGGCCCACCCATGCCAAGCCAAGCAGAAGTAAAAACAGCAGCCACCAGTGTCTTGGGACGACTTCTACAGGGGCTGGGACCTCAAAACCAAAGACTGATCACCATGTCTCTATTTTTGTTCTGTATGGCCGTCAGCAAATGCAGACATTACTTTGTGTCCCCCCCCTCTACCTCCTAAGACCCCCGCACCCCAGCGCTAGCCATGAAACTGTTAAGCAAAACGCTCAATAAATGCAGAGCTTCTTCAATTGGTCCACAAAGCACTAAGTGCTGGAGTTCGGCGCCGACTTGCAGCGCTTTTGTTTCTCAAGGCCGAAGACGAAGAATGGAGGCGATCCATCAGAGACATGTCAGCAGCCACCGCCAATTAAAGGGCAAAACATCAGATTATGAAGAACAATAAACGAGAGGGCCGCCTGATGAATAGTGAGCGGCCCACTGGCGGTGACAGCCAATGCCCCCTGGTCTGATTGAAAGGCTTCGGCTCTCTCAGCAGGCTCCATGGATCGGCCCGACTGAGGGGCTTCACTTCTCTATGGTGTACAGGACTGGTCTGGGTGGTCTACCTGCTCCTACTGCAAAGCCCTCTGGGTATAAATGAGATCCCTCATCGCTTTGGGATGGCCAGTCTCATCAAGATGATGAATATCTGAAAGGCCTTCGTATACACAGTCTCACCACGAGGCCACATCGAAATGACCTGGGGTCCTGAAATATGAGTGGATGTTCGTGTAATTCACAGGTACACACAACCCCACCAAGCCCCCACTACTAACACCCCCAACAACTCTAATGCTTCATGTCTTTATTGAACATAAGCATCAAACACTCACAGTGCGCGGTGGAGAAACTAAGAGGACCCCTGGATGTAATGGCTGGTAGCAGTAACCTCTGACAAGCGCCTCTGGTGGCTGCAGATCAGAAACTGGAGGAGTTCTGGGCCACTGCTGCTTACACAACCTTCCTCAGCTCCGCCGTCTTCTTCGGAGGTCTGGTGGGAGCGTCTCTCGTTAGGTCACCTCCTCAGCACCTCCACTGGGTGAGGAGAGCAACAGCTCCTTCCTCGGAGTCCTCCCATGGACAGCACGTCTGTCTGATGTCTGGTTGACTCACAGGCAGAGATGTTCACTGGAGCATTCTAGGCTCAGCTTTTCATGTCATCTTGGATGGACGCCCACTTGTAGAGACGGCAGCCGCCACACGAAATCAGCTCCACGAATACACAGCTTGTCTGTGGACCGTCGTATAGATCTCTCTCTATATATCTATACTAATAAAAGGCAAAGCACTGACTGACTGACTGACTGACTGACTCACTCACTCACTCCTAATTGTCCAACTTCCCGTGTAGGTAGAAGGCTGAAATTTGGCAGGCTCATTCCTTACAGCTTACTTACAAAAGTTAAGCAGGTTTCATTTCGAAATTCTACACGTAATGGTCATAACTGGAACCTCTTTTTTGTCCATATACTGTAATGGAAGAGGCGGAGTCACGTATCGCGTCATCACGCCTCCTACGTAATCACATGAACTGAAAACAAGGAAGAGATTTACAGCACGACTCAAACGCGGGAACGAAGGTAAATGACGTTAATTGTTGAGTGTCTTAATACTGTGTAAGCATACATATTAACACATGTGCAATTAAACGTGTGCATTTACGGGGTGATTTCTCAGGCTTAAAAGCTCGCCTTTTATTAAAAAGGTAAATGCAAACTGTTTTCATTCTGAAGGGCACAAACCACGTTAGATTTCAGCCGTTAAACGCGCAAAAATGTCGGTACACCAGATAAATAAGTGCAACATATTATCAGTTGTATTGTATGCTTACAATACATATAGAAATGTGTTAATCGTTAACTAATAGTATGGGATGGTGTTTCTCGACTCGCGCCTTGATTTAAACGATTGCATGTCTTGGTGGGTTTGCGTAGCTTATTGTCAATATCTTTACACCTCTTTTTAAGACTTATTGACTGAAACGGGCTTTCATGAAAAAACTTAGGGCTTTGCTACAAGATACACCCTCCACAAGTTAAAGAAGTAAAAATAAAAGGTATATACTGTATTTCTGTTTTATTTAAACCTTTTAAGTTCGTATGCATAGCCCCATTTGGCTGTTTGAGTTTTTTTTTTCTTTTTTCAGTAATATTTAATCTCCTTAAAGAAAAACAACATATGCATTTTACTTTTTTTTGTATCTCTTTAGTAATATTTTAGTGTAAAAGGATAACCAATATTTAAACTTTTTATGTTACTTTATAAATTTATTTTACACAATGTTGAAAAATTAATAAGAAAGCTACATATTTTGGCAGCTGCTGCTTTAATTTTCAATGAAATGAAAAAAGCTCTCCAAGAGAAAACGTCAATGAAGAAGAAACAGTTTGCACTATCTAAAAAGGAGAAACCCTCGATTAAAAAGGTTTGCTGCAGATGACTTAACTGAAAATAAATGAATAGTTCCTATGTGTATAATACATATTTATCTATTTTACTTATGCCTTTATTCCAGCAACTTGCAACATCTGAGGTACAATTTGTTACATTACTTTTGTTTTTTGCAGCACAGGCAGGTGAGGTGACTTCCTCAGGGTCACACAGTGGTGTCAGTACCAGGATTTGAACTGACAAGCTCCGGGTTTGCTGAAATATTACTGAAGAAAGAAAAAAAATGAAAACAGGCAAATCAGTCAGTCAGTGACGGCTTTGCCTTTTATTAGAATATATATATATATATATATATTCATGACATTCGTAGTCTGAATCACAATCTGATTGTATGGGTGGCTACCTACCAGGTAACGCTTGTGGATGGTCTGCAAGTCGGCAAACATCCGCCATGGTGCCCTCTTTCAGCTGCGAGAAGCAGATCATAGAATGTTGCATAGTTTACTGTCAAATAATGCAAAGTACGCAACACGTGTTTCACCCTAATTCTGGGCTATTCAGGTGTACACACTCACTGCACCCCCTTTGCATTATTTGACAGTAAACTATGCAATATATATTTATATATACACACACACACACACACACACACACACACACACACACACACACACACACACACACACACACACACACACAGTATTGTGCAAAAGTTTTAGGCAGGTGTGAAAAAATGCTGTAAACAAAGAATGCTTTCAGAAATGGAAGTGTTAATCATTTATTTTCATCAATCAACAAAATGCAGTGAATGAACAAAAGAGAAATCTAAATCAAATCAATATTTGGTGTGACAACCCTTTGCCTTCAAAACAGCATCAATTCTTCTAGGTACACTTGCACACAGTTTTTGAAGGAACTCGGCTGGTAGGTTGTCCCAAACATCTTGGAGAACTAAGCGCAGATCTTCTGTGGATGTAGGCTTCCTCACATCCTTCTGTCTCTTCATGTAATCCCAGACACACTCGATGATGTTGAGATCAGGGCTCTGTGGGGGCCATACCATCACTTCCAGGACTTCTTGTTCTTCTTTACGCTGAAGATAGTTCTTAGTGACTTTGGCTGTACGTTTGGGGTCGTTGTCCTGCTGCAGAATAAATTTGAGGCCAATCATACGCCTCCCTGATGGTATTGCATGATGGATAAGTATCTGCCAGTATTTCTCAGCATTGAGAACACCATTAGTCCTGACCAAATCTCCAACTCCATTTGCAGAAACGCAGCCCCAAACGTTCAAGGAACCTCCACCATGCTTCACTGTTGCCTGCAGACACTCATTATTGTACCGCTCTCCAGCCCTTCGACGAACAAACTGCCTTCTGCTACAGCCAAATATTTCAAACTTTGACTCATCAGTCCAGAGCACCTGCTGTCATTTTTCTGCACCCCAGTTCCTATGTTTTCGTGCATACTTGAGTCGCTTGGCCTTGTTTCCACGTCGGAGGTATGGCTTTTTGGCTGCAACTCTTCTATGAAGACCACTTCTGGCCAGACTTCTCCAGACAGTAGATGGGTGTACCTGGGTCCTGCTGGTTTCTGCCAGTTCTGAGCTGATGGCACTGCTGGACATCTTCGGATTTCAAAGGGTAATAAGCTTGATGCGTCTTTCATCTGCTGCACTAAGTTTCCTTGGCCGACCACTGCGTCTACGATCCTCAACGTTGCCCGTTTCTTTGTGCTTCTTCAAAAGAGCTTGAACAGCACATCTTGAAACCCCAGTCTGCTTTGAAATCTTTGTCTGGGAGAGACCTTGTTGATGCAGTAGAACTACCTTGTGTCTTGTTGCTGTGCTCAGTCTTGCCATGACATGAAACTGTCTTCCACAACCTCACCTTGGTAGCAGAGTTTGGCTGTTCCTCACCCAGTTTGAAGCTGTTTCAGTTAATGACTGTGTTTCAGCCTACGTGTGACATTGATGATCAGTAGCACCTGTTTGGTAGAATTGGTTGATCATACACCTGACTAGAATCCTACAAAATCCCTGACTTTGTGCAAGTGGACCAATAAGAATTGATGCTGGTCTGAAGGCAAAAGGTAGTAACACCAAATATTGATTTGATTTAGATTTTTCTTTTGTTCGCTCACTTTGCATTCTTTGTTTACAGCATTTTTTCACACCTGCCTAAAACTTTTTCACAGTACTGTATTATATATATATATATACACACACACACACACCTACACGCATATTTATGACAGTCCAATGTCAGCTTTTGTCATCCAGTAAGACGTTTTTGTTTTTCTTTGTGCCGTTCCGTCCGACAGCTCTAATACGCGTCAGCACCGTTATCTCCAAAGGGTCCACATTGTTATCCCCACCCTTCCCCGAAATGGGGTGGTCCACTGGTGAGCTTTTCTTTGATGGGAGGCCCTAACCTTGTACTGCGCTGTGGACCCCTGTGGCACAGGGGAAGTTGGTTGGAAGCGGTGGTCTCTTCTCCCTCTGCGGCTCCAGTGACCGCTGTGACCAGGAGGATTCGACTTTCAGCTTCATCCATCACAAAGTCCTCACCCCCCGGATTTCTAAGGCTACTGGTGTAATCGGCGGTCACGAGCTGAAGCACCGCCTGGTAAAACCTGCAGGCCGGACCTGTGAAGCCCGCTGGTCAGTTCCGTGAACCGTTAAAACCCACCTGGAAATGAAGATGTCACCACCACCACCATCATCATCTCCAAAGGGCAGGGGTGAATTTCAAAGACCTAAAAAGCAGAGAGCGCACTCCACTCCATGCTTTCCCCAGCTGGCACAGAATAATCATCGTGGGAAAGCCAAGTACTGACCTCTGACCCCAGGCGTGTGACTAGCCAGAGTGCTGGGATGAAAGAGAAAACAGACTTTTAAATGCGTTGGCACAACAAGGCGGTCGTTTTCACGTTCTTCCTCCAGCCAGCCGGGTTTGTCACACCTCCGCAGCATTGCCACTTTATTAATAACTCTGCAACGTGAAGCGCAGCCTACGCAAACCAATGGAGCACTGGGAGAATGAAAATTGCCCCCCTCAGGACGCTGCTGCAGCTTTGACAGACCCCATCCAGCACTTAAATGGCAACATAAAGTCATAGTGCCAGTCAAGGGAGTTGGTGCTTGGGGGAGGGGGTGTTTAAGACCCCCACAGACCCCTGCGTGACTTACAGTAATGAACAGAACTCCCTCGCTGAGAGCCGACTGTACTTTTAAACCAAGCAGCCATTTAATGCACTCAGAGACTCGAGCGGTGAGGAGGGGCGACGGGTTCTCCACTGATGTTGGCGCACAAACACCCCATCATTTCATTGGGTTAGGATGATTGGGAGGGGTCACCCTTGGTGATTTCGGCACCTGAACAGCCAATTGTTTTTGTCGAAGGGGCTCTAGCAACCCCTGTGAGTGGTGAAAGGGGCTCTAGGACCCAGAAGGCCCTGGTGGTAGACCTGCCCATGGATGGAGGACCGTCTCTGCGGCCCGATGCTGTGATATTGCCGGGGGATTACGAGAAAGAAAGGAGCCCACCTGCAGAATACAAAGGCTCGTGGCAGGGTGCACAACTCCACCAGTCACAACTCAACCTTGAGAGTCGGAACAACGTCAGCCATGCAAAAGGAGCACCTGAACTGAAGATGGAGACCCTGGGAGTAAAACACGGCAGCCCAAGAAAGCCTCCAGAACAGGGGGTCTTAAAACTTTTTGTTCTCACGATCATATTTTGCTTTCCTTAGCGTCTTCAAAAATGAGTCCATGAATCCCATCAAATTGGGGTTCCCCCTTGAAGAGCTGCCACCAATAATCATGGCAGAAGAACTGTCACCCCCAGTCAGAGCCAGTGTCCCCCATGAAGAACTGCCACTGCCAGTCACAGCGAATGTCCCCATGAAGAACTGTCACCACCAGTATGAGCGAGTGTCCCCCATGAAGAACAGTCACCGCCAGTCAATACCAACTGTTTTAAACTGGCTGTGATGACCAATCACGAGACACCGTGCAAACCCTACGAGATTCTCTCCCATTCAATACTGGGTTGAGTCGCCACCATGAGTGACCCAGAAGGTGGCACTCTGTCACCTCGGGATGCAGTTTTATTTTTTCTGTCCACTGATGACCTTTCAAAAAACAAAAAAAAAAAACCCACCTCCCCACTTCTGTGAACGACCAGCGAGCCGAGCACGTTCACACACCTTTCACGTCACAAACAATAAAGAACATCAATCAATCAATCAAGCAGTGGTCTGCTGGTGCCTGGCATCAGATCACTGTGATACCCCATGGCATCTCCACCACCGGTTAAAATACACACAGAGAGAGATGGCAACGCCAAGTCAAGTGAGGGCCTCGTGACCACGTGCTGCTCATCTGTGAAAGGACAACGTTAAAATGCTGACACCTCACGTTTACAATTGGGGGGCTTTGAGGTGCAAAAGGAAAGGCCACAACGGCCCAGACAGAACACTCAAACGGCACTCACCGCCTGACCCAAACTGCAGTGCCAACTACCGTGGGGCCGACGAGTCGAGATATTCAGACATATTGACTCTGTGACAGGACTCTGCAGTCCCTCCAACTGGGAGCAGCACACCGCTGGCTCCGCTGCTCCTCTCGACCTCCAGGAGGTCCGATTATCTCGAGGCCTGACGTGAGCCACCACAGCTCTCTGCTGACGACACACAGCTGTATTTATCAATGGCACCTGATGACCTCGACTCTCTTGATTCATTGACCCCCAATGTCTTACTTGTGTTTCTGAGTGGATGAGTAGGAATTTTCTCAAACTGAAGAAGGAGAAATCGGAAATCTTAGTGACTGGCAAAAATGGATATAGTGAGGGTATTAGAAATAAACTCGATCAATTAGGCTTAAGAGTCAAGACGGAGGTAAAGAACTGAGGGGTCTCTATTGACTCGGACCTCAATTTGAAATCACATATTAATCAGATTACCAGGACAGCATTTGTTCCACTAAAGGAACGGAGCAGAAGTTAGACCCCTTATAACTTGGCAAGATGCTGAGAAATGAGTTGATGCTTTTGTTTTCAGTCTACTAGATTACTGTAAGACCCTCCTATCAGGACCACCCAAGGAAAAAGTCATCAATCGATTACAACGGGCGCAGAATAGAGTGGCCAGAATCTTAACTAGGAAAAGAAAATCAGAGAGCGTCACCCCAGTCTGAGTGTCACGACACTGGCTACCTGTGCCATTTAGAATTAACTTTAACCCTTAAACCGCCACATACTCTGGGGGTTAATGCAACACCCCCCCCGCCAAATATTTTTTTGCTGCACTATTTAAGGAAATGTCACAATTCACCAAGAATAATTGAAATTTTATCCATCCATCCATTTTCCAACCTGCTGAATCCGAACACAGGGTCACAATCCCAGCCAACACAGGGCACAAGGCAGGAAACAATCCTGGGTAGGGTGCCAACCCACTGCAGTAATTGAAATTTTAATGGAACACATTTTTTTTCATGCCAAGAGCATCACAATTACTGCAGCTTTGATCATTTGAACTGTAAAAACTATAAAAAAAAAAAACTACTGCACCAATCTATTATGATACGTACGAGGGGCAACAGACGCCATTGATGAAATTCAGTAAATCAACTGCGCTTGAACTGGCTGCACGTGAGCACACAGAGGCCAACGCTGACGCTGGCAGGCGAGTCTAGTGCAGTGACGCTGATTCACTAGGGGGCACCAGTGGTCACGAGCTGGCTGCTCAACGAGTGCACGGCACGGACTGATCAGCTCCAGCATGCTGGCAAATTGCACTGGGAAACAACTTTAGCTGGCTGTGGAGTTCAATGAATGTACGTCGCCGAATATACTCGGCTCCGGCGTGCTGGCAAATTTCATTGGCAAGCGACTATAGCCGGCTGTGGAGGTTTAAGGGTTAAAATCCCGCTGACGGTTTACAAAGCCTTCAATCATCTGCTCTGTCCTCATATCCCAGAATGCCTGTCACCTCACACTCCAAATCGTACCCTTAGATCGTCAAATGAGGGTCTGCTTAGAATTCCAAGAGCTAAACTTAAAAAGAAGTGACGAGGCGGGAGGCCTTCTGCTGGTGGGCACCTAAAATCTGAAATACAAGTTTACCGATAGGGAGTTTCGCCAGGCTGATACGATGGAGCACTTTAAAAACACATTACTGTAACATGGCACTCTCAGAGCTTCATTGTAGTGTAACCCTGATATTCTGTATATGTATTTAGATATTATTATTATTCATGGTGGCTCCGCTATCCATACCACCACTCCTTTTTTGCTGTCCCCCCCCCCCATTTTCTGCACCCCCACCACTTGATCAGGGCACCATGCTGTCCCTCCATTGATGGATTGAAGGGCAGAGGTCCACATGTCTATCTATCTATCATCAAGTTCTTCCACGTGAAGCCTAAAAACCACGAGGACTGATTTACATCATTAATGTTAGGGGGGCTGGGTGGTCCCGTGGCCTTGGACCCCCTGCAGATTTTGTTTTTTTATCTGTCCTCCTGGCCATTACCTTATTCTTTGTTACTTAGCGTTGCCTAATCTTATTTTTCTGTTTTCTTTCTTCATTATGTTAAGCCCTTTCAGATACAGTGTGTATAAAAAACGTGCTCAAGAAATAAATGTTGTTGCTGTTCTTCTCCACGAAGAGGAAGGAGCCCACGTCGGTGGCCTTTTCCAACTGACTGCAGCCCTCATCTGCGGTGTGTGAGAATCGAGATGAAGACTAAGAGAGAAGGCCTGGCAGGGGCAGGAGTTTGACTGAAGAGTCAGCGTGGGCTCAGAAGATGGAGTTCGTGTTTTACAAACAGACTGCAATTTTATGAGGAAGCAGCAAAAGGATACGACCAGAGTGGAACAGATGAGATGACTGATGTGGACTTTGAGAAAGTGTATGATAAAGGTGCCATATGAGAGGGTGGGCATCAAACTAAAAGACGCGGCAGTTTAGGGTGTGGCACGTTATTGGCTCAGGCACCAGAAGCACAGGGTGAGAGTGTGAGGAGCCTCATCAGAATTGGCTGGTGTAAAGAGTGGTGACCAGCAGGGGGCAGTGCCAGGGGGGGCTGCTGCTATTTGTAGTAAATATAAATGATTTGGATAGGAAGATAAGCTGGTGAAGTTTGCAGATGACAGACACTAAGTGAGGTGGACTGGCAGATCTTCGAGAATCCACTGAACCATCACAGAGGCACTCAGGCAGGTTTGTGAACGATGACAATTAATGGAAGTACATGTAAAGTGGGACAGGCAGGGAGTCAAAATGGGAGCTTGGAATACACAATGTGGGGGGGGATCTGAAAATCGAACGTACTCATTTCACATACAGTATATGTCACGTTTGAGAAGAAGAAGAGAAGGAAGGAGGAGGAGGTTGACAGGAGGTGCTGATAGCGCGTCACCGCACAATGAACCACCTGGATTGGCACCCGAGCACAGCAGGTGACACCTCAGCATCACTCTGGAGCAGGGTGAGGTTTTTATTTATTTATTTTTATTTCTTACAGGGGCCGGAGTGCCAGTCCTACCACCAACCCCAAATTTTTCCCTGCTTGCGGATTAACGTCCTACCCAGGATGGAGCAATCACAGGTTTTAAGGGCCTTGCTCAAGTCGAGTCACCTCTGGCCATTTACGGGAATCGAAATGAACTTCGGCTTGAAAAAATGAACGGACCCTGCGAGGCGGCAGTGGCGCTGGACGTTCTGCCCCTCTACGATGTTTCGTGACATTTCTAAAGCACTTCCCGTGAATGAAATAAATGTCATTGTCATTTGACAATCGAAGTGGCAGGGCCGCTAAACTGGAATGATCAGGTTTCAAATCCCCCCCCCATCTGTCAAATTCACAGACCCCAAAACGTGAGGCTTGTCTCAATAAGTAACTGCACCGAGTATACGATTTAAATTTAATTGAAAGAGATTTCTTAAGATGGACGGGGTGGAGTGGGCACCTCTAAACGTCTTCACAAGCTGCACACCATCTTCTGGGGCCGAGCCCCCCGGCTCATAATGCAGAGCCGCTAACGTTGGGTCTCCCTCAATTCCCCCCTCTGCAGAACTCCTTCAACAAGCTCGGCCCACTGATGCCAAGCGCTCGCTCGGTGGGGGGGTGGTGTTGGTGGGGGCAAACCGTCCCCTGCTAATTTAATCGGCGACGAGAGTCTGATAGTCAGCAGAGATAAAGAGGATTAGACTTGTTTATGGGTGGCGAGGGTCAGGCAAAGTCATTGAGATAAATCCCACCGGGGCCAACGGGATGCACTGCACTGCACCAGCAAGAAATCGGCGGAGCGTGAGAAGAGCAAAGTGTCAATGGGAAACAACCACCTGCACGGGACCCCGAAACGGCCACAGCACCCCAATAACCTGCTTTAGGGAGGCGAGAGCCGAACCCGACGGCACAGAGCAGGATGGCAGGAGGCACAAATCATAGTCGGTGGGGGGGGAATTGATCAGCGCAGCCCCTCGTCTGGGCATTTCAAAGGGCGCACTGCTTACTTGGCCCACAAGCACCTGGCATTGGCACCATGTGGGGGGAGGGGAATGAGAAAAAAAAAAAACCCCACAGCCTGAGGACGGGGTGTTGATCTTCGGGGTCATCCTGGCGAGGTGACATTTACAGGCAGGCGTCAGCTTCTTTGAGTGGAAAGCAATCTCTATAAATAAAAAGATGTTGACATGAAACAAACCCCCTCCCCCCCCAATCCCCCGAGCCCCCCCCCCAGCAGTGTAAACAGGATGAACTCTTCATGCCACACCTCAGGAGGAATCCTCACCATCCTGGACAGGCCGGGTGGCTGGGAATGAAAATAAAAATAAAATAAAATAAAAAGGAACGGCGACTCTCTGGTGTCCAGCGCCTTTACGGGCTCACCTTTCCCATTGGGGGGGGGGGGGTTTGGCAAATGCCCCTTCTCATGCCCGCCAGGTTCACCAGCATTATTTGTGACTTTAAATAATGACAATTTATCTGAGGGCCATGCCCCCGTCCCCCTCCCCCACCCAAGGGGTACAAGGATTCTTACCAGTAAAGTCAGTTCAGACTCGGGAGGAATGGTGGTCTTTGAATGGCACAACGCCACCTTTACCCAACACCACGTTCTGCGGACGAGGAAGCCGCGCCGCCTGTGAATTTTTCCCCCCCAGCTAAGTCATGAAAGATGGAGCAGCTCAGCCGGCCGAAGCAATAAAAGCCCATCAGGCCCGGAGGAGGTGATCTGATTAGAACGACTAACGAGATTCCGCTTTTTATCAAAGGAAGAAGGGGTGTGTATGGGGGGGGAGGGTGGGACGAAGGTTGGGGGAAGGGAGGTCGTCTGCTTGTCTCCGAGCCCAACACGCAGGCGGCTCACGGTGGTCCGAGTCGTTTAATATCCTCCACCACTGGCGGCTGTGGCACCGACTGAACTGGCAGCTCCACATCTTCTCCCGCATTGCGGGGTCCCAAGCTTCAGGGATGTTGCTATAAAATTTCCACGGGGGGTGCCACCCTCTAGTCGTTCAGGTGGTCCTTCAGTCCTGGGGCATTCTTCCTCCTGTATCTGCCTTCAGACACCACAGGTTTATTACAAAGCCCATCGCATGAGGGTTGGTAGCAAATGCCACTTGCTGTGCCACTTTGGCGTAACTTCTGCCAGCTCAGCCCCCTCTTCCTCTCTTATACTTTCCTACGTTTCTTCTTTCAACTTAAGGCTAAGATAACTGCTTGGACGGTACACAACCCCAGACCCCCTCAATGTGGGGGCTCAGTTCATCTGCTCTACTTTCAATATTCAGCCTGACTTTGACCATCGGTGCCCTCAGCTCAGTAACTTCATCCGTGCCACCCACCCCAGTATGCCCACTGTGCCCTGACAGTGTTATCAAACCAGATGGTGGTGTAAAGTACCCTGGGGGGTTGTAACAGTTACTCCTCACTTCCAGAACCACCTTGTGGTGGGGGGGGGGGGGGTCTTATCAGGACCTTCATCTGTCCACCACCTGCATCTGTGGTGGGCCACACTGCGTGAGGTTGACTGAGAACTCGATGTCAGCTTAGACTTTGGCGATATTTCTTTTACCCCCCTTTCTTTGGGCTCTCCGTCTCTCCCTTTGTGGTCTCCTTCGTGTTCTTCATGTTTTTGGGGGCAGCTGCACTTAAATTAGTGAAACACAAACAAAAAAGGGGAATTAAAGACCACCGAGGGCAGAGCGCCGTTCATCTCACACAAACAGATGAGACCACACTGCAGGGAAAAATGAAACCTCACTGACCTGCAAAAAAGGACACCAGAGGGACCACCAAGTGCCTGTATGAAGTAAACCTTGGGCCACTTGGGGTCCCTGGCCACTCATGGGTGTCATAGTGGGGGCCAAAAGGGTAATCCTGGGACCCCAAAGCCTGGAATAACAAGTTTGTTTTTGAGGGGAGCTCCACATCCCCTTGCCCCACAACCACCCAACTGCTTATGTGCAGGACCCAGGGTTCTGTACTGTGCCCCTCTTTTATTAATCGGGGGGGGGGGGGATTCAAATGCATGAAGCAGAAGAAATGTAAAAACAAAGAGTCACAGAACATAAAGTACAATCAGTCCATAAACATCAACTTGACAAGTGCATCAGGTGGAGGCACTGAATTGCCCGGCAGCAGTGGGCAGAAAAGACCCCAGCAGAGGCGCTTCTTAGCACACCGAACGGGAAACTTTATACAAAATACTTGAAATGCAAAGAAGGGGCGTCCGGCAGTCCATGGGGGCAGACCACTGCTTGACATGAGAGATGTGAAGTGCGGCACGACTGGGAGCTCACGGGGGAGCCCTAACCTTCGATGCGGCACACAGCACATCAGGGCGCGGCCCAGCGGGCAGTGACGTGCGACACGCCATCTTCACCAACAACTTTCCAAAAGTCCAAACTATTAACGGATTTGGAATAAGAGGCGGGCGCTTGTACTCCACCAATCAGCACGGCCCATCGTCGGTGCCCCGCCCACGAGAGTACAAACCCTAATCTGCTCCTAGCCGCTGTTATCTGCGGTACGTGACGTGTGTGGCACTTGTCATCGCTTTTCATTTATTACTATCTTTAATTTGACCGATCCATCTATTTATGGTCTAGCGGTGTTGCGCTCGTCCTGTGCCACCGTATGCCGCAATATGGCGTACGGATGGTATGACAATGAAGCTGCTGGGCTCGACGGCTTTGTGGTGGAGAGTCCAGTGAAATTCCTCCTCGTCTGCGCTAATCAATATGCAGCAAGTGGCCGTGATTAGCCGCCCGCGACACGAGTCTCAGTTCATTCAAACGCATCCTCACGGCTGTGCTGGCATTTCAGAGATGAAAAGAAGTTGGAGGGTCTTAAAGTGAGAGCCAGTGCTCTGCTGTCTTCTCAACTCCGGGCTACACTTGGTAGGGGGGGTCTTTTTTTAATGATACGATGATCCGCTCAATGCTCGTTTCCCCATTTCAGTTTCTTCACTTCAAAACTTTGCACAAATGTTATCTGGGGAAGCGTCTGCCCACCAAAGCCGCGTATCTCCGCGTCGGCTCCCCGCTTTGAGCCCGTGACGCGTTTCATCTGGAAAGCGGCGGGCGCGATGCATTAACCTCTGCCGGACCCCCACTGTCTCTGAAGGGCCGGTATCAGCGGCAGGCAGAAGCGCGCCCCTCTGTTATCTCGCCGCTTGCTCTTCTTTACGAGTTTCTGCAGATTTCTCAACCTTTTTCTTGAAAGACGCGGACGTCTTTTAAATGGAAAAAAGTTATTTAGGGAAAAGACGCCGTTTCAGGTTTTCATTTATTTATTAATTTAATTAAAAAAAACCAAGATGAAAATACAGCAACATGTCTGCGCTGATAAGAACGAGCAATCACTTCGATTCTCCTTGTCGCCATAGCGGTCAGCGACTCTGTAATTTGCTGTCACGAGGGTCACCTGAGCTTTTGCTGGCTTTAACTTTACCAACGCTGGGCACACGTTACGGACAGTCGGCCAGATTCGGGGCCAGCATCAGCAATTCCAGAGAGGGTCGCGATCTCGGGCAGGTCTTGATCGATTACCATCCCAGATTATCCAATGGATTAATCAAAACCATCGAGATTACGTAAACATTAAACATCTTCGATATTTGACCATGTGGTGCATTTTGGTGTCACGTGTGCAACACTGATAACCAATGAGAGACCAGCCATTATATTTAAAAATGACTGCCGGCCTGCCTGCGGTGTCTGTGTTTAGGGTGGTAGACCCCGCGACAACGAATAACCGTGCTGTTCCCGTTCGTACGGGTTTTACGAAAGTACCGAGAGACTTTGCCTTGTCTTTGGGGTGCAAGACCGCGACTCGCGTGTCCCCGTGCACTGAATGTCCAATCTATAATGCATGTCAGGACAAAAACCGAGTCATGAAGTCCGAGGAGCTCTCTGTGGACCTCACTGTGGTGAGGCACTGATCAGGGCGGGGGGGTCAAGCAGTTTGTGAAGCTCTGAGCGTTCCCAGGCGCCCAGTGGCCTCAATCATTGTGAAACGGTCAAAGTTCGGGACCACCAGCACTCTTTCTAGAGTTGGCCGACCATCCAAACTGAGTAACCGGGCAAGAAGCCAATGGACACTCTAACAGAAAAGTCCTCTGCTGAGACGGAAGAACCTGCCATAAAGACCACCATCTCAGCAGCACTCCATCAATCAAGGGTTTACTGGGGAGTGGCAAGATGGGAGTCACTCCTGAGTGAAACGCGTTTAAGGAATTCTGAAAGAATGAGGAAGAAGAAGAATCTCGGATCTGATGAGATAAAAAATGGAACTTTTTGGGTAGAACGTCAGGCACTTAGTTTGGCGAGGACCAGGTGATGCCCCTCACCTGCCTAATGCCATCCCTCCAGTGAAGCACGCTGGGGGCAGCATCACACTATGGGGGTGCAGGGCGACTGATCAGAATTGAGAGAAGGATGAAAGTGGCCAAATACAGAGAGGTCTTTGAAGACCACCTGCCCCGGAGTGCACACCACCTCAGACTGGGGAGACAATTCAATGACCTGAATTAGTGGCTTCAGGCCATGTCTCTGCGCATTCCTCGCGTGGCCTAGACTTATACCCCCCTAGATCACGCAAGGAGAGACCTGAAGATGGCACTTCACAGACGCTTCCCATCCAAGTTAACGGAGCCCGAGGGGATTGGAGTTGGGAGAAACTGCCCAAATGCAGGGCCACAAAGCTTGTAGAGACTCACCCAAGATGGCGTGAAACTGCTATGGCTACCAAAGGGGCTTCTAACAAAGTACTTTAATGAATGAGAGATTTCATTTGATTTGTAATAAATTTGCATGCCATCTGAAAACGTTTTCACTTGGTCACTATGGGTCATCGAGTGTTGAGTGATGGGCACAAATGGCAAACGCTATCCATTTAAAATGAAATCTACAAGAGTGTAAAGAGTAAAGGGGTCCAGATTCTCTCTAGCCACCTGAAAGCCGCCGTAAATTAAAAATAAGTTGAATAAAGACGGCTGAAATATCTCGGATCAGGCACAACTCCTAGAGTGGTCCAGAAATGGGCGAGTCAGTCTCAGGGGGTCACAAACTGTTCACCAAACAGTAAACACAATCGCCAAGAGAAAGAAAACTGAGGGAAAAAAAAAACACGCGTGCACACCCGAAATGCCCCCCAATCCCCCCCCCCAGCTCAATCACAAAGCAATTAGAAGTAAAAAAAAAAAAAAATGGAGTAAGCACGTTACTTGGCAGACAATAAAGAAGAACAAGCGAGCGAGTGAAGCCGCGCTGACAAGGGAACGTGCCCGCCGGGACAGGAGGCACAAAATAATAAGCTGCAATTTAATATGTGAAATTAGAAATCATATCGGGGGCAGTGAAGGGGGGGGGGGGGGCTTGGGTAATAAAATCCAGACAGATAAGGCAGCTTAGCGGCTGCAGAACATTAGGAGAGTGCATCACTAATAAGAAGCGCTGCCGAGCGTGAGCTAAAGAACTCCGACTGACGCCTCCGGCGACGTTTAGCAGCGTTATCGATGCTTAATAAAATCGAGCCGCCTCTGGTGTTTCAACGTGCCTTCAGCTGGGAGGCATCAAGAGGGCAAAAGCGCTTGAAAAGCGGCGCTCGGCTTCGCTCCCCCTAAAACAGACTGAAAGGGGGGCAAAAACAAAGAAGACATTTATTGTTCCCAACTGCCTTGTATAAAACAAGAGGGATTACCGCTTCGGAAAAATTGAAAGGCGGAAAGCCCTCGCCATTCTCGTGGTTTCAGGAGATGCGCGCTCGTATTGTATTTCCAGCACTGACTATTTTTTATTGACAGCCGAAGTGTTCTAATAGTTCATTTGTAAAGCCAAAGTAATTTGTCAATGCCGTACGTATTCTTAGAAAGAAAAATAAAAACTGGAAAAGACGACGCTTGCTGCATATAAAGACCCTCTAAGTGCCAGATGCAGTTGCCCCCCATTCGGACCACCTTCCAGGTTATGAGAAGGTAAGTGAACCCACCTTGGGTGCTAACTGCTTCATGTCCCTCCACCAACACCACTTCAGAGAAGTCGTCTCGGTCCCGCCCACATCGCCCCAGAAGGCCCCGCCCCTTCCATTAAAAACGTGCGGTGTGCAGAAGGAGGCGGGTCATTCTTGGACCTGAAGCTCAATGGCGGCACAACTCCCACTCTCAGGGTGTCTAACGAAAGCCAAGGGCGCCGTCCTTTTCAGGTGCGTTCACATTGACACACATGCATGTCAGAGGGTCACCTTCCGAGTTCTTCACAGGTTCTACCACCCTAAGCATTTGGGGGGATGGGTTGGGGGGTGCTGCTGTTACCTTGTCGTCTTCTTTTTAAGTTCCACAGCACAGAACACAGCACAGCACAGAGCTATAAAAACAAGACCAATCGGAAGGAAGCGACCCAAGGAGAGGAGCCTGTTTGAAATCTTTAAAAATTAGCCCAATTGTTAAAGGGCAACCTCTTTTGTTAAAATTGTTTTGCTCAATGCAATTATGCGCAATTTTTGTTTCATTTTCTTGCAAGTAAATGGGCATAGCCCGGTTGGCACCACCATAATTTCACTGTTGGCATTCTCTCGGATGACCACCATACATAACACGCAAATCACCTGTGGTGAAAGCCCACGTCTGTCTGTCCACATGAAACAACTCGGGGGATGCCGCCCCCCCATGGAGCTATTTTTTCAATTTTCATTCAGAGATCTCAAACACGTTGCATTGTACGAAGTGTTAGGACGTCAAAATCTCCCATTGAGAAGTGTTGGCGATTTTGCAAACCTGTCCATCTTAAACCGGAGGAATGATCTGAGCCACCTCGACTACGGATTGGTTTACGGTTTCCGTTTCACCGTGACAGCAGTTACTTGCACTTTTTCCTCTTTTGACTCGTCTGATGGCCACTTGGATGCCCAACACAAGTCAGCCAGCGGCCCACCTGACCACCCCAACCCGTCACACACAGGCAAAGCCCAATTCAGGTAGAGGAGTCCAGACCCCGAACCGTCTCCAATGTATGATACCCACTGCCACGAGCAGCACAACAGATACGGGGGTCCTTTCCTGCAAACTCTCGCAGCCTCCTTCCATCTCCAGTCCCTTTGGCAAGCTTCATCCTCCTCCTCCTCCTCCTCCTGACTCAGGCTATTAAATGAGGTGAGGCCGCTCCTGGTGTCAATCCTCGTGACCAGGGAATACTTCTGTACACAAGGGCTAGACAATCCCTGCAGCACCCCCTGGCAACCCCCACAGAACCCAAGAGGGCTGTAGCATACTCCAACTCCCAGCATGCCCTGCTGTGGGAATCCATGAAGCCATGGAACCCAGGGGGGGCTTGTAAGTAATGGATCGGGGGGATGCAGTGTCCTTCATAAGCTACCTCCCCCTGTCCTTCCATTCAGGAGGTGTCACCGGCTGGGTAAGAATGCCAACTGCCTCTTACAGTCCACAGAGGCATCCCAAAGCATAAGCATAAACACGGATTCTGCGTTTCATTGGTTTGTATGTCTGGTACCCCCCCCACCTGTCAATCACTACCAGAAATGCTCCTCCACCCTAGAAATCTGGAGGGCTTCCCAGTCATTTGTTTTGATCGCACTAAGCGGGTGGGTGAGTTTACTTGGTGTTTCTCTTGGGGTTTTTGATCTTTGCCTCTCGTGTTATGGATTTCTGCATTGGGAGATTGTTTACATTGGATTGTGGGTTTTTTTTTTGGGGGGGGGGTATTTTCCTTTGCTTCTTGAGCTTCAGTGTAAGAATAAACTTTTATATTTTATAAAGACTCAGTGCTTGCCCTTATTACTAGCCGGGGTTTGACGGTGAAATCCCCCTCTAGTAGGCCGTTTTTGGAAGTTAGTGTTTTAGAGACAGCGTTAAGGGGCCGCACACAATAACATCCTTGTGTTTTGGCTTGTAAAGGACGCGGTCAGCGAGTACCCTATAGGGAGAACGGCACAATCACATTTAAAATGCGGCCCACCTTTCGCCCAGTGTGGGGCTCCAAGAGCAAGAGAAGGGCAGCATCCCCAGTAGGAGAGACAGACAGACAGACAGATGGACGGGGATCTTCCTCTGGTGTTTGGGCACCCGGAGAGACCAGAGCAGCAGCTCCCAGGACCCCTCATCAGGCCTTGTTTATTTACTCACCACTTTCTGTCGGCTTCTGTGACTAACTGTTAGTCGGCCAGCTCCCCGGAATGGAAATCTAATTACTGTGCTGTCGGTAATCATTTCCCTAAGCTTGGCTTTACGGGAAGCGCAAATCGTGTTAGGACAAGAGCAGCCTACGGTTCACATAGAGAATCCTGTGCAGACACTCGAATGTGATGCTCAGGAGCTTCGCCATGACAGAGAGAGAGACAGAGAGAGAGAGAGAGGTGGGCACCCCCAGCATAAGACACCTAAAGGGTTAAATAACAGCCACCCAAAATGGTCAACTCGAACACCAATCAGAGAAGGCAATGGTGCAGCCTCAAAGAGACGAGTCCACCAACGAAGACAGAAGCCACCAGTGACACAAATGAAGTGTTGGGGACACTACAGAAGACCAAACCTCGCACCGCACAGAGCCAAGTGACAGTGAGAGGTCAGACCACCATAACAGGCCTCAGGAGGGTTAGGAGGAGACGCACTGAGTCACTTGAGCGGAGTGCAGCGCTGCCACCGGGTGGGTCTGACACACTTACTGTGCCAGCAGCTGTCAAGGGCTGCACACCTGCCTGGTCAAAAAAAAAAAAATCAATCCACGTCATTCAGCAGGGTGGGATTGGGAGCTGTGGCATCATACCTGGATATGGGGGGGGGGGGGGGGGGGGGGGCAATCCCAAAACTAACTGGTACAAAATAACTGACTGCAGAAGTGTCACTTCTCACAAGAGGAGGTAAGATCAGTAGGGGGGCATCTGTACCAAGGGACCCCAAATCTGTAACTTAAAGAGCAGAGAAGCACAGCCACATCAGGGTCACCCCACCTGGTGCAGCAAACAGGTGGATGTCAGAGGTTCTCGGCTGTGAGCCCCCCCACTTCTCTGTGTGTGACATCAGGCTGCTTCTCGGACAGCCCCATCATGAGCCCCCCCAGCCCAGTCTCAGGTTTCTCAAACTAACAGGTTGGGTCACAGGTGTCTCTTGTAGTTTATGGTGTTGAGTTTCGAAGTGGGTCGTGGTGGGCCGATTAAGAAATGAGCATTGCTGACGATCGCTCCCAACTCTCCATGAGCGAAGGACCACTAACTCTGATTATCATCCACAACCCCCCCACCCCCAGGCACTCGTCTGCAGATTCAATAAGAAATGGGTCTCTAAGACACTAAGTAGGGCAAGATGGGGTTGTGGCAAAAAAGCCCTGGCATAGATGGGACCACGCAAACCTGCACCTCTGCCACCCTGGTAGATGATTAGGCACGGAGTGTCCAGTACATGGCATGTCCCACTTCTTTGGTGCTGAAAGGCCAAGCGGCACATTTTAAAATCAATGCCAGTTCACCATACGTCCCTGGGTGGGCCGACAGGCTACAGTGACCTTCAGTCCGCCCCACCATTAATCCCAGAGCATCAACCCTTACAGGCAGCAGGTGTTTCCTGAGAGGGAGATGATGGTGAGGGGTTTGTGTGAACGGAGCTGAAGCTGCTTCTCCTGATGATCTCCGCCACGTGTGGCCTCCCCCAGCGCGGTGGCAGGTGTTTGGAGCTGATGGCCTTTCACAGAACGCGCAGGCGGCATACGAATCGGCAATCAAACGCAATTAGCTGAGCCACGCCGCCGTGATTCTGCTAAGACATTCCACGGCAGGATGACATTAAGCTGGCGTGAACTCAGACTGGAAAATGATAAAGCAGGGCACCACACAGATGGGCAATTCAGAGGATGCCCCTCGGTCAGATGCTGGCCACGGTCGTGAAGCGAAACATGATGGGCAACTCCAGCCACCTCACCCTACAATCCAAAGGCCAGGTGACCAAACTACATGTTTGGGGTAAAACTAGTCCTGGGGGATTCAGAACTTCTTCAGGCTCACAATTGGGCTCCTGGGGATACTCAAAGGCCTGATCTACAAGCCCACCATAATTTGATCATGGAGGTATACAGACAGCTCCTTGGGCTTCATGGATGCCATGCTACGTGAATCATGGGATGTGAGCCGTTCTGCACAATGAACTATGAACTCAGCGTGCCCCTGGTGGACTCCACTCAAGTTCTAGAAAGTTCTCAAGGAGAAGTGAAGCCCACAGCAGGCACCTGTGGGCCACCGCAAGGGGTCTCAATACTTCTAACAAACGAGAGATGTCAGTTTTTGATTTTCAAGAAATCTGTAACCCTCTCTGAAAACGTGTGGTCACTTTGTCATGATGGGTTATTGAGGGCAGAGTGATGGGCAAAGATGGCAGACAAATCCATTTTCTACACCACCATAAAGTGGGCAGACAGTGAAGGGGGTCTCCATACTTTCTGAATCAGCCGTATTTGAAAAAGATAAACCACACACCTGTGGACCCCCCACGCCTGCCCTCTATGACAAAGGAAAGCCCCCCCCCCCCAACCCCGCCTGCCCCTCTGTTAAACACAAAAGCCCCCACCCACCCCACCATGCCTGCTCCATTGTGACACAGGAAAGCCCCCTCTCCTTCCCAAATCCCACCCCTTACTCAAAGACCCTGCATGAGCACCAAGCCTCCTTCAGGTCCACAGGTTCACCAAACACACACACAGACCCCCCCCCACCCCCCCCCCACATAATTTAAGCCCATTCCTTTACTCCACACAGTGCCTTCCAAAAGGCTGTTTTCATGATTTTCTTTTTTTATTGTCTGCCTTCTCCCTCACCAAGCCGGGCACAACACAGCAGCCTACTGTGGATGGTGCCACTCAAACGCAGAGGATACCCACAGACACACACATTCACTCAGCGGTGTGGCACACACTGACATTTATCATCTTTCCAGTTTGAGTTGCCATGAAAGGCGCTATACGGAATGGCAGCTGCAAAGCTTGGCCGGATGTCTTATCAGATGTTGCCCACAACACTGACCCGTTACTTCGTTGAGATGAAGTCTCCAAAGGTCTCGCTGTACCCCAAAAACAAATTAGTGCTTCAGGTGGCTAACTGGCAGAACACAAGTACAGAAATGACAGCCCCTCTCATACACACAGTCAAAGGCTTCTAGGCAGAGGCGCACACACACACACCTCTGTTATGCCCGTAGGGGGCAGTAGTGACTGTGAACCTGCAGGGGGCCCAGGAAGAGGAGCATGAACACCTGCTGATGGCCCACCTTGCAGAACTGACAGCCACAATGTCCTAGATGCCCCCATAAACGCAGACAAAGGCTAATGGGCAGAGACACACTACTGCCCCCTAAAGGTGTAATAAACGCGAGTGTTAACCTGTGAGGCGTCCAAGAGGAGGACTGCAAACTGTGGCTAAGGCTGTGAACTCCACTGGCATTGGGGTTTGCACCACATGTTAAATGCCCTCCAACGACTCTATTGAACAAGTGGCACCGCACTGCATACAACAGCTGTAGCACTCCGCCTCTGGGGGGGGGGGTGGGGCGGGGGGGGTCACAGAAAACAAAAGGGGTGCCATCATTACACCCACCACCCCCAAAAGTAGGGCATGAAAAAAGAACTCTGAAAAGTGTGCCAACCGCGCTTGGCTCTGAGCAGCTCACTGGTTAACAGCTTTCCATGCATTGGCCGCATTAGCATAATGGCAGCACTTACCAACAGATGCCAATTACACTGCGTGTGCGGTTGCCAAGGAAACTGAAACCCTTGTAATTTCAAGGAAGAAAAACAAAAGGTGGTGGTGGTGGGGGTTTTGGGGGGGGTGACAGTGTTGGCGTGTTTGTGGGGTGGTGGTGGGAGGAGGGTGGGGCTTGTCACTCCCTCCATGAAAATTCCTGTCCAGGGTGGCAGATTCAAATTCAAATGTGTACCGAGGACAAGAAACTTCATACTTGTGTGTCTCCTCTGGATGGTGACAATGACACACTACTGATGATGACAACACACACACACACAAGTATACACAGCATGCAATGTGTGTGTGTGTGTGTGTGTGTAGGATGCACTGGGATGTCTCCTCGGAGACGTCACTTTGGGTCATCGGGTCTTCTAGCAGGTCACCCAGCTGTTGTTGATGAAGCCCCCACGGACTGGCGATCTAAACCCACAGCCACCTGTGGCTTCACTACCTGCACTGATGACCTCCCTCTTGGCCACCATTTGTGGGCTTGGCACAGTCAGCACCCTGTAAATCACAGGACAACCCACCTCAAGGGGCTTGCAGTGTGCACCTGCCAGCCTTGCCTTGCCCCCCCACCCCAACATTCGTCTACGAGCTCCTGGAACGTTTTCCCCCCAATCGTTGGCGCTCTCCCATGGCACTGTGAGTTCCCCAATGACCAATTGCTTGGTGCCCTTGACGAGATGATTGTGCCCAGGAGGGCAGCTCTAAGACTGATGCTTGTCCAAGTCCATTCTCAACTGCCAATCGAAGCTTTTCTTAGGAGTTCTGTCCTACTTCTGGGGCTTTGGGTGGTCTTGACAAAAGGGGAAAAATGCTTCTTGAAGGACAGGAATGCTTCATAATAAGTGCTGGCTGAGGCAACACGAATCCCAACTGCCCCTTCAGTGCCTGGGCGTGATGCCACTGGTCGTGCCCTTCTGCAAGGCTTTTTGGAAGGTATTGTTCCCAAGGATCTTCTCCAATGGGCAAAGTGGGTTGGACAGCGATTTGCTCTCCCCACCGCAGACATGAAGGTTAGCTCACCTCGGTAAGAGGCTACATACAAACTGAGCCAGGAATCTGACTGCTAGGTGTTCGCCCAGGTGACCCTCCATTGCCCTGCACTCTCCCACCATGCCCGTGCTCCTTGAGCTCTTATGTTCTCCTTCCTGAATTAAATGACATATTTCTCTTGCCCACCAGGGTCTTTGCCACACACACACATGTTTATGATGTTACAATACCTGCTGTTAAGGCTGGCAGTTCAGTAACCTTATGATCTGTGGATAGAAAAGACTCCTGGACCTACTGGTGTGAATGGTGCCCAAGACTGCCCGATTCTAAGGCTTCCATTCAAAAGTACAGCAAAACGGGCCAAAGCCGCAATGAGAACATGGGGGGGGGGGGGGTTCGGTGTGCAGGCACCCACTTGGCACTTTTAGGAGAACCGAGCAATGGAAAGAGTGTAACCACTCCATACCGCTCCACTGGCCATAGAAAGGTAAGAAGTAAAGTGACAACCATTCAGCTACACAACAAGTGCTCAGACCAGCAGTGCCAACTAGTATGATGTGCTCCATCACTCCTGCAGATGGAAATCAAACAATGGGGGTCCTGAACTGATGGGCCAAAGGGACAGGCAGGCTGGAGAGGACCCCACTTATGAGAACAGAGTGCAGGCCCAGCCATTGTCGTCATCCTCTTCCTCCCTGAAACCACAGCAAACTAAGGGCACCGCTGTCTCAACGTTTGCTAACCCCCTTAGCAGAGACAGCAGCCTTCTGGGAGCGACGATGACATCAGACCACTTCTATTTGTGGCCAGAGCCGGCCTCACCTACTCATTATTACACCGAGCTGCCTCAAAATGATTCACTGGCACGGCGGACAACGCAGCCCGAGTGGGAGGCTCGGCGGGCAGAAGTGGTGCCATCCTCTGACACTACACTAGGAACGGGTGCTAAAAATGGGAGAAAGAAGAGGCCTGCAAGCTTACCTGTAAAGTGACCGCCATGAGAATCCGTCTCAGCATGGGTGGGAGTCGTGGGGAACACTGGGTTGGGGGGGGGGAAACCTTGAGAACGGGAAAGGCATGAGATATAAAGGCACTACTGTGGTGGGCTGGCGCCCTGCCCGTGGTTTGTTTCCTGCCTTGCACCCTGTGTTGGCTCCAGCAGTCCCCCGTGACCCTGTAGTTAGGATATAGCAGGTTGCATAATGGATAGATGGATATAAAGGCACTATATAAATTTATGTGTGTGTATAAAGCCTTGAGAATGGGTAAGGCACTATAAAAATCAGAAATGTGTGATCAAGCGTGTGCTCCATGTATCTGTAACTGCACAGCTATCTGTCCTTCCGCTGCCCGCACCTGCGGTGTCCTGGTCAGTGTTATGTGGGCTTAAATGTAATAAGACATGACGAGTCCATCTACACACACATCTGGAATGTCAGGCAGGAGGGCAAGGTATCCATCTTGATAATAACCACAGGACGTCTGTTTTAGAGCTCTTTGCATCTCACACACACACACACACACTCTCAATGTTTGATGGGAAACCGAAAACAAAAACAGTCATTAAGTAAGGCACATTCAAGTTATTCATTACCGTAGTGCAAAGTCGGAAAAATTTAGTTTACAAAAAGGAAAAAAAAAAAAAGAAAGAATCAGCATTATATAGCAAAGCAGTGAAGACGAGCCAAGTGGCCATTGTCACCTGCTCTGAGCAAAGGATGGCGGAAAAAAAAAAATCTCAAATGACTTCACAGTAAAGTGGGCTTTTGCTGCACAGCAACAGACAGCCGCCTATAGAGTGGAGCGCCGAGCCAATCAGAATCAGGCAGGCGTGCGCAGCATAGGCATGATGGGAGGTGTACAGTATATCGCCATATAAAGAGTTGTATAACACACACACACACACACACACACACACACACACACCCACACACACACACACCCGCACAATGTCAATCGCACTGATCTTCTTATACAGGGTGTCCGTAAAGTCCGTGTGCAATTTAAAATAGTTGTGATAGAAAGAATCTCTAAAAAGGATTAGAAAGAAGAAACACTTACATTTTTTTATTGTTCTTGTTCATTTTCAACATGTCCACCATCATTACTAATACAACGGGTAATACGATTCTGTAGTTCTCGCATTTTCAATCTGATTTTCAGTAATACCAGCAATCACATCAGCTATCCTTGCTTGCAAGTCTTCTAAAGATTGAGGTTTGGTTGAATAAACATTCGTTTTCACATGTCCCCATAAAAAGAAATCCAACAGAGTCAAATCTGGCGAACGTGGAAGCCAAGAAAATGGTCTACCTCTTCCAATCCATCTGTTAGGGAATTTCTCATGTGGAAACTGTCTAACATGCAAAGCAAAGTGACAAGGAGCACCATCTTGTTGAAACACTGGATTCTCTATCAGCCATAATTGTTCAAGTTGAGGAATAAAGTCATTTCTAAATAGCTATCACCATTAACAACACGCCCTTCAAAAAAAGAGCGGCCTTATGACTCGATTTTTTCCCAAAGCACACCACACATTAACTTTGGAAGAATCTCTTTTATGTTCAGCAGACTCATGTGGATTTTCAGTTTCCAAAATACGGCAAAAATAAAACTTCTAAAGACAAAAAAAAAAACAAACTAGATACATCAAGCTTTCTAGGGGTTGAGCTTCTATTTCTATGCTCACGATCTGTGGCCCCGCTGATAACCAAGGGGGCTGCCCCCTGTCGGTCCGGAGGACAAACTGTCCTGGCCCTCCCATAATCAGGGCCCCGAATATCCACCACTATATATTATAATAAAAGAATCCTGGGACGACACGAGATTTTCTCACAGAGACACTGTCAAGTGCCGCAAGACAAGACTTTGTGCCAAGAGATTTAATCAGGGTTAGGGTTAGGGTTATAAAATAAATAAAAGACAAAGAGTAGATGACAAAGTAGAATGTCATAAAGAATTCAAAAACGTTGGCGCGATACACAAGCACAGCAGGTTAGAGATAATGGAAGTACAGTGATCCCTCGCTATATCGCGCTTCGCCTTTCACGGCTTCACTCCATCGCAGATTTTATATGTAAGCATATTTAAATATATATCGCGGATTTTTTGCTGGATCGCGGATTTCTGCGGACAATGGATCTTTTAATTTCTGGTACTTGCTTCCTCAGTTGGTTTGCCCAGTTGATTTCATACAAGGGACGCTATTGGCAGATGGCTGAGAAGCTACCCAACTTACTTTTCTTTCTCTCTCTCTCTTGCGCTGACTTTCTCTGATCCTGACGTACGGGAATTGAGCAGGGGGGCTGTTCGCATACCTAGACGATACGGACGTTCGTCTAAAAATGCTGAAAGATTATCTTCACGTTGCTACCTTCTGTGCAGCTGCTTCGTGAAGCGACATGCTGCACTGTGCTTCGCATACTTAAAAGCATGAAGGGCACGTATTGATTTTTGATTGTTTGTCTCTCTCTCTCTCTCTGCTCCTGACGGAGGGGGTGTGAGCTGCCGCCTTCATTTCAACAGCTTTGTGCCGCGGTGCTTCGCATACTTAAAAGCCAAACAGCCCTATTGATTTGTTTGCTTTTCTCTCTCTTTCTGACATTCTGTGCTCCTGACATGCACTCCTTTGAAGAGGAAGATATGTTTGCATTCTTTTAATTGTGAGACGGAACTGTCATCTCTGTCTTGTCATGGAGCACAGTTTAAACTTTTGAAAAAGAGACAAATGTTTGTTTGCAGTGTTTGAATAACGTTCCTGTCTCTGTACAACCTCCTGTGTTTCTGTGCAAATCTGTGACCCAAGCATGACAATATAAAAATAACCATATAA
This sequence comes from Erpetoichthys calabaricus, assembly GCF_900747795.2. Classification (NCBI taxonomy): domain Eukaryota; kingdom Metazoa; phylum Chordata; class Cladistia; order Polypteriformes; family Polypteridae; genus Erpetoichthys; species Erpetoichthys calabaricus. The sequence goes on along the minus strand of NC_041403.2, from coordinate 166,927,066 downwards.
ACATATGGTTTCTACTTCGCGGATTTTCACCTTTCGCGGGGGTTCTGGAATGCAACCCCCGCGATGGAGGAGGGATTACTGTACTAAAATTTGAAAGTCTCAAAAAAAGGATAGTAAAAATCACATTAGCGCAAACACACGGAAATTATTATTTGGTGAAATACAGTAATCCCTCCTCCATCGCGGGGGTTGCGTTCCAGAGTCACCCGTGAAATAAGAAAATCCACGAAGTAGAAACCATATGTTTATATGGTTATTTTTATATATTTTAAGTCCTTATAAACTCTCCCACATGGTTTATAAATATTCCCCGTACAGTTATACAGCATAAACCCATTGTATTCTCTTAGTTATTAGGTAAGATTCGTTGAAATTATGTATGTAAACACAGTTTATATACTACTCACAAACATACATATCGTGTATCATTGAGGAGTTTTATTTAATACGTAATACAGTTTTAAACATATTGTAATTGAGTAGGTAATATAAGAATACGTGAAAAATCTATAACATGTAAATGCTGTACATAAAACCAAAATGTTATTTTAAAGATACTGTAGAGCATCTCCGATATCACATTTGTCACAGCTATTACGATAGACAAGCCGCCGGCAATAAATACCAACAATGCAAGTAAAATTGTATAAAATGTGTGCAGAGTTACAATAAACGTACATACATGTACTAAGTACGTAGAAAAATAGTTTTGGGTACTCATCAACTTGTCAGATAACGATGACATTTACTGCACTGTCACAGCTGATCTAAAGGAGCCTCTTCAGGTGACTGTGTAGCACCGCTGTCATCTTCTTCCACTGAAGGCGTACTAGGCAGTGTTTTGCGTGTAAGGAACATTGTGATGGGCAGTTGCTGGCGCTGCTTTTTCATTTGTGTAAAGAGGTTCCTATACACTTCCGTGGCGCCATCAAGAGCATTTTTAAATTGCAAAGAACGAATCATTTGCGGGTCCCATTCTTCACCTGATGTCAGGAGATCTTTTGCCATTCGTAGAATGGTCGGGAGACGCTCGAGAGTTAGCACCGGAGCTTAACTGCGTGTTCTGATTGGGTAGCTTCTCAGCCATCCGCCAATAGCGTCCCTTGTTTGAATTCAAATGGGCAAATCAACTGAGGAAATACATGTACTGTAGACCGCAGACATCCGCGAAGCAGTGAAAAATCCGTGATATATATTCACATATGCTTACATTTAAAATCCGCGATGGAGTGAAGCCGCGAAAGACGAAGCACGATATAGCGAGGGATCACTGTAATGGAACAGCGAAAAGAGATCGAATAAATGGACATAGGTGATATGACAGAAGAGTGAAGATATTGTTTGGCATTAAAGTTTAAGTCGGAGACTTGTAGATCTTCTAATTCGTGTTCCCATCAGGGAAAAGTCGTGTTTCAACGAAGAGGCGTATCTGCGAGAAATAAAAGATTTGTTGTTTGGTGAAAGTGAAATCCACAAACACGAGAAGTGGCTGGCGCATAGCAGAGGTGGGGGGTTGGTAAGCGAAGTGAGCAGCGGGCAAAGCTCCCTAGTGTGTGTGTGTATTATATATATATATATATATATATATATATATATATATATATATATACACACACACACACACAGTATGCATATATATTAAACAGATTCTCACACGTATGTATGTGTGTATATATATATTATATATATATGTGTGTATATATATTATATATATATGTGTGTATATATATATTATATATATATTATATATATATATATATATATATATATATATTATATATATATGTGTGTATATATATATTATATATATATTATATATATATATATATATATATATATATATATATATATATATATATATATATATATATATATATATATATATATATATATAAATAAATAAAAACACACACACATGCATATACACACATAGTACACATCTATCTATATATATATAAAATTCTTTTCGTGTTTGAAACTGAAATGACGTATGACCACAGAACATATTATAATATAGGAACTTATTATTTGTGTAAGAGTTATTTTACTGTTATTGAAAAAAGACTGTTTAAATAAGGAGCTGGGAAGGTGAATGTAAAGAAGAAGCCAGCGGTAAAGCAAGCGAGACTCCGTAATAAGGACTGTTGGGCGCACGGAGAAGGAGTGCCGGCTAACCTCGAAGGACCATCGGAGCACACGGCTTTACTTTGCTTTTTTGGTGCGGGCGTCGGCCATGGACGGACGCTAATGCCGAGACACCTGGGTGAGACGGACTTCTTCCTTCAACAAAGGAATTGTTGCCTGGCAGGTGAGATCGCTTCTTTTACATTTAAATTCAGTATACAAGTCAACGGAACGTATCTGACTTGATCACTGGATTCATTGCAGATTTCCCAGGCTGTGTGAATTTAGACTTTAAAACAAAGTTGATATAAAAGAGACTGGGGAACGTGTGGGGATTGTGTGTGTGTGTGTGTGTGTGTGTCTAATTTATATTTGTATATAGATGTAATATAGGTTTAAGTACTGTGAATGTAAATCACAGGCACATAGTGCAAGGTTGCCAAGCAGGTAGTTTGCCCGAAACCACTGCAGTAGTACTCAATGTATCTTTACTTCTTAAATGTTAATGTTTGACTGTTTAATAATTTATATGCTTCTTATATCTTCTTCAAATTCTTTTATCAAAATGTTTTACTAAATTAATATTTATATAATTTCTATTTATTGTAAATGCTCTTTATTTGTTCAAAAAAAAAATTGGAAATTAATAAACGTATTTTATAAATACTACACTTTAGTTTTTCTCCCTTGCACTCAGTGAGCGAAGCCACTGGGTAATCAGCTAGTATATATATAATACTTCTTTACATTTATATAGCGCCTTTCTCACTCCTCAGAATGCTTTACACAGGGAGTGGTGGGCCACTTCACCCCGACTAATGTGTTGCATCCCCCTGGATGATGGGACGGCAGCCATTGTTGCACCAGTACGCTCGCCACACATGAGCTGTTAGGTGGTTAAGGGGTGAGATAGTTGACCAATTAGAGGCAGGGAATGATTAAGGGGGCTCGGTTGACCAAGCTGAGGTGGGCAATTTAGCCAGAACATCACGATAGAACCCTACTCTTTACAAAGGATGTGCCTGGCGACCTTTAAGGACCACAGAGAGTCAGGACGTCAGCTTTACATCTCATCCAAAGGATGACGCCATTTTTATAGCATGGTGTCCCTGTCACTGCACTGTGGCATTGGGATCCACATACAGCTCTCAACTCTTATATACAGTATGCACGCATGCACGCACACACACACACACACACACACACACACACACACACTGTGTGTGTTTGCCTACCCATGAATTATTGATCATACCTGGATGGCTATGTGCTGCTTGCAGAAGGCAACAGCAGTTTTGATAGAAAATGTTAGAGAAGACAGAATTCAGGCTTTGATCGTAACGGGAAGACAATAATTAAATAATAAAGAATTGTGGTCAGAGAACAGAGCATTACGGCTAAGCCCAAAAAGATTGGCGCACATAACCAGAACCCTAGAAAGAGGAGAAAAATTGAAAAATTACAAAAATAGTCGAGCCTCGCATTTGAGCGGCCGCCAGTCTCCAAAATGGTGACGTTTGTTAGGAAAGCAAGAAGATGCTGCGAGAGAGCATGAATTGTTTTTTTTTTTCTAATCAAATGATGGGTTTCACCGCTGGATTCCTTGGCCTCAGAGACCCGGACAACTGAATTTCTTGAGGCCAAGGAACAGTTGGAAAAAAATGAACCGTGTAAGGAAGCTCATGGCAGGCTATATGTCTATGTAGATTGTGTGAGGTGTACAGCCACCCATACACCCAGACTAGTGGGGTCCTCAGTTTCAGTCATGGGGGGGCGCCCTCTTTTTTAACTAAAAGCCAATGACTGCATTGACTGTTATCATTACATATGTTAACTTACCCCACATAGTTTGAAGGGATGGCCAAGACATTTTTAGACTCTGGAAGGTTGCCAGTTCAAACCCTGTTACTGCCAGAAAGGATCCTACTCCGATAGGCCCTTGAGCAAGACCCTTAAACTGAACCCTGGGGGCTGACCCTCCGCTCTGATTCCTGGTAACTGTCAGGATGGCGCTATTGACCAACACCTTATCTCTTCCTCTGCAGACCGGAAGACTGACGTGGCTTTACCACCCTTGACATCACCACGTCTGGTGTCCACCCATCTGGACCCGCCTCTTCCTGCTGGAAGTCCGCGCCACAGGAAGTTTCCGCCATCTTGGCGCAGTCATTTCTGAGACTCGTGTCTGCAAAGACGTCTCTTTTCATTTTTTCTTTCAGTGATACGGGGTTTGCCTTTACCCCCCGACACTTGAGGTCTGTCTGCGTTTTTCTCTTCTCTCCAATGTGGCAGCCTGATAAACAGTCCAGCAGTGAACGTGTTAAAGATGTCAATGGCTACTGACAGCTGCAAAGTGTGCTAAAATAGGGAAACACAATTATATAAATACTGTGTGTTATTTTTAGCGTGCATTGTTATATACACACATTTTACGGTCATGTAATTTTAATGCACCATATGATCATTATAGTCGGTGCATTGCTGTGTCAGCCGCATTTGAAAGAGGAAAAACAAAAACACACGTAGCTTCTTTTAATTTTTTTTTTTTTACGAGTGGAAACAACTGTCTGTTTTTGGAAATTTTAAAGGATGGCAATCTCGTTACCTGCGTACTATCAGGTTCTGGGTGCAGTGAGCCACATACAACGTGGGCTATAAGAGCATCCCATGGTACTTTACAAGTATATAATTATAGCAAGGACATCAAAAAAAAAATTCTCAAAATGGCAGATATCATCCCATTATATAAAAAGGGTGACAGGGCAGAAATTAAGGGCCAGTAAGCTTAACGTGCATCACAGGAAAATTAATGGAAGGAATCATTAAGGAGAAGATTGAGCAAAACATGGCAAGGACAGGACAGTCAGCGTGGGGTTAGAAGAGGGAGGTCGTGTTTTACTAATAGGCTGGAATTCTATGGAGGAGGCAACAAAAGGATATGACCAGAGTGGAGCAGATGAGATTAATTGATGTGGACTTTCAGAAAGTGTATGTTAAGGTGCCACATGAGAGGGTGGGCATCAGACTAAATGAAGAGGCAGTTCAGGGTGTGTTGTGTCGATGGGTGCAGACACATAAAGCAGAAGGTGATGGTGAGAGGAGCCTCATCAGAATTGGCCAATGTTAAGAGTGGTGACCAGCAGTGTGGAGGCCGCTGCTATTTTTAATACCTATAAATGATTTAGATAGTAATATAAGGAACAAGCTGGTGAAGTTTGGAGATGATACCAAGATAAGTGGATAAGCAGGTAATTTGGAATCCATTATATCATTATAGATGGACTTGGACAGCACACAGGCTTGGGCAGATTTGTGGCAGATGAAATTTAATGTCAGTAAATGTAAAGAACTACACAAAGGAAGTAAAAATGTTAGGTTTGAATGCACAATGGGGGGTCAGAAAATCGACATTTCCACCTTATGAGAAGGATTTAGGAGTCATAGTGGACTCTAAGCTATCGACTTCCAGACAGCGTTCAGAAGGCAAACAAAATGTCAGGTTATATAGCGCCTTGATGTGTGGAGTATAAGTCACAAGAGGGTCTGCTCAAGCTTTATAACACACTGGTGAGGCCTCATCTGGAGTCCTGGGTCTTCAGGCTACAAAAAAGACATAGCAGCACAAGAAAATGTCCAGAGAAGAGCGACTAGGCTGATTCGGGGCTACAGGGGATGAGTTATGAGGAAAGATTAAAACAGCTGAGCCTTTTAACTATTTAATGTCATTAAATATAAAGGGTCACACGTAGGAAGTAAAAATGTGAGGTTTGAATATACAAGGAGGGGTTTGAAAATCGAGAGTACGTGATGTGAGAAGGATTTAGGAGTCCTAGTGGACTCGACACCATCAACTACCAGGCAGTGTTCAGAAACCATTAAGGCAGTTAACAGTATGTCAGGTTATATAGCGCCTTGACGTGTGGAGTACAAGTCACAGGAGGGTCTGCTTAAGCTTTATAACACACTGGTGAGGCCTCATCTGGAGTCCTGTGGGGAATTTTGGTCTCCAGGCTACAAAAATGACATAGCTGCACTAGAGAAGGTCCAGAGAAGAGCGACTAGGCTGATTCAGGTCTACAGGGGTTGAAATTTTATGTCAGTAAATGTCAAGTATTACACATAGGAAGTAAAAATGTGAAGTTTGAATACACGATGGGAGGTCTGAAACTTGAAAGTCCACCTTATGAGAAGAATTTAGGAGTCATAGTGGACTCTTAAGCTGTCAACTTCCAGACAGTGTTCAGAAGCCATTAAGAAGGCTAACAAAATGTCAGGTTATATAGCGCCTTGATGTGTGCAGTACAAGTCACAGGAGGTTCTGCTCAAGCTTTATAACACACTGGTGAGGCCTCATCTGGAGTACTGTGTGCAGTTTTGGTCTCCAGGCTACAAAAAGGACATAGCAGCACTAGAGAAGGTCCAGAGAAGAGCAACTAGGCTGATTCAGGGCTACAGGGGATGAGTGATGAGGAAAGATTACAAGAGCTGAGCCTTAAGGAGATGAACAGGAGACCTGACTGAAGTGTTTAAAATTATGAAGGGAATTAGTCCAGTGGATCGAGACTGTTACTTTAAAATGAGTTCATGAAGAACACGGGGACACAGTTGGAAATTTGTGAAGGGGAAATTTCTCACAAACGTTAGGAAGTTTTTCTTTACACAAAGAACGATAGACACTTGGAACAAGCGACCCAGTTGTGTGGTGGACAGCAAGATTTTAGGGACTTTCAAAACTCGACTTGAAGTTTTTTTGGATGAAATAAGTGGACAGGACTGGCGAGCTTTGTTGGGCTGAATGGCCTGTTCCCGTCTCGAGTGTTCTAATGCTCTAATGCTTAATCCAGCTTAGGGTTGCAATGCGTTTAGATGAGCGGCTTCTTGATGAGACACTGACTATCGTGGCTGCCTTGCAGGTCCAGGGCACTGGGGTGGGATCTCATCTACCTCTCTGTGATGGCCAGTGTGGTGTGCTGGGCTGGTCACTCCACTTCAGGAGAGGACCACCGAACCAACAAGTTAATTAAAATGGGACACACTCTGGACCCCTGGAGTTTGTAGAATTAAAACAAAACCTGAGTGCCATTCTGAACAATGCTGCACATCCTTCTCTCTGTGACACACCAACCAGTGCTGAGGACTTTCAGCCCACGAGTTATTCAGAAGTGTGTCAAGAAACCCAACTGGGGGCTCCTTTATACCAACAGCAATACGTCTGTATAGCACCTCACTAGAACTGACAAGCTAGAAGTTTTCTTTCTTGTTAATTTTCTTCCTCTTTACTTACTCTGGCCTGTGTATGCAGACCATAGTTTGTATGTGTGTATGTATTTATTTTAAAAAGCTTCTGTAAATAAACAAACTTCTCCATGGGGACAAATAAAGCTTCAACTATCTATTCTACCCAGGATTCTTCCCATATCCCCAAAGACCCCAAAGTCACGTTTCAGACTGTCGCCTTCTCTTAACCGTGTGCACGTTAGCAGACCTCTTCAAGGCTTCTATAAATGTAACTGCACTCCCAACCAGGGGTTGGCGCTGTCACCTCGTCTCTTCTTCCTTCTGCAGAAGCAGTGATTGACAGTCCCATCCCTAGTGATGTCACTTCTGATTCCTGACCAGCTGAACCCGCCTCTTCCTGTTCTTTTGATTGAAAAACTGGCTTTACCGTAACAGTCGAAGATCGACTCACGTCAGCAAGGACTTCATAAATAGTTTATTTTTTTTTGTGATTTATGCAACTGTCATTTATACAGGGATCTCTACGGTGCCTCAGTCTGTCACTCAACGGTCACAAGTCCTGGCCATTCAAATGACATTTAAATCCCCTCACCAGGCCTGCACGCCACATACATTCACTTGTAGCCACATGATTGGCTGTTTGGAAGAGTAGGCAATTTGTGTTAATAAGCAAGAACATTTCAGCCAAGTGTATTTATATTTTTTTTAGGATTATTAGATTAATAATTTTAAGATTAGGCCTTACACAACCTTAACATAAGGGCCAAATTCCATTAAAGATTGGGGGTAGGATAGACCATCTAATATAATCATTGATGTAAAAATTACATTTTTAAGATTAGGGCTAGTTTTAAAATTTTAATATTAGGGCCCTGTTTAAAGAGGTTGAGATAAGGATAGGGAGGTAGGGTTAGCGTGTATAAAATATTAAAATTTTAGGTAACCACCAAGTCTAGAGTTAGAAGTTGGCTTTGACATCAGCGGAGTTCTACGCAAATCTGCCATTTGTTGTTCTTTCACGTAGCCAAGTGGGCAAAATGAGACAAAGCCCCCCCCCACCCCCACCGTGGCCATCTTGAGAAAGTCAATAATGCCGAGGTCTTTGGTGATCAAGCTCATGTGACAGCCCAGCACCGCTTTCGATGTGCGCCGCATATCTGCTTGGCTAAACGCTGGCTGTCACGGAGTGTCAATCGGGGGACGGCGTGCAGCAAAAATGTCAGAAAAAGCCTCCGTCTTCGCAGAGAGGCAGCATCAGGGTTCAAAGACGGCGAGAGAGTAAGTGACTGTGGCAAACTGATAAGGAGGAGCAGACGCACACGGAGCAGAAGCACCTTTGAACACGATGGTGGGCTCAATTTAGCACGGCCTCATCGCCCTTCAAAGAGCCTGTCTGTGAGAATCAGAAATTTCAGCCGACAGAAAGAGACGCGTCTCACTGTTGAAGCCCCTGAGATGAAGGGGCAGGCCGACTGAAAATGTCTACGTATCCCTGCAATTTGATGGAAAGGGTAGGACCATCACCGTCAGTGATGGCTGGGCAGTAGAATGCAAAACGGAACCCGGGAAGATGACTTGGGTAAAGACGAACTTCACACGGCACATGCAAATTCCACTATCTATGGACAGATCTCACACAGCACGTCCTTGGTACTTTAAGAAATGCATTCTGAATTAAGTATCCATTATGAAAACATGAGACCCTGTGAAATAATAATAATAATAATAATGAAAGATTTATTACTGTGGCTGGTTTTGGAAATTTCTACATTATTACCCTATTGTTTTACTTTTTCGCCTCAGCCATAAGTATAAATTGCCTCAACTCGGACGGTCATAAATCAGCACGACCGCGACAAAATGACGAAGCCCTGGGCCCACAGGGTACATAAAACACAACTAATGCTACGTTCCATTTACCTTGGATGTTGAATGCTGGGTATGGCGTCACACCTGAGCGGACTGCGTTCCAGTGAAACATTCAGAAAGCCAATCCGGTTGCATCCAGGAATACCTCTGCTGTGCTTGCTTCATCGGAACAAATGATAACTCGATACGCGGTATTTTGCTTATCCAAACACCGTAGCACTTTTGGACTGCACTGTGTGGACAGCTGATTTCACGAGACACAAATAGACAGAAGTGCTAATAAACAGCACAACACTTTGGCTTTTCAAGAAAACTTGCGGTGTACGTCGCCATTTTGGACTGACGTCATCATCTAAAATCGGACCAACTCAGCGTTTCTGAGTTGGGGGCGCTCCAGTTGAAAATTCCTACAAAGACCCTGGAGATTCGGACTTCCCACTTCAAATGGAACGCAGCATAAAAATACTTAAACAGTCAATATTCCCATATAGTCAACTACTCCAAATCACCGAGAGCCATTAAATGCAATTCCCAGAATTTAACGCAGTGACTGATCTCGTCATAACAGATAAAAGTTAATTTTGCCTAAACTGGAGGTAAAGATTGTGATTCAAGATGTTATGGTAGGGTGGAAAATCATGGAGGCCACGCCATCGCTAGCCAGTGGTGGCAGCTCAATGCAGCAGGGTGAGTTTCCATGGCACATATTTGGTCCTTTCACATGACAAGGGGAACCGATTTAGAGCAGCACACCCATCAGCAAGACAACGCTCCACGACTCAAGGTTAGGAGTTCGGCAAATTCACTTTAAGGCAACATTCTCCCGAGTCGCCAGATCCCAACCTAGTCAAGAAACAGTGGACTGTTCAGACACACTAGAGTTGGCATGCCACCCCGTGACACCCACCTGACTCTGCCAGTGAGGACTAACCCACCATTACCTTGGTATCTTGGTATGTTTGGCTTCTCCTCTCCATTTCAAGTGCTTGCACAGAGTAGCCACCCGGGTCCTCCTAGTCAGTACGGCCTGCCCTGCTTTTTCAAGCTGCTCTTTGTTCTCTTGGAAAAACTCCAAATGGAATTTTCCCATCATGCACTAATTTCCACTTTTGTTCCTAAAGCAAGAAGATGACCTTTGTAGACGCTCATTTTCTTAGATGTATGTTGGATTCCTGTACCACATGCATGAGGACGCTTGCCATGACCATGTAGAACGGCCCCAGGCGCGTGTTATTTGGCGTAGTCAGGAGACTCAAATTAGGCTACAGTGCAGTGAGTCACAGACAAGGCAGCCCACACAATGCAAATGTAATCCGATTGTTGTGATAAGCCATTTGGAGACGCGTCTTTACTAAAAAAAAAAAAATTTACGGCACCAGTGGCGAGGTGAATCAGTTTACCCACAGTGATTGGTGGGTTAGGAGAGACTTCTAGAAACAGTGCGTCACACGCAGCAGATGACGGCGAATCTAACTACCATGTAAAACAAGTTCCAGGAATGATCTCGATGACATAAAAGAGAGGATCACAAGGCACTGGTGGTGCCAAAAGTGATGGAAGAAATAAAAGACAAGAACAAAATTCCCACCCACCTAATTTGACTGCAGTAAGCAGTACTTCGAAGCACTAATGGTGAACACACTCCCCTTACAGAAGTGAGTGGGACCCTCATTGGCACATAATGACGAACACAAGCTTCCCAAACCTCAAACAGACTGAACAAAGAGACACAAGTACAGTGAGGAACATAAGTATTTGAACACCCTGCGATTTTGCAAGTTCTCCCACTTTGAAATCATGGAGGGCTCTGAAATTCACATTGTAGGTGTCATTCCCACGGTGAGAGACAGAATGTAAAAAACTAAATTCAGGAAATCCCACCGTATGATTTGTACAGAATTTCTTTGTATTGCACTGCTGCACAGAAGTATTTGAACACCTGGCAATCAGCAAGAATTCTGGATCTCAAAGACCTGTTACTCTGCCTTTAAGAAGTCCACCTCTGCTCCACTTAGTAATCTTAATTAGTAGCACCTGTCTGAGCTCTTTAAAGACACCTGTCCACCCCACAGTCAGTCAGACTCCAACTACTACCATGGGCAAGACCACAGAGCTGTCAAAAGACACCAGACACACAATTGTGGACCTCCACAAGGCTGGAAAGGGCTACGGGGCAATTGCCAAGCAGCTTGGTGAAAATAGATCAACTGTTGGAGCAATTGTCAGAAAATGGAAGAGGCTAAAGACGACTGTCAGTCTCCCTCGGACTGGGGCTCCATGCAAGATCTCACCTCGTGGGGTATCACAGATGATAAGAAAGGTGAGGAATCAGCCCAGAACTACACGGGAGGAGCTGGTCAATGACATGAAGAGAGCTGGGACCACAGTTTCAAAGGTCACTGTCGGTAGAACACTATGCCGTCATGGTTTCAAATCATGCATTGCACGGAAGGTTCCCCTGCTCAAGTCATCACATGTCCAGGCCCGTCTGAAGTTTGCCAATGACCATCTGGATGATCCAGAGGAGGCATGGGAGAAAGTCATGTGGTCAGATGAGACCAAAATAGAACTTTTTGGTCTAAACTTCACTCGCCGTGTTTGGAGGAAAAATAAGGAGGAGTTGCATCCCAAGAACACCATCCCTACTGTGAAGCATGGGGGTGGAAACATCACGCTTTAGGGGTGCTTTTCTGCGAAGGGGACAGGATGACTGCACTGTATTAAGGAGAGGATGAATGGGGCCATGTATTGTGAGATTTTGAGCAACAACCTTCTTCCCTCAGTCAGAGCACTGAAGATGGGTCGTGGCTGGGTCTTCCAACATGACAATGACCCAAAGCACACAGCCAGGATAACCAAGGAGTGGCTCCGTAAGAAGCATATCAAGGTTCTGGAGTGGCCTAGCCAGTCTCCAGACCTAAATCCAGTCGAAAATCTTTGGAGGGAGCTGAAACTTCGTGTTGCTCAGTGCCAGCCCCGGAACCTGACAGATCTAGAGGGGATGTGTGTGGAGGAGTGGGCCAAAGTCCCTGTTGCAGTGTGTGCAAACCTGGTCAAGAACTACGGGAAACGTTTGACCTCTGTAATTGCAAACAAAGGCTTCTGTACCAAATATTAGCACTGATTTTCTCAGGTGTTCAAATACTTATGTGCAGCAGTGCAATACAAATAAATTCTGTACAAATCATACAATGGGATTTAATGAATATTTTTTTTTACATTCTGTCTCTCACAGTGGGAATGAACCTACAATGGGAATTTCAGACCCCTCCATGATTTCTAAGTGGGCGAACTTGCAAAATCGCAGGGTGTTCAAATACTTATGTTCCTCACTGTAGGACCCATGGCAAAAGAGACTGGCGCGCCTGGCGACTTCATCGCCTAATCAAACCCCATAGGGCACGCCAAGGTCAACTGTCACCTGTACGGAAGGAAACAAAAAACAAGACGCTCAAGACCCAAGAAAGATGGACAGACGGTTGGACGGACCGAAAATCCCTCCCATTCATTGCTTGACTTCTTGGAAGAAATACAGACATGATACCCCAAGGCCGAGAAGACCACCTGTCAGCCATGTTAAAGGAATACCCCACCCAAAAATGACATTTTGCAGAATGGAGAGTTTACGACAGAAGAGGCGTCTCTGGCGACCAACAGCAAAAGATATCAAAAACATCCACGAAAAAAACTAACATTACGCATGTCACATGATCGTCTGGTCGGTAGTGTTGGATCGGTACTAAAATTTTGTGTAATGATACCACCTTTCGGATCTCAGTACCGGTGCCAAAACATTTCCAAAGCAAATTAAGGATAACTCTTAAAACCCCTCCGTCCTACTCCAGCCTCCCGGGTGCACCGTGCCAATGCGCCACTTCCCTCTTGATAGCCTTGAAGTCCTAATCGTGTTTGAAGTCACAAGGGGTGGGTCTGGGGGAGTCCCCCTGAAATTCCCAACACGTCAAAGCATTATGGAGGGGCAAATCCCCCCCGTGAAGTTACAATCGCATCAAAGCACGTAGTTTTGCTTAGACAAGTTGGACGATTTTCCACAAGTGAGTTTCAAAGGAAGGCGGAGGAAGGGAAGGGGATTTAGAGGAAACCTGCAGTTTACTTCTGGTACCGAAAATCCCAAAGGGCTGGCATCGTATTCTTTAAAAATGTGTAGGTTTTTTTTTTTTTTTGTACTGGTATATCATGCAGCCCCACCAGTCGTATGCTCACAATATCCCAAACACGTGTATTTTTACTAACATATTGTTAAATAATCCATTTCCGGAAAACACTTTTCGAGAACGAAAATGGAACACACTGAAGTGCGACCGACCACTTGAATTGTAGGCCTGCCTTCCCCTCGTTACATTTATACTCATAGCAGCTGCAAAAACTTGTAATTTGTGTCACGTAATCCACACGTCACTTGTCCCGTTGTGTGCGCACAATGTGCAAAACGCAGGCATTTTTGGCTACCATACCATTAAACAAATACTTACAGAAACATCAGCGCAGTGCACAAGTGGACAGATTCACAGGTCGTGACCAATGAATGAGGAGGAGATGGCCATTCCATCGTAAATTCTGTTATCTCTGTTCTCCATGAAAGCACAAGGCTAAAAAGTATTTTGGGTCATTACTATAAACCAAATAGGGTAAGTGACATTTAAAAAAAAAAAAATTAAGGAATACGTCCACCAATGGAGGTCAAAGGTAAGTAGAGTGGCGGGTCACAACATGGGCCTCCATCGAGCATCACTATGGGACTTCACCTTTCCAAACTCCTACCAGTCCATTTGAGCTACTGTGCCAGAGGGCTACCCAGGGATGAGCATTCAAACTCTGACCTCACATGAGACTAATGTGGACTAAAGGGAGAATCAACCAGGCCCCTGGCAGCAAGTGTGCCAGGTGATCAGCCGACTGGGCCCCTGGCAGCGAGTATGCCAAGTGATCAGCCAACTGGGCCCCTGGCAGCGAGTGTGCCAAGTGATCTGCCGACTGGGCCCCTGGCAGCGAGTATGCCAAGTGATCAGCCGACTGGGCCCCTGGCAGTAAGTGCACCAGGTGATCTGCTGTCCGGGCCCCTGGCAGTGAGTGCACCAGGTGATCTGCTGTCCGGGCCCCTGGCAGTGAGTGTGCCAAGTGAACACCCAACTAGGACCTGCCAGTGAGTGTGCCTTTAAGATTGTTTCTCTTAGTTTCCTTGAAGAGCTAATTATGTTAGAAAACTGTTTCATCTGCAAACCCACAGTTGCCACTTCAACTCGTCTTTCTGAATGTTGCCTTAATTATTACCTGCCAGCGAACAGTAGGCTCCCACCCAGGATCCAGCGCCTGCCATCCCAGCTCCACGTCACAAAGTCTCCTCATACCTGAACACACCTTTAAATGAGGATGAATGACAAGATATGACAAAGAGTCGCCTGTCTGCTGCCAGCACCGCTGACTGATAAATCAGCAGAGACACACCACGGACTCAGGCGGGTAAAGCCCTGCACCTTCAGTCTCTCCTACTTTCATCACATTGTGATACTTGAGACTAATGCTGCCTGAGAGTGTAGCATCTCCAGCAGCCGCTCTGAAAGTTTTCCCCGACTGCACCCATCTGCCAGTCTTAGAAATCAGTGGGCCATGGAGGATGGCATCCACCTGCTGCGTGTTTCAACAAGACTCCCTCGCCAGGCTGTGGAGCTAGAATTAGAAAGCGCCGAGTAACTACAGGCAGAAAGTAAATTACAAGTAATTACCATAATTATAAGGTGCTAATTCAGCCGGGTGCTGCAGCGCGGTCTGCGTGACAGAAGTACGCATGCGTCAGCCCTGAGGTACACGTGTCAGAGGAGAGGGGGGGGGGTCCACCTGTCGTGAGCGACACTGACAGGGCCCAATCTCCTTCATTTCTCGCTTTCTAGCCTGCAGCAGTCTCCTAGGTGACCAACCTCATTAGAATACAAATTAAAAATAAAACGCGTAGGTGACCCTCGCGGCCCCCTATTGCCTAGGGAGGGCTGTGCAGACCAATGAACAACCAGCGCTCGCCTCATGCCTGCTTGTAGCGGGAAGAGCAGCTACAACCCCCTCTCTTCTTTGTTTGGAGCAAGAGATGGAAGTGGTGGGGCTGCTGCCGCCGCTACAACAGACCATCCCATGCCACCCCATCCCATCCCGTCTCGTCTCCTTCAAAGAAAGCGGCAGGTGGGAGGTGCGGAGGGCAGAATCAAAGGGGCAGAGGTCCCATCTATTAAGGTCCGAAAAGGAAGCATCAGAGCACTTAAAGCCAGAGTGCAGGTCACCTCTGCCATTCGGGCAGAAAATTGGTGTGAATAATTCATGGGTAAGACTTTCATGTGCAGTGCAGCGGATGAGAGGAGGAGCCCTGCGTGCGCACTCTTTGTACATCTGGCCTCACCCCACGGCACCATAAGCGGTCGGTCCGAGCAATTAATGCCCACCTGCTGCGTTCAACCGGGCAGGAATGAAATAGGAAATGACCTGCAGCTAGAAAGAAAAAATAAATAAATAAATAAATAAAACCTCTGATATTACAAAAGGCGCTAAAAAGTAAGATCAGAGTAATAAATGTCAGCCAAATTACAAGAGGAGACCCCCCGAGACATGCCAAGGCCTATGCCACACAAACCAAACCACCACATCAGCTTACAAGAGGGAGGCCCCTTTTTAAAAACACACTTTTGGGAGTTTGATGAAAAGCACTAAACCAGATGCCAATAGGTGGTCAGCCCTTCACCTCTCTGAAGGGGGCAGAGTTGTTATAGCAACAGCGAGTGCCACCCCCAAAATTCCTGCTTCAAAAGCGTATTCCTATAAAAAGAAAATCAGAAGCCATTTGTTTGTTCGTCATCATCATGCAAAGACGGCTAAATACGTTTACACAAAATTTTACAGGTGTGTGTTAGCGTTGGTCCAGCTGAGGATATAAAGTACAGCACCCCCCCCCCCCATCCCCCCATAACGTTTGGAACAAAGACCCCTTTCTGCTCGATTTGCCCCTCTCTGCGACACTTTAAATGTACAAATCAAACAAAGCAGACATCGTGAGTGAAGTGCACACTGCAGTCTTTCATTTACGGGGATCTGCTTCAGACATTTCAGTCACACAACACTTTTACTACACCCAAGCCCCCCAACTACAGCTGTCCCACCACAACACCCAAGTGCAGACACCTCAGCACACCAACCCCCAGGAGGACACCATTACAGGGTACCATGATATTTGGGACACCGCAATGGCGGGTCTGTTAAAGCTGCCACATTCAGGACTTTGTCACATACCCCCCAGCACACGATAACTGCTTACTGTCACCGGGCACCGATGACCTGCCCTTCACATTGGCCACTCCACAGCATATCCCGTCCCGTAAAGGTGCAAATCTTACCTCCACTTAGGGGGACATCAACAGAGTCAAGCGAACAGACAAACAATAACGGGAGACGACAACACCACAGATATGTGGCAACTTCTGAAACTTTTAGTAAAGCACCCTGAGGGGGCAATGGCCAATAAGAGCCAATAGCAGGGCTGGTACCCGGTCTAACCAGGAAATGGCCTGTTAACTGTGAGGTGGAAAGAGTTGGGCACCTTCCATCTTATTATTAGCCCAAAAGAGCGAGAAATCACCGCCAACCCTTTCCGTAGATGGACAGCACCAAACAACAATGACATTATCAGTTAGGATATGCATACGTTTCGCATATGAATCGATTTACACAAAGACAGGAAGTCTGCAAATTAAACACACACCTGCACTAAGCTACTTTTTGTGCCATGCACAACTGAAACGCTACCTTACAGCTTCTCATGAAACGTATTTCCCTCAGAAGTTGAACAGCAACTTCTTTTTAAAGTGTGCACCAATTTAAGGTCGGCCTCTGTGCACTCCTGCTGACTGCTGGGAATCGAAGTCCTCTTGGTAGTTTCACTGTAGGATCATCCTAATAACAGGTTTATTGAACCAAACAATACTGCAAATCAAAACGGTGTTTCCGATTTATTCATTTGCTAAAATATTATCCACCCTCTTTCTCGAACCCTTCTGATTTAAAGGATGTGGACTGCTGTCACGCAAACATCTAGCCCCACCCGGCCTACCGCCTATGCACTCATTCCACCCTGGCCACCGCCTGTAAAGAGCTCCCTGTCCTCTGTCACAAAGTTTTCTCGCAAACTGAGTAATCGGCACAAAACAGGACTCCTGTTTTCTTCAACCTAAACCTTTTCTGTCCACCCTGGCCATCGGACCTTACTCCTTTTCTATGTTAACTAATGTTGTCTTATTTTAATTTCTTATTTTGTCTTTTATTTTTCTTTTCTTCATTATGTAAAGCACTTTGAGCTACTTTTTGTATGAAAATGTGCTATAGAAATAAATGTTGTTGTTGTTCAACCTAAAAAATGCACATTCTATTTTCAAAAATAAATCTATATTTTTGTGGCAGCTTTTGTAGTCCTTAAGGATGCCCTTTGGGTCTTGTGGGGATGTCTTAAACACCATTGTTTCCTGAAGTACACTGTTAGTGCATCGACAAATAAAAATCGAAATGCACATTTCATAACTCAACAAGAAAATATCATCTTCTATTATTTAAGACTAGAAAAAAATTTAATTTTCTTTGCAAGGAACTGTGTAGAGGTTCTTTTGAATTCAGCAACAATTTATTACTAGCATACTAAAATAATTCTGCTGAGCGCCTGCCTGTGCTGCTAAGCTCCTGCTGTTTTAATTAATCAAAGGTTGTGTAACACAGTGGGCCTCGTCTTATTTTTTTTTACTCCTAATTTATTTTCCATTCTGGGCGAGATTGGGGATTTCAGTGTGGATTATGGTCACAGATCTTCGTAGTTCCTGTGATATACGGGACTGACTGGCATTACTGCTTGAACTGACTGTTAATTTAGTCTTACTGAAATTTAGGTTTCATTGTCAAATTCTAAAATAACTAGCCATCCCCCACGGCTTTGCCCGCTTATTAGTGAAACAAGACAGTGAGGAGGACCCCACCCGACTCCTCACTCCTGGTGTCAACCTTCCCCCTCCCCTGTCTCTGTCTCAGATTAGTGCGAATATATCGCTCCTGCACGTGAACTATGATTCTTAGTGCAATGAGAGAAGTCGCAAAAATCAACCGGAATGTTCAAGCAAATTCTAGAAAACAACTGATCTAAATCCGTTAAGTAGTCTTCTCGTTCGCTAGCTAAGCGGATGTAAGACACAACCCAAGGCTGGCGCGTGAGTGAGGAGGGCCCCGCCCCCTTTCCTCTTAGCCCGAGGTGTCTCCCTCGGATTCGTGCAAATAAATTGGTACCGCAAGCGAACAAAATCAACCGGAATGTTCAAGCAAATTCTAGACAATCCGATCTAAATCCGTTAAGTAGTTCTCTCCTGAAAAGAGGACCAACATACAGACAGAACGTGCTTGGACCACTAAATTTTTAAGGCCACTTCTTAGCGAGCACCTATGGCCCAAGGGTAACCTATATTACAAATTTCAAGTCCCACGTCCTCATGGTATGGGGGATTTCGTGATGAATGAGTCAGTGGGATTTGGGTTTTATATATATATATATATATATATATATAGATAGATAGATAAAGAAGTGGTGAGGCAGCCTTCTGCTGTTATGCACCTAAAATCTACAAAAGTTCACCGATAGAAATTTGCCAGGCTAATACGGTAGAGCTCATTATTTTAACATGACTTTCGCTTAGCTACATTTTAGTGTACCCTGTTAAGCTGTACGTGCATTGAACGATCATTTTCATCAAGGCTCAGTAATCCGTACTAACCCCTACTATTCTCTGCTGTTCTTTCTCTAGTTTTTCTGTGGTGGTGTTCTGCACCACCACCACCACCTGCTCAGGGCACCATGCAGTCTCTACATTGACGGACTGATGGCCAGATGTCCACATGACAATCATCATCTTCAAATTCTTTGACACGAAGCCTGAAAACAACGAGGACTGATTAAGATCATTTATGTTGGGTGGAATGCCCAGTAGGGGCTTGGCTGTCTCCTGGCCTTGGAACCCCTGCAGATTTTGTTTTTCACTTTCTCATATACAAAGTATAGGGAAAGTATTGGAATCTTCCAAAAATTCGATTTTGTGATTTTAATGAATCTCGACGTTTTAGACCTCCCAGTGTCTGAAAATACCAATTTTGGAATTGTGTGTGTGTGTAAACACAATAACTTCAGTACGCTTTCACTTAGGTCTACCAAATTTTGCATACAAGTATTAGGTACAAAGTGTAGATTTCTATCAACATTTGAGCTATTTCCACTAACTGGAAGTGGTACTTTACCTGAAATGTTTCCCCAATAATATAGAAAATCTGATAATTTCACATCATACTATGGCAAGGCAACACATTCTAAGCATTTTTTCGAAAAACAACTGGTTTTCGAGATAATCGCAATTTTCTGTTTGACATTCAAATGGTAATCTTACAGTATATATAAACGTCTACACGTGGAAGTGTGTGTGTCCACCTGTCTAACCAGGATGTACGAGGCTACGGCATGAAGCTGAAAGAAAGTGACTCCGACGCCAAAGAGAACCCGTCAACAAAAGACAAACAAGAGAGAAACTCGCTTAGCCGCAGATAGACAACTGGGACGAGCACGTCAGCAAAGCGAAACTGCCGACTCTGCATTTCAATTTATTTCTGACAATTTCAATAATTTCTTGGAGCCCGGGCTTACACAGCTAATATATATTCTATATAGCTCCTTTGGCCGCATGTTGTCTGTTCACAGCAAAATCTTCCACATGCAAGCACCACACCTCAAATCAACTCCAGGCCTTTTATCTGCTTAATTGATAAGGACATAACCACGGACTTGATCACACCTGCCCATGAAATAGTCTTTGAGTCAATTGTCCAATTACTTTTGAGCCCCTGAAATGAAGGAATTGTGTTCAAAAATTGCTTTAGTTGCCTCCCATGTTTATGTACTCGTTTTGTTCACCCCACTGAATTAAAGCTGAAAGTCTGCACTTCGACTGCATCGGAGTTGTTTCATTTAAAATTCATTGTGGTGACGTACAGAACCAAAATTAGAAAAAAGTTGTCTCTGTCCAAATATTTAAGGACCTAACTGTGTGTGTGTGTGTGAGTGTATTATATATATATATATATATATATATATATATATATATATATATATATATATATATATATATATATATATATATGGAAGATCAGCCTCAGCACAGACAGGCTGATACCAATGTTCAAACCCACCACACGTTTATTTACAATAATTAATTACAAAAGTCCCGCACACCACCCAGTGCCCCTGCACCAATCACCCTCAACTCTGGGCCTCTCAACAGTCCTGTCTTCACCGTCTCCACTCCTCTCCTCCGAGCTTCGTCCTCTTCCACCCGACTCCGGCTGATGACTGGAGGGAGGTGGCCTCTTTTATGCCCACCTGGATGTGCTCCAGGTGCCTCCTGATGAGCTTCCTGCGGCACTTCCTGGTGTGGCAGAAGTGCTGCATGAGCACCCGGGTATCCCTGGTAATACTTCCACCTGCACTTCTGGGTGTGGCGGAAGTGCTGACGTCCAGGGCTCTTCAGTTGCCTGGGCATTCCCTGGCGGTGGCCACGAGCCCCTATAGGGTTGAGCTTCCATGCTCCATTCCCGTGGCCCCCCCATACCAACCAGGGTGGCTGCCCTCTCGTGGTATAGTCCCTCTCCCGGCCCTTCTAGGCATCCCGGCTGGGCACAACCCCCAGCCCCCCACCGCATTATACATACATTATATATATTTACCTGAATTGTTCGCCCAAATAAAACGATCCTGGCAAATTTCGTATTCATGCAGCTGCAGAGTCCGAGTTATTCAACTTTACTTTTATAATAATTGCTCAATATATTATTAATTTGATTTGTTGTTAATGGTTCTTTAATGTACAAAATATTAATCCTTGTCTTACAGTTTGCTCCTCACATATCCATCCCCATATCCGAGTACACGAGAAAGTCGAGAGGGGACGACTGCCGATTTATTTTCCTCCGGCCCATCTGGAGTTTTATTCTTTTGTTTTTTTTTTTTCTGTCTGCCTGGCCTTACTTTATTCTTCATCACTCAGTATTGTCTTATTTTTATTTCATATAAACTTTTCTGTCTTCATCTTGTAAAGCACTTTGAGCTACAGTACACCATTTGTGTGAAAATGTGCTACAGAAATAAATGGTGGTGTCGTTGTTCTATAATGCATACCAGCTACTGGTCCATCGACGAGGCCAGGTGGCTTATTAAGGTATAAGATGAACACAAGCTTGATGGAAGTCATTTAAAAATTT
Organism: Erpetoichthys calabaricus; assembly: GCF_900747795.2. Taxonomy (NCBI): domain Eukaryota; kingdom Metazoa; phylum Chordata; class Cladistia; order Polypteriformes; family Polypteridae; genus Erpetoichthys; species Erpetoichthys calabaricus. The sequence goes on along the minus strand of NC_041403.2, from coordinate 166,905,505 downwards.
TCATGAACTTCTGGCTAACAGTCCAGTTTTTTAACCCAAACCAGGGAACCCATCGGCCCAGGGAGCTGACCTTCAGACCCTCGTACTCGTGCATTACTGAGCTTCGAGAGGAGCAGTGCCACATCTGCACGTGCAGCACGTCCATAATTGCACCTCTTGGGGGTAGAACTCGAACGACTAATCTGTCAGGAAGCTCAATTCCCAAAGCCCATTGACTTAAGCGCTGACATTTCATGTGCAAAGCCGTGGAGCAGGAAGAGGAGCAGGTGGGTCACTCCAGACATCTATACAGTGCACGAGTGCGTAATCACAATTGGTGACATCAATGCCAACTGGACAATTCAAACTGCCCCCTCAGGCCAACCCAAGGATTCTCAAAGTCCACCAACCCCCAGGTGATGTCATTCTGGAAGTCTGTCCTACCTTCAGTGGAGGGAGCCTGATCCTGGGCTGCATAGAGCATCTCCTTGAAAGCCTGCAGAGAGAGAGAGAAAAAGAAGCACAGAGTTATTGGGGGCCACACACCACCTTCCACTAAAAACAGTGGGATCACCTTACAGTTCCCGTTTCCTGCCAAACTGCAGTAGACACAAGGCAACTCGTGAAAACAGAAGAGCACAGGCAAACCCAGCGTGAAACTTCACATCTTCTTCGAAGTCAGCGTGTCACTCCAAGGACGTGCCACTCTGCCTGACGTTTTGCGGTGGTAATCAGAGAACAGTATGGTGCCCAGCACTAGAGCCTGCTAACTCGGCCAACGGCCAGAGCTCCATCACCGCTGCCTAGAAGGAAGTGATGTGGAGGTCACTGAAAACACAGCACATGGGGGGAGTCTGATTGGGGAGGGGGGGGTCAGCATATTCCTCTGAGAACCATTCGATTTACATTATTGATTAACCAATAAGCATCCAGTTACCGCAGGGCAAAGCTCCAGCTAAAGAGGCTCCGCGCCAGCCCCTCCGGCTTGGCTCTCCAGTCACATCACTTGAAGCCGAGGAGGGAGCGAGCGTCAGGGCCACTAATAGGGCCTACTGGGAAAAGAGGTCTGCATTCAAAATATTTACTCCACAATCTACTCCATCAGCTTCACGTTTAAAGGCTTCCTTTTAAGTGGCTTGCATTTACAAAAATAAATAAATACATATGTAAATATTTTCCGTAACAAAGGCTTTATGTATTCTAAATTAAAGCAGGAGGTGGAAGGAGTGCTTATAATTAAATTACGTGTGCTTCCTCCATTGCACCCACGTGACCCTGAAACAGGCTAAACGGATTCCGAAAAAAAGATGAGGAGGATCACCAAGCAACACAATCACATGATGGACACGTTTAGATACGCGAGCGATACGTCCGGGGCTACAAGAACACATGAATGTACAGGATTTATTATCCACACTCAAAGGTTTAGATAGATTTGTAAGGAGTGCGGGACAGGCATTGTCTGCAGTCATACCTTAATTGTTGTTTTAATGATATGGGGACTGAAATTATCGAGTATGTCGCTCAGTTTTCAAAAAAAAAAAAAATCGAAAACGAGTCCCTGCACTCACCGTCTCACATAACCTAACGGGACACAGACTGTGGCGCATCACAAGTGAAACAAGCGTAGCTGCCTGAAAATGAGTGAGCAAATGGCAATCTGCATCGTTAGGCTTTAACTGCAAGAAGATGCTGAGCTCATCCTCACTCACGTGCAGGTGGTTTGGCTTTGAAAAGACCTCTTCTACTTCTTCTTGGTCACCAGAGCAGATCATCTTCTTCCATATCTTCCTGTCCACTCCATCTTGCTCTGTCACACCCATCACCTGCATGTCCTCTCTCACCACATCCATAAACCTTCGCTGCTGCTGCGTAAAACACGAATCTGTTAGAACAAATTCCACTGGTCAACAAGGATTTTGCTACTGGGATTCCTTCACCTGTACTTAACAAATTTCACTTGCCGACTCCAAATCTGAAAACCCTTCTTTGTCCAGCAGGTCCCTTTTTTTTTTTTTTTTTAAAGTTATGATGTTCCAGATCTTGGACAACAATGGTGACTGGACAGTAAAGGCGATGCATTTCAGCATTTAAGAAATAAGTTTTGTCTCGAGAAAAGTGAAGCCCAAATTAAGGAAGGTGTTTTTGTTGGCCGTAAAATCCGTCAACTGATTCTTGACGATGAGTTCAAAAGGAAACCCACTGAATCAGCACCCTCGTTCGTGCAGGTTTTCCAGAATTTTCTTGACAGTCACAGAGCAGAGAATTATGCTGAGCTTGTGGAGAATATGCTGAAAGTATACCAGCTTACGGGAGCCAGAATGTCACTGAAGACACATTTTTGACATTCTCATCTCGACTTTTTTTCCACCAAGTCTAAGCGATGTCAGAGATGAGCAATGGGAAAGATTTCATGAAGATACAAAAGGTGATAGGAAACTGATATCGGGGGGGGGGGAAAATTCACTCCGAGCATGATGGGTGACTTACTGTTGGTTCTTGCAAAGAGAGACGGATGTGCAGTACAAGCGCAAAAGCGAGGGCCTCCAACATTTCTGGGCACGCTGACCTCACTTTTATATTGAGGTAAATTGACTTAAATATACTTTAACGTGTCTTTGGTATTGTCTTCTGGTTTGTTTTCAGAATAAACACGTTCAAACAATTTTGGTGGGACAGAGTTCAAACTCTAGATACCGTGTTATTATATTATATTGATATTCAAAAGTGTCAAAACGTCAATGATGTATATCTCAAAAATCTCATGTGCTAGCTTAATTCCAACTTCGTATATGAAATGAGTGTAAAAAACTTAATAAAGAGCTGCTCTGAAATTCCCAGAAGCACACAAAAAATATTTTTTTGTAGACCAGTGTTATTAATCCATAATTTAGCTGAATGGATTATTTGCATTTCCATAAGAAGCATACGTTGTGTTTCACAAGTCACTTTGGTTGGGGGTCCTCAAATTCCAAAGCACATTTTTTTCCTTTCATTACTTAAAACACTCACACGGATCCCCAAATCCTCGCCCTGCTCCAGTTGTTTTATTGTTTCTGGTGCAATATTGGACAGAACTTGACGTCAGTAATGTGCTTAAAAATGTTACAGGTTTGGATTTTTTTTTTTATCTTTGTGCTGTAGTTTATTTGTTTCCTGTGCAGAATTTGACAGAACTTTGCATTTTTCCACAATATTAGAGTTTATTCGATTTGTGCTCTTGCTTTTTGATTTTTTCTTCTTTATTTCTCCTTATACAATTTCTTGTATTAGGAATTTGTTAGTTTTTGCATACCCCTTGGGGTCAGAGTGCAGGGTCAGCCATTACAGGTTAAGGGTCTCGCTCAAGGGCCCAGCAGAGTAGGACTTCTTTTTGGCAGTGACGGGGATTCGAACCGGCAACCTTCTGGATTCCAGCACAGATCCTTCGCCACAGAGCCACCGCTGCACCGCCATTCACCTTACAGCGGAGCAGTTTGCTTATCCAGACTGTCATGTTCAGGCCCCGTAGTTCACTCAGAACTCGTTTTTATTCCCTTTGGACTCGTGTCTTGTTTACATGAGGGGTGTCTGTTTCAGATGCTCTCATTACAATAGATTTGTTGGTCTTGAGTGTAAATACTGGAGGCCACTTTGAAATGGTTTACTCCTACTTGCACTGTTTGATTTCAGCAATACTTTGACTGGCGAGTTTAAGCTTTTTTCTGTTATTTTACTTCAGTTTTAAGAAAATAAATAAGACCCATTTTCCTTAACTCTTGCTTGCATTAATCTCATTAGTAAGCTACAATTAATATGATATTAACAAGACCAAGCTGATCAATAAAAATGTGTACATACACATTTACAACATCGTAATCATACACATAATAGACTTGTGTGTAAGACATGTATAATAATAACAACAATAACTAGGGGCTTTGCCCCCTGCTCACTTCACTCACCAACCACCGGGCGGGCACCACACACGAGCCACTTCACATATCTGCCACTCGCGTATGGGGAAGCAAATATACAATTTAAACAGATCGTTACGTTCATGGGAATTGTTACATACACATAATAGAACTATTTTACATTACAGTGAGTAATTAACCATATTAAAAAATAGTAAAACAAAAGAAAATGATCTTCTTATCTTATACAGTATAATACACTACCGTGGCTGTCTGTTTGTCTGTCCAGGATTTTAAATCACCTGTCGCTCGCAAACCGTTTTGACTTATTGACCTGAAATTTGGTACACATATACTACGTGACATCTACTGTCCGCTTTCGGGGTGACGATTTTTATTCCTCTTTGTAGGATCAACTCTCGGCAGTGGCCAGCAGGGCGGCTGTGTGGCGCATGTGTACAGGCGCCGCTCTCATTTCCTTCCACCTTCGCCATCACTTCCCCTACCTCTTCATATCTTAAATCATTCTTGAGGCAGATTGAAGACTTGAGTGAAAAATTAAAGAAAACGTACTAAGTAATTGCAACACAAACACTGACTTAATCAGTTTTAATGAGAAAAGGTGGCCGACGGTAGAAGAGTATCAGCGGGCCGCTAGGGTGGACAGAAGAAGAGCTGCTCAAGAAGCAGCAAGCGCATCAACTGCTGAGCAAACGTACAGAGAAAGAAAGAGGAGGAAAACTAGGAATGCTCAAGTCAAGTGTATGACATGCAGTGTGCCGTTACTGTCTAGTGCTTCATGTTACGTTACAGGTATTTGTTGCGTTATACATTTTCATTCTGTTTGGCGTTGAAATGAATACACAAATACATTTTAAACAAGGTTCAAATCCCCGTCACTGCCAAAAAGAGATCCTGCTCTGCTGGGCCCTTGAGCAAGACCCTTAACCTGTGATTGCTCCAGGGGCTGCTGTACAATGGCTGACCCTGTGCTCTGACCCCAAGGGGTATGCGAAAACTAACAAATTCCTAATACAAGAAATTGTATAAGGAGAAATAAAGAACAAGAACACTTTTACTGTAAAACTTCAGTTAAAAACTATTTTTTAGATTCACTTTTCGTCACTATCGCTTTGAATTTTGATTCCGTGTTTGGACTTTCATCGTGTAACTGCCCGTGAGTGAATTTCGTTTCTTTCTTTCTAATGAATAAAGAAACATTTTTGAATGTTTGTCCCTGTGATTTGTTAATTGTCTTTGCTATTCTAAAGGGAAACTGTAAACGCTTTAATCCGAATGGCATATCAAGATCTCCTTTGGTGTCTCATGTTATCCCCTGAAGATGTACAACATTACTTTTCTTGTCACCTGTTAAAATTTGACGTAACCGATCGACAATTTTCACGTTAATTCATCTGACTTCATCATTCCTCGGTGCTAGGATTGCCCGTGTACTCATTTTTTCTGCTGATAACCCTTCAGGATGAAACTGATCAATAAGATTTGGATATAATATGTCTTCTTTTATTGGGAACTTAAAGTGAGGAAAACGTAAAAATTTCTAAGAGCTGAGAGAGCAGGAACTGAGTCTGACAAAAGGATTCACACCAATGAGAGGTGAGAGGACCGCAGGCGTGGGCCGTGAACCGGAAATGGTTAACAGGAGGGTGGGACTTGAAAAAAATCTCTTGGCAATAGTCTCGTCTCGTCTCAAGATTTTCTTTTATAATAGACAGATAATAATTTACTTCCTTCAACCTGGAATGAAAATGAGCTACTGAGCTATTTAACAATAATAATAAAAGCAACAATAACTCTCTACATTTATATAGCGCATTTCTCACTACTTACAGTGAGTGGGGAGCCACTTCTGCCACCTCTAATGTGCAGCACCCACCTGGATGATGCGACGGCAGCCATTTTTGTGCCAATACGCTCATCACATTAGCTGTTGGGTGGTAAAAAAGGGTTAAAGCAAATGAAGAGACTGGGCACGATTAGGGGGCCGGAATAACCAGGCCATGGTGGGCAATCGGGACACACCCTGTTCTTTATGAAGGTCACCCAGGGATCTTTCATGACCACAGAGAGTCAGGGCCTTGGTTTTGTGTGTCACCCAAAGGACAGTCCCTGTCACTGCACTGCGGCACTGGGATCCACACACAGACCAAAGGGTAAGTGCCCCCCCACCCCCAATCCTGGCCTCACCGACCCAAGCTTTTCCTAGATGGTCTGCCATCCAAGTCCTAGACGGGCCTAAACAGGCTTACCTGTTCTGAAGTGCAGGCGGTGTGGTTGCTGGCCATGTATATGTTTCTATTTTGCTACACACCAGGATTTCTTAAACTGTGGGTCGTGCCCCATTTTGGGTCGTGGGATGTCTGAACTCGGGTTGAGCAGAGTCGTAAATCACAAGGGTACTGAAACGGTTTGTGGAATGCATTGCAATGGGTCGCTGCGAGCAAATGGGAAAGAGCCACAAGGGATGACGACGGGGTTGTAAAGACGCAAAACTGGGTCATGAGGAGAACAAGTTTAAGAATCACTACTGTACACCTCTCTGGACATTATTAGTGACAATTAAGGAAAGCCACTCGGTCTTAGTTATGGCACAGATAACACAAATAAGACGACTGACTCGTGTATAAACAGGAGGGATCGTTTTAAAATCCCAGATCAGTAACTGCACAGGAGTAAGTCAGACACGTCAGCTAATAAAGAACAATGAAGGATGGGTAGGGAGGACGCCATCACTGAAATTACAGCATGTGGAAGACAACGTTGGAAAATCCAAAGGAAAGCCAAAAATTTTATGCTTCCAGATTATCAAAAAATAATAAACAATAATAACACTACAAAAAAAAAATCAAATCTCAAGACAGGAGTAGGGACTGGAATGTGAATGGAGTGAATAATCTTAATTTTATAAAATGAGGAGTAAATCAAGGAAAAAATGCGTCTTTGTCCCAAATATGACGGAGGGCACAGTAGCCGTCTGTGAAGAAGTATCGTCGACTGAATGAATCCTTCAAGATTTAAAAAATGAATACAGATGAGGTTCAAACTGCAATGTCACCAACTTGCAGCTGGATTCTGCAACCACCGTAGACTGGAACGAAAAAATCGCCCCGATGACCATTAAATGTGAAACAATTACCATGGGTTTTTATTTTCCTAACATTTTCACAATTAAAAATATATTTTTTTACCGACACTGAAAATATCTGAGCCTCAGCGCTTTGAGATTCGTGAAAACTCGGCACCATTTGGCGATCTGCGACTAGTCAAGCGTCGCTCATCAGTCAGAAAGCCAATCAGGAGCATGTAGCTTTACTAATATTGTAGATGTAAAGACAGATAAATGCATAATAGATAATAAAATGTGCATGGCGTGTGTGTGATTAATTTGTTCGATACACAGGTTGGTAAACCGCCTATTTGTTTTATATTGTATCGTATTTAAATGGATTTCTACTCATACATATACGATATGCACAGCTCTGATCTCAATCTGATATTTGGGTGCTTACCGACCAGCTAGCGCTTGTGGTCGAGTTCACAACACGGCGCAGCGTCTCAGGCACCGAAGTCCGAGGTTCGATCCCCACAAGGGGAAACAAAGAGGGCGACACACGTGTCGGTGACTTTTTGTATTGTTTGGCAGGTACATTATATCACAAACATAAATACACAAACTAGAGTTGTGTGGCTTACCGGTACTGGAAGAGTGTCGAAAAACGAGAATTGTATACCAGTACAGTACTAGCATTTTGTGATTTTCAGAACTAGAAATAACCGGCCGCTTTCCTCACAAACCAAACTCCACTCCCCTCAACATGTTTTGTAGACTTCACAAAACTAAACTACACACTTCGACGCGGCTGAAACGTAACAGGTTACACCCCACCACCTTATTGCTTCGACCGACAGTTCACGGCTATCAAAAGAGAACAGGTGCTTAGAGTGGCGCGTTGGCATAGTGCCCCAGGGAGGCGAGTAATTGTGTGGTGCACCAGGAACGTTGGAGTAAGGAGGGGGTTCGAGTGATCTGTTATTTGCTTGGAAATCGATTTGGTACTGAGGTCCGAAAACTGGTATCGATACCAAAGCTGAAATTTTATTACCAATACAAAACAAACACACAATATTTTTTTTTTTTTACCAAACACAATGCGATGAGCATATGATACACGAGTAACGTCAAGCCATCATGTTAGCCATATGAGTTATGAATCAGATCTGAAGGCTCCGTGGTCCAAGTTTCTAATTTGGCTGAACTCGGAGTTCCCCCATAAAGTAAAGCAGACAGACCGGGCCTAAAACTCAAGGCACATAGCGGATCCTGTCGTAAGCCCCTGGTCCGGTTTTGGTGGCAGAGCAGAACTCACCGTTTCTGGCATATAAAACATTTATCGTGCGGAGATCAAAGCAAAGAATTGGAAATTCAAATGATCTGCCAAAAAAAACCCTTTGTCAAAATGGCAAAATTTCAAGGCAGGAAGAGGATGATGGGGGAAGACAACTGGGGGGTGAAGGAAACAGGGTGTGCCCACCTACAACCCCACGTCAATACAGTCAGAATATGTGGGGACACACTGGGGGTCAATCAGAAAAACGTCCTTCGACTAACACGCCACTGTCCAGCCATTCTGACTCAGTGAATGAGTGTGTTCCGACAGGCCTGGTAACCCCCACAAATCCCCCGAATGACAAATTCTGCCATCTCTGTAGAAGTGCGCCTCTCCTGTGACCATCTGTTCAAGCGTTTGCTCGCCAAGCACTCGGAACAGGTGTCACCAGCAGGCACCCCACTGCGACCAGACCAAACCTCGGCTTGATGTGTCCAAGACTGACAAGCGACGACTGGCCAGATCGCTCCCCTCCCCCCCACTAACTCCCAATCCCCCCCCCCCCACCATCACATCAAGAGCGGACATGATGCTCCCGTAAGCCGCTCATCTTAATGCAGGTCCAGGGACTGAGGAACGCGGCCAGTTTCTCTCTCTTCTCCATTTTGAAATTGCCAAGTGAGCCTTTACGGATGGAAGACGGCGCATCCATCGATCGGCTCTTAAAAGGAATGTGTGGATGCCAGGGATTAGGAGGCGCGTCTCTCCCTGGATTTGATTCTCTTTTGATGTTTCTGTAGCGAGTCGGTCTATCCATTAGCCTGGTACTGGGAACATCCAAGCCCCATTTAGAAATATGGTGGGGGTGAAGAGAAAACGGTGCAGCGCCTCTAACTCGGGGATGAGGCAGTAAAGTCAAGCAATCAGAAATCGGCCAGGTGTCTGCTCCTTCTTCCAGGTCACTCAATTGCACGCTACGCTAAACCGATCTGCCTACTCTGCGGGGAAGCCATTCACTTATGAAATCACCGCCATCATTTGCATGTTCACTTTTTCGGGAAGCCTCAGTTGGATTCACAAATTGCTTTGGGATGCCAGCAGAATAATTAAGGAGGGTGACTAGCAATACATGGTGTAAATAAAATTAACCTACAGGTGGCGCAAACAGGCTTCAACAATGAAAAAATGAAGACGAGCAGGACGGGGACTCCCCTCCAATCCCGGGACTAGCTGGACTTTGTTCTAAAGTTTCATTGCCTTGAGACCATGAGGAGGGAGGGACCGGGTAAGGCCAACACCAAGGTCTACAAACTTAACATGTGTCACCTCCAAAACCAGCCAATCAGAAGTCAGCCCTAGAGGGGATCACAGCAGGGAGGGGCTTTGACATTAGAAGACTGGAGGTGGGGGTTTCTTGTGGCGATTCGGTATGAGACACAGGGAGTCTGACGTTATACTAACCCGAACCCTTTGCTTTCCGCACACCTCGTCACCGTGTTGTAGATTTCGTTTTAATCCATCAACTGCCAAATTTTGTTCTGAATATTTTTTACTTTATTTCTATCCAGTATGGCAGACAACCGGGGATCCTGACACACCGGGACATCTAGAGAAGGGAAAGACCGGGAGAGGGGATGCAAGAGGGCAGCCCAGCTGGGCTGCATCGGGACCATTGGGCTTGGAGCTTGCCCGTGGCAACCAGCAGGGGGCACCTGGACAATCCCGGAGCCCTGGACTGTAGCACTTCCGCCACACTCGGAAGTGCTGCCGGAAGAGAGTCCAGGCACACCTGGAGTGCCACACCAGGAAGTGCTGCGGGAAGATCGTCAGGGTGAACTATAAAAGGGGGGCCGCCTCACTCCTGAATCGGGAGGCACAGGATCAGAGCTTGCAGGAGAGCAGGGGAGGCGGCAGGACAGAGAAAGAGGACTGAGAGAAAAGAAGAAAGGAGTGACATTGATTGTTGCTGGTTGGACTGTGAAAACTAAACGTGTGTATTTTGGGACTTGTGTGTCCTGGTGTCCATCTGTGTCGAGGCCGATCTCCCACACCTTCTACATCCGAATAGTAAGAAGAACATCTAATATTGAATTACAGCACCACAGCGTTTGTTCTGAAATTTCAAATTTTAGTCCGATCCCCATCTATTTGGGATGCCATCCTTGCACGCATTCCACGTGTAGTCCAACATGGCATCTACAGGTTTGTTTTCTTGTATCTTTCTTACACACTGCACTTTTCCTCTCTTTGCCCTTTTCTGTGCCTCCGATGTACTGAAATCCAGATGTTCTGATGTCAACAGGATTTAGGGAATGTCCATATCAAGTCCTTTCCTGTAAAACTCAATCACCAAATGTTTGCTGAAATTCTAGTCGGTATCAGCTATGAGCCCCAAATGGGGGCTCAAGGTATTGGGGTTCATTGTCCCCATCCAAATTACAGTGACATGAAAAAAAAGTGCTATCATCACATTCAACACTCAGCAGGACTGTCACCAAAATTAGCCTCGGTGGGTTGACGTCCTTTCGGCTTTCAAAAAGCAGGTTTCATTTTTCTGATGAAAAGTAGGTGACTGGACCGGAAAATTGAGCTTGTGTGCTCAACACCCTGCATGCCCGAGGTCACTTTAGGTTCCCTTTCACAGGCAGCATCCTACTGGAGCAGGTGAACATCCTATGTGACTGACAGATGGCGCTACTAGGTGGGTTAAATCTGATCCACCAATGGGGGAACACGGCAGTCAATGGGTTAAATGAAGAGATTTGCCATTTTTGCCCACTCGTCTACACTCAATAACCCAGAGTGACAAAGTGAAAAGGTCATTTCAGAAAGGTTGGCATTAATTAGAAAGGGATATGTTTGCCATTTCTGCCCATCAATCTACACTCGATAAGCCATCATGACAAAGTGAGATCAAATATCTCAGAAAGGTGTGCAAATTTATTAAAAAAATAAAATCAATCAATCAAAAGCGGAACTCTTTCCTTCCTAGGAGGATGCAGACCCTTTCTGGTGGCTCTCCAAACTGTGCTCAGGTGCCTCCTGCTTGACGTCACTCTCCTTGAGATGTGTCCAGAAGTGATTTTGATGTCATTTAGAGAGGCAGACGCGTACCTGTCTATGTGAGGGCCCACAAGTCACACTGCCTGTCAGGACAAACATTAGGAACTCTCTGTAGACCTCCGTGATCAAACTGTGGGGAGGCACAGATCAGGCCGAGGGGAATAAGGCCATCTGTAAAGCTCTGAGCGTTCTGTGGAGCACAGGGGTTTTAGTGATTGTGAAATAGAAGAAATCTGAGACCATCGGGACTCCTCGGAGAGTTGTCCATCTGTCCAAAGCGAGTAACCAGGCAAGAACAATGTCCGCTATTCAACCAAGATGGGAGATGCTGTCCTAAAGGAAGTGACTTCTAAAAAGGATTTACGGGTTTAAGTTGACACAACGTTTTCATCATCTAAGCAATCCGCAGAAGCGATTAAAAAAGGTGAATATTTTGTATAAACTGTTGAGTATAAATCATGGGACGTTGTCCTCAGACTACATTAACACACTAGTGGGACCACTTCTGGAGTCCTGTGAGCGGTGCTGGTCACCACGTTACAAGAAAGACATAGCAGCACTTGAAGCCGTGCGGAGGAGAGCTGCCAGATGCATCATGGGACTTGAGGACACATCCTACCGTGACAGACTCTGAGCAGAGGGGTCTTAGTGGGGACCTCATCCAGGCCTTTATAATTCTCAGAGTCATCGATAAACGAGATCCAGCAGAATTCCTTCTACTTAATGGTGAATCTCGTACTCGAGGACATCAGTGGAAATTAAAAGGGAAGGGCATTTAAAACTGGAGCCAGGAAGCAGTTGTGGAACTCTGGAGCAAACCACTGAGTTGAAGCAGAAACCTTCACAAATTTGAAGAAGCATCAGGATGAGATATTGGAAGAGCTTAGCTATTAATCAAACAAATGAGCTTGACGGACTAAATGGAAATAAAGTGCTAACTCTTTACCCCTACCTGGTTTCATTACCAACTCACAATAATCCCAAACACACTTTGTGATGCACATGGGTGGACGACCCACCTGCTGGAATGAAAGGCCATAACCTTGCCCTGCCAGAAGAACACCAATAATTGAATGACAATGGAAAACTGCTTCCTGGGGGCAGAATGTCCCTACGCTACTGTGCCTCCAAGTCTGGCCTCCCGTGGGAGCTTCATGGGAGCTGTAGTCCGGGAGGACAGCCCTGGGGAAGGTCTCCCCTACTTCATGGTCACTCCACTTCTGGGGTGCAATGCCGAGGCACAGGATCTACTCCTGGGTCCGCCATAGAAGGAGCCAGTGTGCCTCACCTGGACAGTTCAAGTCGGGAGGAAGTGGACAAGACTTCCCTGGAAGGAGCGGAATGCGAGAAAAACGAACAGACTGGAACATTCTGAATTGTAGCACATCATATTGTGTGGTGCTGAACTGACTAGAGGAAGCTTGTAAAGCAGTTCTGTAAAATGAAACGGCGTGTTGGCAGTTATGTCTGGGGTTTGGGGTTCTGATACGCCTCCAACATCTAGTGCCCACTCTAGGTTCACTGAAATGCTGCTCACATATGCTCCTGAGAGGGACACAAACCCACAAAAGCAGACGACACTCAATTCTTCAAACAACACAATCCATGAAGATCCCGTTATGGTGGGAAGCACCTTTGCTGGAGCTTCGACAGCTGGGGTTCAAATCCAGTACCCGTGCACAGGTCAGGCAGGCAGGTGATTTTAGATTGGCTTCTATTGTGTGCCCAGTGTCGCCAGGAAAAGCTCCAAATCCCTATAACCCTATACAGTGAAACCTTGGATTGCGAGTAACTTGGTCTGCGAGTGTTTTGCAAGACGAGCTAAAATTTGTAATAAATTTTAACTTTGATAAACGAGCGAGGTCTCGCAATACGAGTAGTACGTATATGCTTTGTCTGCCGAGCGTCACGTGATCACAACATGATCTCACTGCGGGATTGTGGGTAATCGGCTCCCATGCTCATTCTCAGTCGGCGTGCCTCACTCATATAGTCAACATCCATACAGTGTATACTGTTTACTACAGCATGGTGACCACGTGTGTGTGTGTGTGTGTGTTGTAACGTGTGAGTCTCTGTCTTGTATCCCAAAACACGAAGGCTGAGCCTCAGTACTTTAGCAACACCAGCTTTATTCAGCTTGTAACAGGAGCAGCGCGGTTATTTATTGTAGCGGGATCTGCCGCTCTCCTATACAGAGATGCAGCAATCAGGCAGGGCCGTCACCAAGATGATGGCCAAGTAATTCTGTGCTCTTGCATTTTTAATGTTCCTTGTATCACCCATCGATGGCAGGCGCTTATAGATTGACCGCGATCTATTCGTAGTCGCTTTTACGGCAAACTGCTACAGCGCTGGGAGCCTGAGGTTGCTTCGGGACGCTCTTCCGTGTGTCGTCCCGTTGGGGGGGTGGGGGATCCCAAAACAGTTTAGAAACCTTACAGTGCAAAAGCATTTTTTTTTTTTTTTTGTGTCCAAGTGTAGGGACTTTTAAGGCAAAAACAACCGTCATTGGAGAGGCTCCTTGTTAAAGTCGCAAAAGAAGAAGAAGATTCCAGTGAGCCAACAGATACAGTGGTGTGAAAAACTATTTGCCCCCTTCCTGATTTCTTATTCTTTTGCATGTTTGTCACACAAAATGTTTCTGATCATCAAACACATTTAACCATCAGTCAAATATAACACAAGTAAACACAAAATGCAGTTTTTAAATGATGGTTTTTATTATTTAGGGAGAAAAAAAATCCAAACCTACATGGCCCTGTGTGAAAAAGTAATTGCCCCCTTGTTAAAAAATAACCTAACTGTGGTGTATCACACCTGAGTTCAATTTCCGTAGCCACCCCCAGGCCTGATTACTGCCACACCTGTTTCAATCAAGAAATCACTTAAATAGGAGCTGCCTGACACAGAGAAGTAGACCAAAAGCACCTCAAAAGCTAGACATCATGCCAAGATCCAAAGAAATTCAGGAACAAATGAGAACAGAAGTAATTGAGATCTATCAGTCTGGTAAAGGTTATAAAGCCATTTCTAAAGCTTTGGGACTCCAGCGAACCACAGTGAGAGCCATTATCCACAAATGGCAAAAACATGGAACAGTGGTGAACCTTCCCAGGAGTGGCCGGCTGACCAAAATTACCCCAAGAGCGCAGAGACGACTCATCCGAGAGGTCACAAAAGACCCCAGGACAATGTCTAAAGAACTGCAGGCCTCACTTGCCTCAATTAAGGTCAGTGTTCACAACTCCACCATAAGAAAGAGACTGGGCAAAAACGGCCTGCATGGCAGATTTCCAAGACGCAAACCACTGTTAAGCAAAAAGAACATTAGGGCTCGTCTCAATTATTGCTAAGAAACATCTCAATGATTGCCAAGACTTTTGGGAAAATACCTTGTGGACTGATGAGTCAAAAGTTGAACTTTTTGGAAGGCAAATGTCCCGTTACATCTGGCGTAAAAGGAACACAGCATTTCAGAAAAAGAACATCATACCAACAGTAAAATATGGTGGTGGTAGTGTGATGGTCTGGGGTTGTTTTGCTGCTTCAGGACCTGGAAGGCTTGCTGTGATAGATGGAACCATGAATTCTACTGTCTACCAAAAAATCCTGAAGGAGAATGTCCGGCCATCTGTTCGTCAACTCAAGCTGAAGCGATCTTGGGTGCTGCAACAGGACAGTGACCCAAAACACACCAGCAAATCCACCTCTGAATGGCTGAAGAAAAACAAAATGAAGACTTTGGAGTGGCCTAGTCAAAGTCCTGACCTGAATCCAATTGAGATGCTATGGCATGACCTTAAAAAGGCGGTTCATGCTAGAAAACCCTCAAATAAAGCTGAATTACAACAATTTTGCAAAGATGAGTGGGCCAAAATTCCTCCAGAGCGCTGTAAAAGACTCATTGCAAGTTATCGCAAACGCTTGATTGCAGTTATTGCTGCTAAGGGTGGCCCAACCAGTTATTAGGTTCAGGGGGCAATTACTTTTTCACACAGGGCCATGTAGGTTTGGATTTTTTTTTCTCCCTAAATAATAAAAACCACCATTTACAAACTGCATTTTGTGTTTACTTGTGTTAATTTGACTAATGGTTAAATGTGTTTGATGATCAGAAACATTTTGTGTGACAAACATGCAAAAGAATAAGAAATCAGGAAGGGGGCAAATAGTTTTTCACACCACTGTAGTTAGAGTGAAGATTTTGTATTAATTATTTTTATATAAATATTGTGGGTTGTGAAACAAATCATCTGAGTTTCCATTATTTCTTATGGGGAAATTCACTTTGATATACGAGTGCTTTGGATTACAAGCACGATTCCGGAACGAATTATGCTCGCAAACCGAGGTTCCACTGTACTGAAATAAACAGATGTGGACAAAATGGAGGGGGGGGGGGTGGGGTGGCACAGTGGGATCTCCCATTGCCTGGCACAGGATGCTTCTTCGGGTGCTCCTGTTTAACGTCCACAGTCCAAAGACATGCTGGTTGGGTGGACTGACAATGCTAAACTGACCAATCTTGATGAGAACTGGCCAGCTTGCCAAGTCCTATCCACCTAACTCTTCCAAAATGACGTCAAGTCTAGCTGTCTGCCACACCACTTGGTCACTTATTCCTCGTGTGCTCACCCTGTGATGGGCTGGCAGCCCCCCAATCCAGTAATTGGTCCTGTCCTGCTGCTGATGCTTACCGAGCTCCAGATTCATGGAGGATTTAGATCAGGAGTCTCCAACGCCGGTCCTGGTGGGCCGCAGTGGCTGCAGGTTTTCATGCTAACCCCTTTTCCTAATCGGTTTTCACTGCTAATTAACTCTATTTTAATAGCCCTGTTTTTAAGGATTCAGTCCTCTGAATTGATTCCTTTCTTCATTAAATGGCAGCCAAACAGAAATGAGACGTGAAACGAGCCAACGGGTGACCAGCTACATGTGAGCGCCAGACTCCAGCCAGTCTCTTAACGAGAAGTCAATTCTTGCTGTTAATTAAAGCCGTCATTGAATGTCGTGACTTGTCGCTGCTCTCGTTCTGCCACAGCAGACTGTTGATTTTCTGTTTTTTCCCCCCAAGACCACCGTCAAGATGTTTTGGCGACCTGAGCGGACCAGCGTGACCGAGACCCTTCACCTTTCTTAATTTTCAGGTGAGCTGGTCATGTGGTGCTTTGTTTTTACGTCTCATTATTGTTTGGCTGCTCATTAAGGAAAATGAAGCAACTAAGGGGGTCCGAGTCACGTCAATTAAAACGAAGGCAAAACAAGTTCATCGGCAGCAAAAACAGTTCTCTAATTAAGACGACAGAACGAAAACCTGCGGCCCACTAGGACCAGAGTTGGAGACCCCTGGTTTAGACAAAGGGTGGATGGATCGGGAAATGAGTGATCAATATGATTTGAGGAGACGCTTCTCTGCTGCCACAATGGGGTCATACAGACTACAAACAGGTAAATTCAACACCTACTCTACTGTCTGGAATTAGCACTTGTGTTCTTTGGTGGGAGTGGCAGAGCTTCCTCTCTCTTTTCCATCCTTCTTCATATCGAGACCCTCACACAGCTGCCACGTGACCTGCTTGGTGGTTTCATGCTAAGTTAAGTTCTGCTCCTCTGCCCATCCGTTTCCCATCAAGCCCACCAATCACAGCGCCCTAAATCAACGCCTAAGCAACAGAGACAGTCTGTCCGAGGACTCTACGGTCTGGGTGGGCACGCCTTACGCCTGTCGGGCAGAGTCCTAGAATGCCACAGCAGCGAGTCCCGTCATGGAAGTCTTGCCCTCTTTCTTGATTCACTACCGCGGCTCGAGGAGTTGTAACGCCGTTTGTGTTCATGTTAGCGGACGCCAGCCCTGCCGTCCTGCTTGTTAAGACTCTAAGCGGAGAGGAGAGCAGTGACACATTGCCCTCCTGGGCACAATGGAGACGATCAATTCAAAAACCACCACCACCCCCCCCTCTCCGCCCAAGCCCAACCCCAACCTCACAGCCTTCCAGCAACGAACTGCCACAGCTCTTAGAAAACAATGATGAATAATAAGTGCGTTCCGGCAGGGGAGCCGAAAAGCCTCTCGATTAAATGACAGGGGACTTCGGCAGCAACAAGATGAGAAACCCAGGAGGCCAACTATGGCGAGACAAGCCTGGCCAACCTGCAAAGACGGAATGGACTTTCCGGAGGCACTGATGCCAGCGGCTCGTGGAGATGGAGCAGACTCTTCAAGCTCGAGTTGGCAAGCGCGGGCAAGGGTGAGCGCTGTCAGCATGTCAAAGTCATAATCACCTGGGGTGGGCGGGGAAGAACACGAGCCGGGCACAGGCATGGGCACGAAGAAAGGGGCCCTGTGTATCAGTGAGTGTGTGTGTGTGTGAACATGTTGAATTTCAGTTCCTCACACATTTGTCTTTCCAGTTATTGTTTTTAACCTCCACTCTTATTCCTGTTCCCCTAATCGTTTCTTATCATGACGGCAATTTTCCCGGCGTGTGTCATTTTGCCTTTACACGCTTCGGTGACGGCGTCACGTCAAGCTCACAAAGCGTCTTTTGACTTGAAATTCAATAGCGCAGGAGAGACCACACATCCACGCACCTGCACCTCCTACTCGCTTCATCTCGGAAACCTTATGCAGGTCACTTCATCCGACGTCCAGGTGCGATCGTGCGAGGCCGGCCGCGGGACGACTGCTGGCATTGTGCTTCGATTTATGGCTCTGTGGTTTTTTTTTTTTTTTTTTACCGCCGCTCGTTATTGGACTCCAGTGGGGCGCACAGAGAGACAATCACTTTAATTTTCATTTCATTTCAGTGCGTCGTCTACCACTTACCATAATTGTTTTCATTATTCTTCTACATAATTGGGGGGGGGGCACTCATCTGCCCCACACCTACAGGAGACGGGGAGGCATGTCCACGCTCTCACCATGTCCTTGTGGGGGTTCCACTCTTGTCCGACGTCTCAAAGATGAGCACATGACAGGCAGTGACTCAAAAAACTGACCTGATGTGAGTGAATGACGGACCCCGCGGGGATACCTGGCGTTCCTACACCTGACCAGAATGACTTGAGACCAAATAGACGGACCGACGTCGTGCTGAATTCTATCAGTAGACTGGCATCCCTTTCGGACTAGGTACCATCACCTCAAGTGAAGTTATAATACGAGGAGGAATCAAGCTAAAGTCAGAAAATGGGATTTACCAGAAAAATCAAACAAACCTTTCAGAAAGTGGTCTCCACCCTTCTCAATGCACTGGTGCCACCTGCCTGGCAGAATCAAAGGTTTTGTCTCGTCCTCGCCACCATAACTAGCAGTATGGACAGTAGACAGTAAAAAAAAAAAATGTAACGTGCGATGACCACGAGGAAAGGACGCGGTCAATCACAGTAGCGGAGGAGATGCCCGCCAGCAGGTGTAGTCAACCTTCTAATCCCAGGTTTGAGATCCCACCTCCAGTCTCTCGGCATCTGCAGGACACCACACCGAACCCCACTCGTGTCTACAGGGGGACACCGCACAAGGGGGCCGCTCCTACTCCCCTGCGTTGCTCAATAAGAGCGCCCCTTCTCGAGTGCAGGCCTGTCACCCTTTTCCTTCGGGGCACACCTGCCCCTTCTTTCTCTACTCTTTTTACCCTCCGTGTTCTTCTCCTCTCCTCAGTCTTGCTCTCCCTTTTGGGTCTGTGGGCACAGGCGCTGCGCCAAACGAGGCTCCGAGAGTCAATGGGGAGTAACACCCAACAGACCGTCAACTCGCTGCCCCCCCCGAACTCCCCGCCCACTTGCCACACCCACAAGTCCCAGCCTAGCCACACCCCTTTCAATTTATTTATTTAAAATGGCACAATCGTCACGGACTCCGCTATACCGCAACCAGGTTTCTGCTTCAATCGGGTTATTCACCTTCACCGGATTACGTTATTCGATCAGATTACGTGTGCCTGTAAACGTACCGATCACTAAACACGACCTTTAATTGGTCAACTGATCCACCGTTCACAAGTTCACTCTCACAAAACGAAGGTTCTGCGGTGCTGCACGTACACAGCCTATAAAACACGCAGTTGATATTCTTATTATCGCGATTACGGTCTCAAAGGCAACGGTGGTCACTTATGAATTTCTATCCTAATCGCGAACCCCCCGATGAATTATAATGGACAGATCTGTCATTTTGCGCTTCGTGTCCGCGGGATGAGCATTCCTCGAGAAAACTTCGCAGATACCAAAAAATGGCTTTGACATTTCAGAGCAGGTTTGCCGCGTGGCCTCTGCCGCTCCCCAGCTGAATGAAGCCGAGGACGGAAAAAAAAAAATAAACCGAACGAGTCGATTTAATTGCTTACAAAACTAAAAATGTGCCGTCGCCGAGTTTCTAATCTTCGCGGAAAGAAATAAAGAGCTGCACATTCTCCCTTTGCCTCTTCCCCCGTTATCAATGAGATTTTAGTTATTTATTTATTTATTTCTTATCCGCTGGCTCCTTATCGCTTCGGGTCAGTCAGCGGCTAGGCCACGCGATACGACTGTTCACACGCAGCTCCGCTCCTCGCCGTATTTAGATTCGAGGCTCTTTTTCCTGACACTTTGTCCTGTCGATTCAGGGCTTACGGAACGGAAAATGAAGCGTCCTTTTTTTTTTTTTTTTTTTTTTTGTTCTCTCCACAGCCGACGCACTCGAGTGAGTTTGCAATCAGCGTGTCTAATCGAGTCAACATAAAAGCAAATGGAGGCCGACACTCGTGAAGACAGAGAGAGAGAGAATTCAGCCGTAGCGGCCGGCCGGCAGCCGCATCTCGCACCTCTGAGTTGGCGTCTCTAACTCTTACTCTACAAGCCTGTTACTTAACGTGCCATCCAAGGACAGTTGGCACCCGCTACACTAGGCCCTGGGTACACAAAACCTTTATTGTTTAGTGCCATTGCTGTATTTGGGCTGCTGGCTATGGTGGGGACCTCTAGGCCAGCCAGCATGCCCACTGAAGTCACAGCGTTTTGCCAAACTTTATAGAAATTCCTGCACCTCAGACAAGTGGACATCATGAGGGGAATGATGGGAGTCATTGGCCTGGTGATGCCAGATGTGAACGTTCACAGAAACCCCCAAAACTGTCAGGCAGAGCCGGGGAAGAAAAGTCGGCCTTCATCACCCACTGAGGGGCACCTGAGAAGAACGCGAACACCCCTAAGTGTCTCAATAACTGGCAAGAATGTCACACTGCGGGGAAACGGAACATTGTCCACACGCCTGCAGTGCTGTTTATATTTGATTTGATTGGCTATGCTTTGTTAATGGCGTGGAAATCGTGGTGGGGCCATGTTGGCATTTACCTACAGGATGTTACCCTCATGCACTCCATAGCTCCAGCAATACCACTCGCCCCTTCTTCACTCCACACAACTGCTCTCCCAACTCGGACCCTGGAGTACTTCCTGTGCAGTCACATTGCACTTCCGGGTCACCGTGTCAGGACAGCCTACCTCCACCAGCTCCCCCTAGCGGCACACGAGGACCCCCAACAGGGCTGCCTGCCAAAACTGCAACTTGCATGCAGCCCTTGCGGGTGTCCAAGCGGGGAGCACACCAGGGAGACGTCGCCAAACGGTGCACTGGGGCAGCAGACTCCCTCTGTCTATCTGTTATGAAGGACGCCCGACCAGTAAAGGCACCACTAACCGACCTGGTCGGGATGCCCTTTTCTCCACATCCTTCCACTAAAAAGGCACCCAGGCCAGGAACCATCCATACCATCCAGTCCCTATCTCATTAGCCCCCCTAGTCCCTTCTTTATTAGCCCCCCAGTCCCTTCTTTATTAGCCCCCCCCAGTCTTTTCTTCATTAGCCAGGAACCATCCATACCATCGAGTCCCTATCTCATTACCCCCCCAGTCCCTTCTTCATTAGCCCCCCAGTCCTTTCTTCATTAGCCCCCCCAGTCTCACACAGTCCCTACTTCATTTGCCCCCGTCTCATGCAATCCTTTCCTTATTAGCCCCCCAGTCCTTTCTTCATTAGCCCCACCAGTCCCTTCTTCATTAGCCCCCCCAGTCTCACACAGTTCTTTCTTCATTAGACACCCCAGTCTCACAAAGTCCCTTCTTCATTAGCCCCCCCAGTCTCACACAGTCCCTTCTTCATTTGCCCCCCAGTCCCTTCTTCATTAGCCCCCCAGTCCCTTCTTCATTAGCCCCCCCAGTCTCACACAGTTCCTTCTTCATTAGCCCCCCCAGTCTCACACAGTTCCTTCTTCATTAGCCCCCCCAGTCCCTTCTTCATTAGCCCCCCCAGTCTCACACAGTCCCTTCTTCATTAGCCCCCCTGTCCCTTCTTCATTAGCCCCCCCAGTCTCACACAGTTCCTTCTTCATTAGCCCCCCCAGTCTCACACAGTCCCTTCTTCATTTGCCCCCCCAGTCCTTTCTTCATTAGCCCCCCCAGTCTCACACAGTCCCTTCTTCATTAGCCCCCCTCCAGTGGGTTTATCACACTTTGACAAGCACTCGGGCGCAGTTCTTTACCACCTTTAATAAAGCCTGGCGTAACGCGCCCCACGATTGACTTTTGCCCCCTTGATCAGAGTACTTGGCGCTCCGCAGTATTTGTATTCCTGTCTTTCCCAAACTCGGTTTCAGGAGGAGTGCTGCTGCGCTCTTCTTTCTCATAAAGCCGTTTCTAAGCCAGCACCTCGACAGGGCAGTCAGAAGCAGGACGCCAAAGAGAAATCAAAGAGCCCCGCATATGTCATCTGCAAACCAATAATGGCAGTGCCGGAGTGGACAATGAGAAAGCAAGCAGAGGCAGAGGATGACTTCAGATCCCACAGCCAAGCGCGGCGGCGGCAGTGGCGGGCGTCATGTAATTAGGGGCTTCTGCAGGTGCCTCCAGGGCCGCTCCGCAAACCGGACAACGGCTCCTCCGATGAATCAACCGGCTGGCTAGACGGAGGCTCAACGGGCTTCATCACGGAGACTTGTCACTTCACTTTAGTGTTGTCCTGCAATGATTAAAGAGGGCATGACACAGAGGCGATGCCGCGCCCAGGCTGGGGCCATGTGAGCAGGCGCCACTGCACGCCATCCCTCTTCTGCCTCAAAATCTGCATACTAAAGTAGAACAAGGTGACTGGCACATCAGTCTCTTTAGTCAGGTTACACTATTTCTATCCAAACCAAAACCTGGCACAGGCACCCTAAAAATGCCACAAGAGTGTACCAGCTTTACTGAAAAGCCTGGGCTCAATTAGAGGCCAGACGGGGAGTCGCTCAGCAGGTGGCACCATCCTAGCCAGTGGGGCACAAGCCTTCTGTTATGATGTGGTCGGCTCGCAGAATTGCTGGCACCCCTCATATTCCTCAAGTTACAAGAGGGACCAGCAGCCGGCACAGGGGCACCCAAGAACCTGGCTTGTAGGGGTGCAAGAAACAAAAAACAAAATCAAAACAAAAAGCACCACAGGGTGAGTAAATGGGCTTGTTCTGCTCCTCCTGCCATGCTGACCACCCTACCCAAGACAGGGGCACCGACCTGAGCTCCCCAAAAGCACTTTGAAGGACCCCTTTGTCTTCCTCAGAGGGAAAAGAAGTTGGACCTTCCTTCACAAGAAAATAAACTTGGCTCGGGAGGCGGCCATTATTCCCAAAAAACCTTACGATGACTTGGGATGAGGACAGGCCAGTCAGACCAACAGAAAGCTGTCCAGTCCTACGGAGTCGAGTTTTGGAGGTCCCTGAACTTTTAAAATTACCCCCCAAGCCTACAGCTCTCAGAGTGAAAACCGTCCTCATGTTTGAGTGGAACTGACGCTTCACCAACCTCCATCTGTTCACCTACTGCTGCGTTCCATTTGAAGGGACAAGTCGGAATTTTCAACTGGAACGCCCTTGTAAGTCGGATTTGCAAGTCGGAAACTGAGTTTGTCCAATTTCAGATTATAACGTCAACCCAAAATGGCGACGTACACCACACACTTCAGTCTATTTGGGTCTCCATAAATCACTCAAACACACAGTGCTGTCCAACTCCTATCCATGGACATGACGGATAACAACAATTGCTATTTATATCGATGGGGCAAACACCACAAAGGTTTTCCATGGACGCATCCATATTGGTTTTCCCCAAACGTTTTACTGGAACGCAGTCAACTCAGGTGTGGCGTCATTCCCAGCTCCGATATCTGATTTCCACGGTTAACGGAATGCAGCAAAAGCGACTACTAAGAGCTCTGCGTTCATTCCCTTAATAACTGCAAACTCTTCAGTCACAACACCTCCTACTCTCAGTTGGCTTAAACTGAAAACGTTCACCTCACTCCTCCAATCTCGCCTCTCCGCTCACACCTCTCGGTCCGGGAATCAGTCTAGTCGCTCTTCTCTGGACTTCCTCGAGCGCTGCTATGTCTCTTTAGTGATCTGACGAGCACAACGTCCTGCAGGCGAGGCCTCACCACAACGCTATACAGCGCACACCTAAACCCCTTTGACTTGTAGTCCACGTGACGGGGGCCTCATATAACTAACCACCATCTGGACCAAGATAGTGACCAGTCCACGACCCTCACAGGGCCTTCTCATATGCTCTACTTAATAAGCTGCTATGTCTTTTTTGCAATATGGCGACCAAAACTACACACAGGAATCCAGTCGAGACCTCAGCAGTACACTATACAGCTTACACATTAGATAGATAGATAGATAGATAGATAGATAGATAGATAGATAGATAGATAGATAGATAGATAGATAGATAGATAGATAGATAGATAGATAGATAGATAGATAGATAGATAGATAGATAGATAGATAGATAGATCATACTGTATAAAAATGGGGCGCTATATAACCTAACATCCTGCTAGCTACCTGTCCACCATCTGGACGTAGATTGTGACAAGTCACACTGAATCCCAGGACCATTTCCTAAGCTGCTATGTCTTTTTTGCAATATGGCGACCAAAACTACACACAGAAATCCAGTGGAGACCTCACCAGTACACTATACAGCTTACACATAATGGCGTACTGTATAAAAATGGGGGGGCGCTGTATAACCTAACATCCCGTTAGCCACCTGTCTGCAGTCTGGACGTAGATGGTGACCAGTCCACGACCCTAACAGGGCCTTCTCATTAGCTCTACTTCATAAGCTGCTATGTCCATTTTTGCAATATAGCGACCAAAACTACACACAGGACAGTTGAGACCTCAGCAGTGCACTATACAGCTTACACATTACAGCGTATTGTATAAAACTGGGGCACTATATAACCTAACATCCTGCTAGCCACCTGTCCATCATCTGGACGTAGATTGTGACAAGTCACACTGAATCCCAGGACCATTTCCTAAGCTGCTATGTCTTTTTTGCAATATGGCGACCAAAACTACACACAGAAATCCAGTCGAGACCTCACCAGTACACTATACAGCTTACACATAATGGCGTAATGTATAAAAATGGGGGGGCGCTGTATAACCTAACATCCCGTTAGCCACCTGTCTGCAGTCTGGACGTAGATGGTGACCAGTCCACGACCCTAACAGGGCCTTCTCATTAGCTCTACTTCATAAGCTGCTATGTCCATTTTTGCAATATAGCGACCAAAACTACACACAGGACAGTTGAGACCTCAGCAGTGCACTATACAGCTTACACATTACAGCGTATTGTATAAAACTGGGGCACTATATAACCTAACATCCTGCTAGCCACCTGTCCATCATCTGGACTTAGATAGTGACCAGTCATGCTGAATCCGAGGGCCTTCTCCTAAGCTGCTATGTCTTTTTTGCAATATGGCGACCGAAACTACACACAGGAACCCAGTCGAGACCTCAGCAGTGCTCTACACAGCTCACACATAACGACATACTCTATAAAAATGGGGGGGCGTTGTATAACCAAAACATCTCGTTAGCCTCCTGTCCCCCACCTGGATGTAGATAGTGACCAGTCCACCATGACCCTCCAGGGTCTTCCCATAAGCCCTACTTTCCACTTTCAAACCTCCCACTGTGTATCCGATTCGTCGCCACTTCCTACGTGCGATACGTCTACATTTGCATACATTAGATGTCACTTGCCTCAGATTTGCCCAAGTCCATCTGTAAAGATTCAGCTGCTTCTAAGCGATCTGCCACTCCACCTACTTTGGCATCGCACGCACACTGAACTAGTTTGCCAGTTACATTTTTATTTCAATTATCTGTGTGTATTAAAATCCCCGATTCCCAACGGATGCCACTTAACACCTCACTTGATCCTGGAGATGTTCCCCGCACCAGAGCCCCTTACTTAGCGTTTCTGTCAGTTCTGCACTCATCTGTATCCTCACCTTGGGGTCCCACTCCCTTTTTTAGGGTCTCAGATGACGGCTCTCCACACCGGAAGTTGGCCGTTGGATTAAATCAACGTTTCCTTTTAGCGCAGCACGAGGACTCTAATGGTGACACACACGGCACGGTGCACAGCCCGGCAGCCACATTTTCCGTGCGTCTCAGCCCCGTCACCAAAGGACAGGATTAGTCACGCGTCACACACGTATTACTCATACAGCAATGGCTGCTGGGTATTTCAGGTTTTCACTGACCCCACAGGACGGGACACAAAGAAGAGCAGAGCACTGGCTCAGTTTAGTGCCAACTAAAAGACAGAACTTTATTTTGCCAATAGGGGGGGAATTTGGGTAACTGAGTTCAAAAATGGTCTGGTGGGCATGAAATGAAGATGACACCCACCAACTTGGCAATAGTGTAGCAGAAACCCCTGAGTGGGTTTAAACTTCCCCTTCACCGATTTCTCTTCCATGTCGGGGCCATGTCTGACTTGAGTTAGGACTCTGCATTCTGACCCACCGTGGATCCCAGAGGTTTGTTTTCCCACACAGACGCTGCCACCTGGAGTTTTTGTTTTTGTGTACGTTTGTTGTCAAGATAAAAGGAAAAGCCCACCCCAAAAATGAAAAATTCTCACATGTTCTTTATCTGATAACGCTTATAGTGATGGGCGAGATACTTTATTAAGTTTCTTAAAGAATTGGAAATGTGACCAACGCTGGAGAGTAGCAAACGACATCAAAAAGTCCATGTGATGGTCTGGCTTGGCTGCAGCTGCCATCACGTCCTTGAACCCAGGGACCCCCCGATAGTCACAGACCAGGTAAAAGTACCACACAAAGTGCAATAGACTTTTAAATAACTAGAGTCAAGGGTTCTTCAAAAAAACAAATCAATCGATAAAATCTAGTGGAGTTAAGGTGGGCAGCACACGCTGACAGAGCGCACTGCCGCACCCACCAGAGTGGACATAAAACCAGCAAAAAAACACAAACCGACGTCGGGTGACTTCCCTTTCAGTTCACTTCTCTCACTTCCCGTCTCCCCAGCTCCTCACCCTTCTTGAGTCTTGCAACTGCCAGAGACTCCAACAACCGTGGCCCCCCTCTCTCCCCAACGCCCGTCCTGGTCCCATCAGGTGGTGCCCACTGGGGTACCCTGAGCCGGACCTCCTCATTCATGCCATCCACCAGGACCTCATGGAGCACTCGATCGCCGCCCGCTCCTCCATAGTGCTCGGCAGTGAGCGACCCACCATTCAAGTACCAGTCTTCTCGCGCCCTCGCTAGGCCAAAGACCACTCTGACTCCTCTCCGTCATGCCAGCTCACCTGCCCGATTCAGTCTTTGGTTTCGTTTTGAACTCCGACCCGTGTCCTGCTCAGGCTCCTTTTCTGTCCTTCATTGGGTGCAGGTGTGCTATGCAGCACCAGCCCTGGGTTTAACAATGGAGTGGCATAAGTAAGAAAACAAGGTTCCCAGTTGAAATCTCATTACTGCCAAAATGGATCCTATTCCGTAGGGCCCTTGGGCAAGGTGTGAGGGGCCAACGGGTGTCCCTGCCAGGATGGGGGCTGCTCCTTTACTTGGCCAGGGGACACAAAGCACAGCTGGGGAGCAGTGATATTCTCCTGCCATGCCAGGACGAGGCTGCAGCGGCAGCTACCCCGGGGTTGGCATTCTAGCAACCACAGGGCAACACCCAGGAAGGACAGCCTACTTTGGGCAGTACATCCCCCTTTACACAGGTAGGGTGTGGTGCCACGTTCGCCATTATGGATGCACAGACAAGTCCAGCAAGATGACGGCTTTTATTGGCTCATTGAACCGATTCCAACATGCAGGCTTTCGGGGCAACGGAGGCCCCTTCTTTCTTCAGGCAGGCTGTACTCACAGTGCACATTGGAATCGGTTCGGTTAGCCAATAAACCGTCATCTTGCTCGACCCCTCATTACCTGAACGTGCAAATCAACATGAAACGCGTTGCTGCCATCTGGCACCAGGATTAGAGACCCTCATTACTAAACTAGCAGGGTAGGGCACATAACGATAAAGGAATTCCTTCAAGTGTCTGTCGAGGTTCCTTGTCGATTTCATATTCTGTTCTTTATGTTTGTACGTAAAGACGTTAGAACTAGTGAAGAATCCGCAAGGACCATTCAATATTTCTGAATTTCTGAACCGCTGTAAGCAATTTTGCATTTAAATGGGCAGTGTGGCATAGCTGAGGCTTTGAACTGCAAACCCTAAGAGTGTGGGTTCAGATCCCACCGCTGACACCTGTGTGACCCTCAGCAAGGCACTGCACCCACCTGTGCTCCAGGAAATGGAGCCGACTGGATCTCAAAGGTTGTAAGTCGCTTTGGATAAAGTCATTGGCCAAATAAATAAATGTAAAAGTACGTTTTTAGGCCCGACTTTCCCGTACCTTGTAGGGCTCCAGTATAAAATATCAGGACTGGCTACACATTTTTAAAAAATGTATAGAAAACGCTTAACTTTAGGAAAATGATTGGAAAACGCTTAACTCTAGAAAAATGTATGGAAAACGCTTAACTTTAGAAAAATGATTGGAAAACGCTTAACTCTACAAAAATGTATGGAAAACGCTTAACTTTAGGAAAATGATTGGAAAACGCTAAACTCTAGAAAAATGTATGGAAAACGCTTAACTTTAGAAAAATGATTGGAAAACGCTTAACTCTACAAAAATGTATGGAAAACGCTTAACTTTAGAAAAATGTATGGAAAACGCTTAACTTTAGAAGACCATTTCACTCAACAAATGCATACACAGCATGTCTGTGAAGAAACAACTTTGACCTGACAGATACCGGACTTATCCTTTACGCTAAAACCCCTATTGTTTACTACGCAGCGAGCGCAGATTCTTCTTGTCTTAATTACAACTATGAGCTACCGGACTCAACCTAAGGTCGCTTACCGTCCACACTCGGGCAAGGGAGATGTTCCTTTTAATTACCGGCAAAATGAAAAGAGCTTTCTGCCGGAGACGCACAGCCCTGTTTCCTTTCGTTCTTCCGCTCCTCTCGATGCACGTCGCGACTCCTCAGATTTCCTTTTCTCGTTTTTTTTACTCCACGTTCTTTCGCGTAAAAGCCGATTATTCCTGCCTTCACTCTTTCCAAAAGTCTGACTGTCGTCTCTCCATTTATAGAAAGATCGACAACAAACTGAAAGGGGCGATTCCTTAATTTCCGTAACTCCTCATGTAAAGTAGCACTACGACTAAATTACCGTAACAAAAGCTTTGAAAAGTTGGTTCTAAAAATAAATAAATAAATTTATTAAAATTAACAAAAAAAAAAAAAAAATCGGCTAATTTACTAACCACCAATGGAGTCATTTTGGGGTGGAAGTCGGCCGATCGCGGTCGTCGGTTGATCGACTGTACGTGGCTGTGCATTACTTCAATTCGTTTCTAACCGGTAAACTCGCCCCAATGCACTGGGAGCAACAGACCACAATAAATTGAACCGAATTGAGTTTGCACCTCCAACTCTTTCCCAGGTTGACACTCTGAAGGTCACAGACAGACATGTCACCTGAGCGCCAACCAAACAAAACCCTCGACGCATTTCTATTTGGCCATCTCGGTTGGATTTGGAGGGTTCGGGTGGTAAATGTTCTACTTGGCTGGATATCCCTTCAACCGGATGGGCTGCCCTTTTCGGACCCCCAAATCCTACATGGCAACCCCTGTAACAAGACGAGGTACCCATAAGAGTTAAACTCTTGCATTATTTTATTTATTTTCAAACCCACTTAATGCAATTCAGGCTGGTGGGCAGCATCAGGAGAAAGACGGGCATCGGCCGTGGATGGGCCACCAGTCCAGAGCAGTCCCCACTCAGACAGACACCGACACTCAATGCAGTATAACAAATGTGATATTTGGGGTTTGTATGCAACAAGATTCGCTCTGGTGACACAATGCCAGCCAGAATTACACGAAACCAGTGAGCGGGTCACTCAAGAGAGAAACTGCAGTGCCTTCCACCAGCCGTCTGATAGATTCACAAACTGTCAGAGTTTAGGCCGTGTCTAGCCCCCCCCCAGGCACTGCCATCCACACTGGTACTGAAATGTGCCCGCCAGCAGGCGTGCGGGCAGGCAATCAGACCTCAAGTGACCCTCGACGCTCTCAACGCTTTTTTCCATAAAACTTCCCTTTATCAGCAGAAGCCACCAGAAATGCTGAGCCGCCAAATTCCAGCAGTTACTTCTCTTTTGCATGGAAACAACTTGTGTGGCTTTCGGCCGCTGACTCAACCAGAATTCTGTGTCACCGAGACCTTCTTAGTCAAGCCAGGGGATGTGACATGGGGGCAAAGAAAACGAAATAAAAGCAAAAAGTGTCCCTTCAAAACTCTGCCTGCAGAAATACTGGGCCTCTTTGGCTGGACAGGTGAGCCACCAAGATGGCACATGCAGGGCAGGCACAGTTGTAAAGGGACCCCCCCCCCTCTCACTCTGGAGAAAGTTATAGGCTGTCAGGGACACGAAGACCTCCCTACCAGGACCACACAAGGGTGGGACGTTGCGGTCATCTGTGCGATGAATGGAGCCCTATTTGCATACCAGGTAGCAGGGTGAAGATTTTGTTTCTTGGACTTCTCTGGTGCATTCAGTGCCACAGGGGGTCCAAATGGCTGGGGGAGAAGCTCCGGTCAATGAGGGTCGATGTCACCACTGTGCCTGGATGATGGACTACCAAACTGGAAGACCACCGTTTGTGTGGACTGTAAGTGGTGTGTCAGACATGGTCATGAGCAGCACGGGGCTTCCACAGGGACCTGCATTGGCTCCTTTCGTGCGGACCCTCAACTGCACACCTCAGACGTGAGACAGAAAAACAAATCAAGGCGGCATCTGCAGAAATGTTCTGATAACTCGGCGGTGGGCGGACACTTCTGTGGCGCTTTGCTGAATGGTGGAAACCATCGTCTTGATGTTAAGGAGCAAGTGGTTCAAAGGACATAATCGCAGATTTTAGGAGAGTCAAGTCCACTTTACCCCCAGTTCTCATTAATGGTGAAGATGTGGAGGTGGTGAGGACACAAATACCTCAAGGCACATCTAAATGACATGGCCAGCTGGAGTACCAACACGAAGGGTCAAAAAGGGTACAAGAAGATTCAGAAAAGCCGTTTAGTGTATGCAGGCCAACTCTTAACATGTTCTCTACTGGACTGTCTGTAATGGCATCAGTGCAGGTGACACAAACGGACTAAACTAAAAGGGGTTGCCTCCAGCTTGGGAGTCACTCGAGGATGTGACAAGACAAGCGGGCACTCAGCATGGCTCTCAGGAGCACATTTAGTAACGGACTGAGACCATCATGTTGATCCAAGAAGCACCACGTGAGGTCACTTCAACCCGAAGCTATCATTCAAGCTCTATAATGGGTCCCCCCTCAGAGGAGGTGGTCCTGTGCCCTCTGTGTGCAGAATGGTGCGGAGCTGATCTAGTAATCAAATCATACAACCTGAAGCTGAGCATGTGCGGGTCTTGGATGGGAGACCACCTAGGTGAAGCTTAGGTTGATGCTGGAAGAGGTGTTGGTGAAGCCAGCATGGGGCACTTACTCTGGGCTCTGAATGTGAATCCCAATGCCTCAGTGCGGTGATGGGGACACTGGGAGGTCAAAATGGCGCCAATCCTTCAGTGATGTCCTGCCTCTCTCTGTGGTCATTAAAGATTTCTTGGGTACCCTCTGAAAAGAGCAGGGTGTATCTCAATGTTCTGGCTAAACTTACCCTCCATGGCCTAGTCAACCTGGCCCCCTAATCATCTCCAGACTCTGATTAGCTAACTACCTCTCACCCCTTCACCACCTAACAGCTACGGTGTGGTGAGAGTACTGGCGCAAAAATGGCTGCTGCTGCATCATCCAGGTGGGTGCTGCACATTGGTGGTGGTTGAAGTGGCGCCCCACTCATTATGAAAATGACTTTGAGTAGCGAGACAAATGCAATAGAAGTGTAAAGAATTATTAGTATTATTACCTTAACAGACAATGCCATGTGCCAATAGTGGCTGCCATGCTGTACTGTGACGTATGTGCCATTCTAATCGCTTTACACTTACTAAACACCTGCGCTGTGTTAATCGACTTCTAGAATATTCATGTCTTATGTGTACTTGTCTGTTGGTGACATACTGGAGGTTATGATCGTTCTTCTTATATTAGATTTGGGCCTTTTTTTGGTCTACAAAACCCTAGCAGTCTCCTTTGGGATTAATAAAGCTTCTATTAAAGGGGACAGAGAGAGAGGAGCAGGCCATGGGGGACTGGAAGCAGACGAGCACCAATCATCGAGGACGGCAGTTGACAAGTGACAACTGCCACGACTAACAGGTAGTACCAGGCTTGTCTATTCAAGAGAGTGCCAGGTGGCCACTCAATCTGAGTCTGTATACCATTCGGAGATGAGCTTGGCATCAGGGGGTGAGTGGAGTCGAAGTGCAGGTAGGATGGTAGCTCAAGGTGGAAGGCCACCAAGCCCAAACAACTCTCCTGCTTAGGAAGAGCCTGCGGAGTAGCAGGACTTTGCTCAGTCACTTGGTGCTCCCTCCATGGCGTCGACCCTCCCAGTGGGCTCAGTCTGGCGGTGCTCTCCTAACACATTCCATTCGTTGATGAAAGAGGTCAGGTGGTCTATGCCAATACAATGCTAATAAGTTAAGAGATTTGAACCTGAGAAGTCACTACTGAAACTTAGCTTGGGGCTTCTTAGTGACCGACCTCCAGTTGCCAGGCTAAAGCTTCCCGTATGACAAGAATGCTACAAGTGGCATGACGGGTCATCTCATCCTGGGATTTAGCGGTTGGGGTGTAACGGACAGAAGTGTATGGCATGTCCCTCCTGCTTTGGGTCCACTGTCAGGACCTCTGTGGCAAAAAAGAAATGGAGAGAGCCAAGTAAACGGCAGGGCAGAAGCCGACTTCTAAAACAGAAGGAGAGCGCCACCTTGGCCGGAATCGGGGTCTTTTCTTTCCTTGCTCATCTTGTGGGCCCGCAGGCTGCCACTTCATATTTCGGATTTTCCAGGGACTTTCAGCCAGCACTGCCCTGACGTTTAGTACGTCTCGAGAGCGTTTAATAAGAGCAAAGTCTGTGGGGGCCTGCAGTAAGGCATGTGGTTGCGGGTAAAGGGTGGAATTAAAATAAAGGTCACGTCACTTCTGTGTATTAATTATTAAACAAACAAGTCTACAGTCCAACAATCACCAGAAGATCACTTATTAATAATAATAATAATAATAAAAGAACAAAATGAGGTGCACTACACGGGCCTATCAAGATCTGGTGTGCCGTCAGCAATCTCGCAGGAAGGACGGACCACCAATAACAAGAAACAAACCTGACATTACTGGTAGCAAAGAACCAGAACTTCCACAGCCTGTATGGGAAAAAAAAGGCCTCATGGGCCGCAGAGCGCGCCACCCATGCCCTGTAGGGGGCACAACGCTACCGGACGCTGCATGTGGGCTCTGTGGCCCCCAGAATCAAAAGGACAAAATCGGCATCCTACCCACTAGCCTCTGCAGCACAACCTTCCTTACCCAAAGTTGCTCAGACGAGCAAATAATCGCTCCCATTAGACGGCTGGCAGACAACTAGTTATTATGTGCAGGAATAGAAAGCAAGCAGAAGCGAGAGATAAGAGCTCACATGCTAAAAATGACAGGCTACAGACCGCCATGTTACTCAGAGCCTGGGAAAAGGAGTGACGCTATGGCGTCCAGCAGCCTGGAAAAGATAAAAACAAAAACGCCAAATGACGGGGGCCGGCTGATCGAGGACAGGAACAGGCAGAGGGGCTTCGCAGAGCCATGCATTCCTCAAAGACGAAGCTCCAGTCAAACCCCCAGAGAGAACAATGTCCTAAACGAGCCACCCTGGGGGATGCCACCGCTGAAAAGACCAAAATAATGGGGCGAGCATTCAAGGGACACTTCAAGCTCAGGGGGACGTGGGGATGTTCAGCCACCAGTTACCGTGCCCGGAGCCATTTAGAGTGCAGTCACAAGGTTGCAATGGGAGAAACCTGAATGGGACCCCCAGCGTATCGCAGTAACACTTGTAGCCCACCACATGCCATCTCTGTAAAATTGGTGTAGGAAACATTGTGCCAACTCCCAACAGACCAACGGGAGAATTCTGTGACCCCATCCTGCATTGCAAGCCCAACGTGACTCAAAGGGACAATCCGGTAATAGACCCACCCTACCCCCCCCCCACGAAAATTCAAAGCTAATCCCCTAACAAACATTAAAAGAAAAACAAAAACACAAAGATAGAACTCAATTTGTCCCCAGGGGCAAATTTGTCAACTTAACTCCTGCCAGGAGAGCACAGAGATGACAGCTCCTCATTCCGTCACCTAACGCTGCCGTCCCCCTCAGCTGCCACCCAGCTGGCGCGCCATTAAGGATTCCGCTCTGTGAGTGAAGCCGGACCCTGCAGACCCGAGGGGGGCCGCCAGAGAAACGCAGTCGCGTTATTAAAAAAATCCTGCCTCGATTTCCTCTCAGAAATTCTTTCATTTCTTTTTATTGATCGTTGTATCCAATTTGCGAGGGTCACCCCCCCCCCCCCCGAAATGCTGCAGCTTCCACTTCAGTAAAAATAAATTAATTACGGCGAAATCGATTCCAGTCACGTTCTGCCTTCTGGGGGTTTGTTTGCAGTTTGGGGTCAAAGTAGTCACGTGGCTTCACGATGAGGGGATGTCCAGACTGATCTCACGGTGGGCGGCGCGTCTTCTACTCTCATTGGACTCCCACCCGGTCATTTATCCCGAGTTAACGATAAAGTACTCTGTGATCGGAGTTAAAGGCACTACATGAAACAAAGACAACTCATCTAAGATATACTGACATGCGGCAAACTGGGGGGCTGCTTGGGAACAAGTGTGAGAAGACCAGGATCCACAACTGACTACCACAAAAATTAGGAAGTTGGTTACCAGACTGAATCATCCCAAGATCAGAAAGTGGGAGACCTCAGCCTGCAACGGCCTGAAAATGAAAAGCATGGAAATCCTCACCTGTGAAAAGTAAAGGTGAGGTCGGAGCAACTGTGACGTCAAATGGTGAAGGGACCTCCAACTGGCAGGTCTTGGGGGGACCTCCTCGTGAACGTTCAAAATTCTCAAAGGCTCCAAACCGTATCTGAGAGGATACAGTTATTTACTTAGCAGACACTTCTATCCAAAGCGACTTACAAAAGACGTCAATATAATCGAGTAAACGTCAGTCTGGGGGACTGTTCATGAACAAGTGACGACAAGGGTACAAGAATGACCATCAGAAGATCAGAAAGTTGCTTTGCAAATGGAACCGCCGTGAGATCAGCAAGTCAGAGTCCATCCTGAAAAGCATCAGCCTGCTATGGATTGAGAATGGAGAACATGGAAATCCTCGCCTGTGAAAAGTAAAGGTGAGGCCGGAGCAACTGTGACGTCAAATGGGGAAGAGACCTCAAACTGGCAAGTCTTGGGAGACCTCCTCGTGGACAGTCAAAATTCCCAAAGGCTTCAAACCATATCCGAGAGGATACAGTTATTTACTTAGCAGACACTTCTACTCAAAGAGAGTCACAAAAGACGTCAATATAATTGAATAAATGTGAGTTTCATGAACAAGGGTACAAGAATGACCATCAGAAGATCAGAAAGTCGCTTTACAAGATGGAACCACCACGAGATCAGAAAGTCAGAGTCCAACCTGAAAGACATCAGCCTGCTATGGACTGAGAATGGAGAGCATGGAAAAGTTGACCTTTGCAAAGAGATGGGGAACGACTGTGAAGTCAAACATCGGGAAGTTTCTCTTTACACAGAGAACCACCGACACTTGGAATGAGTGACCGAGTAGTGGGGTGGACAGCAGGACTTTAGGGACTTTGAAAACTCGACTTAATGTTATTTTAGAAGAATGAAGTGAACAGGACTGGTGAGCTTTGTCGGGCTGGATGGCCTGTCCTCATCCGGATTGTTCTAAAGGGCAAAGAGGAACTCAAACTGGCAGGTCAGTGGGGACCTCATTATGGGCGATCAAAACACTCGAAGGCTTCAAACCAAGCAGACTTCCACCACACAGAGGACACATTTACAATTCTTTACTTTAGCAGTCACCGTTACCGGAAGTGACTTACAAAGGAGATCAGGATAATCAAGTAAACGTTCGTCTAAGGGGGCTGCTTGGGGACAAGTGTGACAGAACAATTGAGCGTCACAAGTGAAGAGACAATTTCTGGGTTACAGAATCTACCGGCAGGACAGGAGAGCCTTCAAGATGTTTTTTAGAACACACTGAGGGGAGTCAGACTTTGGGACGTAGTTGGGGGGGCTCGATCCACCAACTGGGAGCTACGCAGGAAGATCTGGCACAAAGAAGAGGTGGCATCACCAGACAGTTGGCTTGTTTTCTCAGACAGGAGTCACCCTCTGTATTCTCTATTCTAGTTGGTGCCATCAGGTCACGGGTTCAAGGGTCCAAGGAGAAAAGCCACCAGATCTAATACTCCCTCATATTCTTAAATCATGGACACTTAGCATCAGCACCCGTCACTGGACAGTGTTGGTTTAATTTGTGGAAGTAACGAGTCGGTCTTACCACGCGTGTCATGTTCACCGTTCTGTTTATTTGTGTTAAGTTCATGAGAGATGGCCGAGCTCTTCGTCGCAGTCGCTCTCTACCATCTACTGACAAACCAAACTCCCCTGTTGGGGACAATAAAATCCAATTGTTCTTTCTGTTCCATTTTTGCTTGCAATGAAGGAGGGTCCTCTGAAGGCGTTTGCTGAAAGGCACTATATAAATAAGAAAAAAAAATCGGGAGCGGTCACCCCTCGACTCTCTCGTATACTCAGATATGGGGAGGGATACTTGAGGAGTAAACAGCAAGACAAGGATTATATTTTTATATTATGTACATTAAAGAACCATCAACAACAAACAAATTAATGATAATATATTGAACATTTATTAAAAAAAATAAAGTTGAATAAATTGGATTCTGCAGCTGCAAGAATAAAAGGTAAAGTACCGCTACTGGTTAGCAGAAATAGCCCACAAGTTAATAGAAATCTGCGTTTTTTACCGTATCTCCTCACGTTTAAGTTGGGGCTTGACTTTACCGTATAATTTCCGGTATTTTATAACGTTGGGCGTGTAAGTCGACTATTGGTCCAACAGATTACGATATGCTAAGGCCCGCCCACCTGAGAGAGGAACCACGGAGCACACGGCCTTTTTTCTTCTATGTGTTGTGCCTACGTGACCACGCGGTGATACCCGAACTATTCTGAAGAGACGTTTGCACTGATTTGTGTTTTTTTGTATCTCACCCCTTCATACACCGTTATCGTAACAGCATCCCTTATCTACGATGGAGCGTTTAAAAGAAGAAGAAAATATGAAGCTGGTTTTAAATTAAAAGACGTTGAAGTGCCGAAAGAAATTGGGAACGGCGCTGCTGCAACAAAATTCGATGCGTCTGAGAAACTGATGCAAGACTGAAGGAGGCACGAAGATGTAAAAAAAAAAAATGTACGTGTCGCATTTTTGAACGGGCATATCAATTATTATTAATTATTATAATTAATCAATTATTATCAATTATGGAGAATCCACTGCATCCACTGAACAGGATCATCTCCAGACAGAGGAGCAGCGTCAGCGACAGACTGCTGTCACCATCCTGCTCCACTGACAGACTGAGGAGATCGTTCCTCCATCACACTATGCGACTCTTCAGTTCCACCCGGGTGGGTAAACGTTAACATTATATAAAGTTATTGTCTGTTATATCTGCATTGTTATCACTCATTAATTTGATATTGTTTACTGTATCAGTATGCTGCTGCTGCTGGAGTATGGGAATTTCCCCTTGGGATTAATAAAGTATCTATCTATCTATAAGTCGGGGTCTGATTTTGTGATCGATTTTTCGGGTTTCAAGACCAGACTTATACGCGACTATATACGGCATGCAGAATTTGGTTGAACTAAGTGAAAGCTTACTCAAGTTATCGTGTTCATACACACACAGACACACACACAGACAGAATTCCAAAAACTGTATTTCCGGACTCAAGAAGGTCTAAAACATCGAGATTCGTCAAAATTTCAAAATGTATTTTTTTGGACGATTCCAATTCTTTCCCTCTACTTCATAAACGAGAAAGTAAATAACCCTGACAAAAATTAACGAGCGGAAAAAGCAGCCCACGTTTGATGCCGTATAAAAACACAGACGGATGGCATCGGAGTCACGTCCAGGCCTCTCTCCTGACTACGTATTAAGCAGGTTTAAAACAAAAAAAAATTGCCGATAGTCATCTCTGAATTATCCTTTGTCTAAAAACAAAAAAAATCAATCCGACCCACCGGCGGGATCAATGGAGAAGTTGAGAGCGAGAGAGTGAGCAGGCGGGTGGGCAGCACAGCCACTGGCAGGGTGGCCCGACGGAGTGAGACAGCAGCACCTCAGGGCTCATTCTCTGTCATTGATAATCGGCGCCGAGCGGTGAAGAGAAAAAAAAAAAAAACACACGTCACGTGAAGATCAAAGGCTTGAGAGAGAGACGGGGGACCGAGACCGCCGATTTGCTTCCCTCTCTGATGTTGCATGTGGAAACACTCAGCCGTGCGTCTCTTTATCAGTATTTGCATGCGTTGGCAGCGCCACATGTGTCACACAAACAAAGCACCTTTCAATGGCAGCGATTAGCACTCTGTGGCAGAACAAGGAGTACAAATAAACCTGTGATATGAAAGGGGGGGGGGGGAATAAAAATAAAAAGGGGCCACCGCAACGCACGTTAAAACACCTGGGAAAAGGCTCTTCATCCGAATGGCCGCCTCGTTCTGCTTGTTGTGTGCATCCAGGTGGGCTTGTCACAAAGAGACATGGAGCGGCAAACAACGGGAAGACACAAACCAGCGGATCGCAAAGAAGAATTATGGAGAAAATGACATACATGAAGCAGACAAGCCCCCCCCAATCAAGCCCCCTGCCATCACCAGTCCCACTCTACTACTTGGCAGTTTCCAGTCGTCTAGTATTAAGACTTCAACCTGTCTGTACTAAAAACGTTTACGATCAGGAGTACCAACAGTAGTGTTTGCTGTCTAGTGCGGACCCTGCCTTGTCACCCACTGCAGGCCCCATAGTGGTGGGCCGGTACTAAAATAAATTTTAACCTCGGTATCGATGCCAGCTTTCACACCTCAGCGCCACACAACTCCAAACCAAACCATCACCAGCCTTACTGCAGCCTCCCTGGTGTGCCGTGCCATCGCACCGTTTCACACCCTCTTGATAGCTGTGAACTCCCGATCACGTTGAACAACTGGGGTGGGGTGGGGGACCCCCTGAAGTCCCGATCGCAGCGAAGAAATAATACCCCCCCCCCC
Source organism: Erpetoichthys calabaricus (assembly GCF_900747795.2). Lineage (NCBI taxonomy): Eukaryota > Metazoa > Chordata > Cladistia > Polypteriformes > Polypteridae > Erpetoichthys > Erpetoichthys calabaricus. The sequence goes on along the minus strand of NC_041403.2, from coordinate 166,866,429 downwards.
ATGAAGTCCCGATGGCACTGAAACAATAAACGGGTGTTGTGTGAAGTCTGCAGGGCACTGAAACAGTGGGAGGTAGTGGGTGTAATTTGCTAATCTGTGACATCTCGATCGTGTCAAAGGGGTGGGGGGGGTCCCCATAAAATTCTGATCATGTCAAAGCAAAAACATCTCCCCCATGAAGTCCCGCTAACGGCAAAGCAATAAACGGGTGGGGTGGGGGGGTTTGAAGACTACATCGATCATGTCGAAGAAAAGGAACGGGGGTCTTCATGACGTTCTGATGGTGCCGAAGCAATAAATGGGTGGTGTGTGAAGTCAGCATAGCGCGGAAGCAGTGGGTTATGGGGGAAGTTGTAGATGGCGTCCAAGCAATGAACGGGTTTCCCATGAAGTCCACATGGCGTTGAAGCAACGGACTGCAGACTGGTTCGCCGTAACGTACCGATCTCGATGAAGTGTGGACTTTCGTTTTGTGACGTCAACTAAACGGACGTTTTTACACAACAGCAAGAGCAACTGTCGTATTTTTTTTCAAGAAATGTTAAAGTTTGCTTCCAGTAACAAAAATTTCCCAAAATGCTGGTACTGAAATGGGGGGGGGGGGGGGGGGGTTCTGGACTTTTCCAGTGGCGGTTGCACCACACAACTGAAATGCTGGGATGGAGGGGGGGGGGGGGGCCCTCTCTTTGAAATGCCCTTCACAAGATGGAATGGGGGGGTCCCAAGATTGAAAGGGGGGGCTCTCAAGATTGAAAGGGGGGGTCTCTCTTTGAAATGCCCTTCTCAAGACTGAAAAGGGGGGGTCTCAAGATTGAAAGGGGGGGGTCTCTCTTTGAAATGACCTGCTCAAGATGGAAAGGGGGGGTCTCTCTTCCCGCCCAATGTGTCTTCATGGAGATTCTAAGGATGGGGTTTGTCAAACAGGACCTGTGAAGGCCCACTGAGGCGATTCGATGGGTGATGTAGGACTTTATAAAAATTGAATTGTTGTTGTGGTGTTTGTGTCTCACACTTTCTGGCCAAACAAAACGTCGCTGTTTGAATTTAAATAAGCTAATCCTTCGGAGTCGAGGCCGGCACCACTATTGCAGAGATTCATGTTGGATTCCTTTTATTCGGTGCAAGTCTGTAGCTTCTCATTTCTTAAGCAACAAACTCTGGAGACGTTTCCTGCGGTTGCGGAAAATTTGGGACAGGGTTTCGGGGGGCATATTATTGGTTTGCATCAATTAAGAAGATGGCTGAAATTCATTGAACCGAGTTAAGAACTGTCCGACGCATCATGAAAGAACGGTGGTGAACCGTCAACTACGCAGAAGAAAATGTGGTCTGGGGAATGTCGAATGGTCCACGACCAGAGACCACTAAAACGATTGGTGAGGTCAAACCGCACAAAATGGACAGTGGAACTCACAACTGTGATTACGTGGGAACGGACGAGGGACTCTACATCCACAACACAGTAAGAACTTCCAGGACTGGGACACAAAAAAACCAGTGAGGATTGGGAACATAAAGACTGGAGGAGCGCGGAGTGGCGGACGAAGGTCACGTGGAGTGATGAGACCAGATTCAGCCAGTCCCAGAGTGAAGGGGGTAGCAGGGTAAGAAGGGACGCGCACACACAAAGTGATGGCCCCGTCATGGGTGGTCCCCACTGTACGAACTTCTGGGGGACAGCACTATAACCTGGGATGGCTTCAGGAGGCCTCGTCTCGGCTCAGCAACGATAAGCAGCAGCAGAATGAAGTCCGCCGAGTACCTGAAACTACTGAATGGCCGGCGTATCCCATGACAGCAGGGGAACATCTCAGGATGACGAAGCCAAGACTCGTTAGACTCCAGCAGTCAAAGAGCACACCGGAGTCATCTTCACTCACAAAGTGGCCGCCACACAGTCCTGATCTTTTAACCCTTTATGGAGCGGGTCGGCTCTCCCACTGTCAATACAAGATCCCATACCCCCCCATCCCCATTAAAAAATGATCTTACAAATCCAGACAAAAAATTAAAATTGAGACTTCGCGTGAATTCAATAGCATGGTGACTGTGTGCCGTAATCAGAGCTAAAGGTGGTCCAATGAAACATTAAGGTGGGCGACTTCTCACCATCTTCCCGTTTGTCTATGTTGCTAGCTGGGAAGCGTTCAGAGCACCACTCTGCTTTGTGTGAAAGTGCGCTACGTAAATAAATGACGCTGTTTGACTTTTACACACCGTGTCCCGTTTCGATGACATTGGTGACATTTCTAAAACAAGTGGCACCCACAAATAAGATGAAGATAGGTGCAAGTATGGCCACAAGGAAAGTGAGGGAGAAACTCCTACCAAACAAGAAGGTGTCACTCAATTTGATCCAAGCAGGTGACGGTGCCCCAATGGAGGGGTGGGCAAGCACGTCTGCCGCAATAAAAAGGGCAGGTGACCTGCTATGGGGGCAAACAAGTGCCTCTGTGCCACTGAGGAAGATCTCCTATGTGCTCCCCAAGCGAATTTTGGAAAACAGGCCCTGCCTGCCACTAGCAGAGGAACAAAAAGCTGACATGTGTGGCGCTTCCAACTGAGGGAAGCATTCTGTGTGCCCCCCCCCCCCCATGTCTCCCTAACACCAATATGGAGTAAAAAGGAGCTCCAGCTGGGGAAGCCCCCCATGTCCCAGCAGTAGTGGATGATTGTAAACATGGGGTGGGGTGAGCGTGTCCTACCTGGGACAAAACAAAAAAGGAACAAAACCCAAAGAGTGCCAACGGGTGGCCCCGGGTGTGTGGCAGATGCGGAGCAGGGTGGCCAATCTACTGCCCGTTTCAACCCGCACCTCTCTTTCTTTGTCTGTTTTTGAACAAACACTCGCTTGAGGAGACGCCCACCTTCTTCAGATGGGATAAACACTTCGTGGCAGGGGGCCAGGGCCGAAGTCCCCGCGGAGCAGAGCAGTAAAGCAGGCAAGAAACAGACGGGAGGACTTTACCTGTAAATAAAACATGCTGGCGGCAGCCATGGAGGGAGGGGGGCCGCTTTACAACAGCCACCGGCAGGCCGCTACACCGCTCGACGGCTGCCAATCAGCAGCACTGCATGTATGTGTGTGTCTAGTAGAATTTAGCCAAAAAGGAATCTCGGCACCCATTCTTTACTGACACTGCACCTCCAATCAACCGGAAAAACAGAAGCAGACTTTGTGGAGCTGGTCGCTTCACTGCATGAAGTGGAACACCGAAACGGGGAAGACAAAAGGCTTCGTGGCTGAAGGCCCCCCAACCCCGCATGCCTGTAGTGTCACCCTCTGAATACTAGACAATGGCTTGCCGATTTGCTACTTGGAAGGGACACTTCAAAACAAAGCACCGCTGGAGCCCAAGGGGGGGGGGGGGGGGCGCATTCCTGACACTCAGCTTCCACGCGCCACTCGCTCCGTGTGCTACAAGTCCATCGTGATGTGACAGGGAACAGACGGACGGACTCGCGGCGGCCTGTGAGCAAAACAACACACGAGGGGGAATGAGACACCCGACATGCCCACCCTCACCACTACTTGAGGGGCTAAGCAACCGGAATGAAGCGGCCAGCGAGAAAGCAACACTGTGGAAAGCGAAGGGGGGGGGGCACAAAAGTGAAATTTGCTCAGCGACTTGGCAAATGGAAGACACAGGAAACCCAGTGCAGCTGGTGAGGAGTTGGGTATAAGAGAAGGTCAGGCAATGCGCCTAAGTTAAGTGGGGGGCTGTTAAGCATATCCCAGCCAAAAAGGGCACCAAAGATGGGATGAGGGAAGTTCAACAGAAATGAAATTGCTAAAAAAAATAAATGTGAGCACACTATTCCCATCATGTCTGTCTGTGCCACTTCTAGTGGTAGCAGCTGTGCCCCTTGGATCATTTGGCATAAACTAAAAGAGTGAAAAAAATAAAATACAATATGCAGACAAACCCTGCCTCCTTGTCCCGATCCCCGTTTTATGATGGGAGCCTTTCTCGTTTCAGTTGTCGCTATTCCCAAATCTAATTTCACAAGATGGTCCCAAATTTGACCAATTTACAAAATATATTTGGGAGCAAAGATGACAGCTGCAGGGGACATCAGGTTCTGAATTTGATCAAGACAACCCCATGCAGAGAACACAAGTTCTATTAATATTAAACAGCTCCTTGAGGACATGCCGACCCCCTTCACCCCACCCTACTGTATTCTGTGCAATTCAAGGAGATCCGACTGAAGACAACAGCAGCAGCTCGGCGACCCCCCGAGATTGGGAGACAAGATGGACCATCGAGAATCACCGCGACTCGGATTTACCAGAACGGAAGGAAAAAAAAAAGGAAACGGGTGTTTGTGAGATGGCAGCTCAAGGACGAGGAGCAACAATGGGAAGCGCCTGCTCGGACTCGCGCCTGATCTTGTTAATATAGCGCCTTACACGACAAGCAGATGTCCTCACTTTAGCATCCTAGCAGCTCGAAATAAGGTGGTCTGCCGCATCGCGGCGGGTAACGAGTGGCCGTAGCCTCACAAAACAAACACCAGACGGGACTTGATGCTCACAGCCGCTTTCGCCGGAGATCCACCGATGACAGCCTCGGCGCGGCTCGCTGTGGCGAGGCCCGGCCCTCCCTTCGTTTCGTTTCGTTTCGTTTCTCGCGGCGGACAGGTGCGGCGTCGCACTCACCTCATACTGGATGTACTGCTTCCTCCACTCGGGGGTGATGTGGGCGGATAGATGCTCGGCGAACTTCATGCTGGCCGCGTCCCTCTGGCTGCGGTCTGAGTGGCGTTCCTGTTAAATATCACCGTAGTCTCCCGGCTCGTCCCCGCTGCTGTCGTGCTCCAGGGGCTCCCTCCCCAACATATTACACCGGGCGGAGATTGCGTACAACGCGGGCCCGGAGACTCCTGGGCGCCGGGACAAACGGCTGCAGTGTGAGCACCGACAACGACTCACCAGCACTTCTACTGTTGCTGCTGCCTGACGCGCTCTCTCTCCGTGAGTCTCCAGCGCCACTGTCCGCCATCACAGGCACCGCCCTACGTCAGCACGCAGCGCCTCGGCTCCGCCCACAAGGCCGGTCCCTGCCGTCGCCGAGCAACAGCGTCACCTGGGAGCGGCTAGCGAGCCCGCCAGTATTTGTGGCTTGGCTGCCGACAGAGACAGAGAACAGAACCTGGACGGAAGTGAACTTGAGCTGCTCCCTCACTGACGGCGACGATCGGGAGCGGATGGTTACGATGAATCCACGCTTTCGGAGTCCGCTCCTTCTCTAACCGCGGCGCCAGCATCTCGCGACAGGTGCTGCAGAAACAACACCGGTATGGCCAGTTGGGTGATTTCCTAGCTGGTGTGTCTATTTTTGTTAAGGCGTTTTAATGGGGAAATTTATTTTCGGTTAGTTTGGAACATTTTAAACTATGACGGAAAAACAAATTCTTCCCATTCAAAGTGATTACTTTAATATAAATGAAGGACCGCCCATTTTCATTGATCCTGCCCGCATCTTTACGTTTCAGGTTCAATTTGCATAAACCACGCCCCCCTCGTCAGTCAGACTAACCATAATCCTTTTATTGCGCACGATGGCTCAAGCGGCAAAACAGAAACGCCCACTTTAATGCGTAAAGAGCAAGGCGGGGGAGGTGGGGGGCTTGAAAGACTGAAGATTCCAAGGATGAGCAAATTCTGTTCAAGAGGACCGCACGAGCTGCTAGTTTTCTAATTCAGCAAATCAGATGAGTGTGAATGCAGAAATAGTTCAAGGACAAAGCTGATAGGTAAGAAGGTTATCTACACGGTGGCGCGTGGCCAGGTGAAAGGAGTGGGAAGAGTAAAGCGGAGCGCATTTCACCATCCCAGTGTGTGTGTGTGCGTGCGCGCGTGTGCTTTATGCAAGGCACTATATAAAGTTAACGTTGATTGGCTGGTTTTAAAGCTCAGCAGTTCGCTGCCAACCCGTTCGGTTCACACCTGAGTACCGTCTAGGAGCGGTCTGCATGTTCTCTGCTTGTAGGACCTTCTTGATTTTTTTTTACATGCAGGATAAGTAAAGTGGCCCCTTATAAGTGTGTGGGGGTGTGCAAGTGATTGACGCCCCTCCGAGTTTTTTTTTTTTTTTTAACAATTTCCTTTTATTTTTGAAACATGAACGTACAATGCATTTACAACAATACTGCATGATGTGCAGATGCTGACACATTTGTTGCTGCACCTCCACAAATAAAGAAGAACCCACCATTGTCTCTGGAATAACCCTGAGACTGTAGCAGCCACAAATCCTCACCCGTCCCAGTTTCCCAGGATGTTCCTCAGGGCTCAGTTTTTGGCCCGTTACTTTTTTAAGTATGTGAAGGTGACTGTGGTATGATTGGGGTCCATGGTGGGGCGACTTCTTCATTTAAAAGCAGTGTGCTCAGGCTCGGAGGGGTGCGAAAGCAGGTGGTAGCAGCGGCGTTCAGAAGGGAATCGGCGAGCCCCCGTTCACGTGCGGATACACGTAGTTCAGCCGATGTCCTCATTGCCACTCAGGGGTGCGTAATTAGGCCCCTGTGCCCACTCAGGTATAAAAGCAGCTTGAACAGTGCCAGAAAAATCGAACGAGATTGAAAACGAAAAGAAAACAAACACAGCGACGGAGGTTATGGTGGCATAAAGAAAAAGCCGAGGAGTCAGGATGGTGGCTGAGCTGGTGCCATCACAGGAATTGGCCCTGAGATGGGCGAGTGGATGGCACCCATGGGGGTCATGGTCATGCCTGCTGAGCGCACTAGGAGCAGAAGTGACCAACCGCTCCGAGTGGGCTCTCACTGAAGGTGCTGAGAGATGGCAGCATTAGCAGGGCTCAGGGTCCGAGGGATGGTACCAAAGAAATGAGCGAGCAAGTAAGGGGGCTGACTGTGCTCGTCAGAAGGCGTCTCCTACTGTAGAGCAGACCAGTTGGGAGGCACAGAGGCTCACGGGGGTTTGTAAAGAAGACCCCAACCGTGTTGTAATTGGGTCAGGCGTGTGCTCAGTTTAAAGGTAGTTCTCCGCCGCTCCAGGAGATGGCGCTGTGTGGTAACATTCTCTTGTTTTTCTCTGTCTGCACACCAGAAGACTGACAGCTCTCCACCAGCAATGTCACTTCCGCTGTCCCTCCACCTGGACCCGCCTCTTCCTGCCCGGGCACCATACGACCCGAAGAACTGCCATCTTAGCCAGTCACGACAGCACTCCGGTCTGAGAGGACTCCATTTTGCGTTTTCATGTGCTTTCTGTTGAAAACAAAATCATTTCCATTATGTGGGGTTTGACCAAACATACCCCAGCACTCTGACTGTTATCACAATTGATAGTTGGATTATTTATTGACTTTTAACCCCCGTTTGGGCGGAGTGGTGGCTCTGATTCCGGGGACCTGCACTGGCAATCGGAAGGCTGCTGGTTCAAATCCCATAAATGTCAGAAGTGATTCCGCTCCATTGGACTCTTAACCTGCAATTCGCTTCATCCTGGGTATGACGTTACTCTCCATCCAGCCCTACAAGTGGGCCCTCCAACTACAGGGGGTAGGACTGGCATCAGAAAACCACCCAGTGTTCCAGTGTGGTGCTGAGGTGTCACCCTAACTTGGGGTCCTGAGGTGGCAGATCACAGTATCAGCACAGGCTCCTAACCGCTCTCTCTGTTAACCTCCATGCACAAAGTTTTTATTCTACAATATTTATTATTTATTTATTGAAGACAAACGCTATGAGTGAAAATAAAAAGCATTGCCCACCTTTCACCCCGTCATTGCCCAGTCCCTCCTCGGTTGTATGTTGTGAATAACAAAAAGCACAGAGACACAGGTTACGTGTTGGGGACCCTCCCCATATGCTGGTTTTAGGTTCCAGTTCACAGTCAAATGGTCAACAAGTAACTCAAACATTCGACAAAACTTCGACCAAAATGCTCCAATTTACATGGAGATGATACGGGAAGTAGGAAACAGCTGACGTCGTACAAGGAAGTGGCCGGAGATGACGTCAGGAGCAGAGAGATGGAACCGAGGTCATCAGAAGTGAAGTAGTTTAGCGGAGCCGGAAGAGGAGTTTTCTTATTTCATCGGGATGGCCGTGGATATTGGAGCGTTATGTCGGGTGGCTTTTTGCCCCGTTCCAGTTCCCCCTCTCTTGTTCTTTCATGCGCCATCGAGAAATCTGACTGTCCCCTAATCACACATGTGTGACAACGTCTATCGATGTCCCAGGTTCAAGGACGGTAATGCCAGCAGCAGGCCATCCGGGTGTCACAATGACTCTCAGATCAATTTTCACACTAAGCCCACCTCTGATTTCCATACAAATTCACTGATTCTTTGTTGTCCCACAACTATTTAAAACTTAATGGCGGTGTTGTCGATACGTACGGAGACCCTTCTTCAATCCATTAGCGAATGGTGGCACTGCTATTGATGGTTGCACCCTAGTGTGTGTGCCCTGTGGTGAGCTGGCGCCCTGCCCGGGATTTGTTTCCTGCCTTGTGCCCTGTGTTGGCTGGGATTGGCTCCAGCAGACCCCCGTGACCCTGTAGTTAGGATATAGCGGGTTGGACGATGACTGACTGACTGACTGACTGACTGACCGTCTCTCTCGTTCCTCAGATGTCAGGACACCCGGGGCTTGTTTAAGGTCCCAATCCATCACCTGAGCTTTCTTTCAGCTGAGGAACATCTCATGAATCAGACCCTCACTCACCGACCATGCTGGTCAAACACTTCAGCCCGTGTCCCATTAGACGACCTTTCCCCCGATTTTCAGTCGTAGCCTTCGTTTACTTTGGCTGAGCCAGTAAGACAGTCGTCTAATGTGACATACCCAACGAGTGAGACCAACTGGTCTCTGCCTGCCTCCGATAGGATGAAACGGGTTTGAGGGGCGGGCCGTGTGTGCAGGGGAGCTGACAGCCAAATGGACCAATGAATGGTCAGCCGGCAGTGAAACGAATAGGAAGGAAATAAGCAACCCGCGTGTTTTGAATGTCACAAACAGAAGAGAAGCTCGTCTGTCTGATGTCTCATGTTTTAGGTACTAAGACGGAATGGGAAAAAAAATGAGAACAGGAGCAGAGACTTCGGCTTTGTGAAGCACCACTCCATCACGGCAACACATTATTGGCTGTCAGAAGAAGGGGCGAGCACGACTGTCCTGCAAGATCGGCGCTCGGTCGGTAAATGTGACATGGGCTGCCATTCCCAGTCGTGTGATTCGACACGGTGCAGGGACGAGGTCAGCGAATGCGGTTAACACCCCTTGACCTTTCGTCACCCCTCGACTTGATGATTGTAATGCTCTGCTCCTCGGTGCTTCAGGCAGAGGCCTAAACAGATTACAGAGTGGACAGAAATGTGCAGCCCGCCAGAGTTGTAACACTTAGGGATACAGAACCCCATCCCCGGTGTCCTTGCACTGGCTGCCTGTTAAATATTGAATCTCTTATGCAGTTCTTTTACTGCTCCTCATAGCAGTGGGCTGTCTGTATGCCAAACATGTCACAATGCCACTCACCCTGCTGTGACCCAAGGCCATCCGATGTTCACCTCCTTGTTGTCCCGCACACCAAATGAACGTCACTGGGTCATCGGGCTTTTAGTCCGGCAGTGCTGGCGTTGTGGGACCGTCTGCCTCTTTACGTTAGACCAGGGCTGCTCGACTGCTGCTTTGAAAACTTCTAACGCTGTAATGTTTTATGTTCTGAACGCATCGGCTGTCGTAGGTATCTGTGCTTAGTCTTCGTTGTCTTATTGGCTTGTTTGATTATTTTTGTTTCACTCTGTTTGTCTTAACGTATTTATGTACAGCGTCCTTGAGTGGCATAAAGGTGTTTATAAATCAAATGTATTATTATCACCGTTATTATTATTATTAGAGCACTGGTACCTATCCCACAAGCACTAAGACCAGGGGCGTTCTGGACGGGATGTCAGTGCATCGGGGGGGGCTACAATGAATTAAGAGAAGTGAGTTAATGGAGGTGGTCAAGTAAGATGACGACATCCTCATGGAAAATAAATGAAGGCCCTTAATGTGAGGCGACTCCGCAGCACCTGATGAAGGACAGCAGCCTTTGAACTGGAAAAGAGGAGAGGCTGGAGGTGGAGGAGCCGGAGGTGGAGGTGGAGGAGTCGGAGGTGGAGATGGAGGTGGAGGAGCCGGCTGAGGCCGCAGCCAGCAAGATGGAGCTTCACCAACAGCCCCGGGGGAAAGTTTAAAAGAGAAGAATAATAAATAAGATCAGTTTTACAGTCTCAAGCAATAAAACAATAAAAACATGGGGGGGGGGGTATAATAAATATAAAGCTCATGTTTTATTGACCCTTTGAAACAAGTGAACTGGAATTCACAGGCAACTAAAAACAACAACAAAATCATCGAATCTGCGAGTGGAGAACAAAGGAGAGCATCGGACATCCATAGCAGTGACTGGCAGACAAAGGGGGGCTGCAACTTCACTTCTTCATATCTAGTGCTTCAGATTAAAAAATATAATAATAGTAAGTGTAAAGGCACTTCTGGGTTTATACATTAAGTTCACCGTTTTTAGCTTTTATTCCTTAAGGGTAGATAGATACATAGATGTGAAAGGCACTATATAATAGATAGATAGAGTGAAAGGCACTATATAATAGATAGATAGATAGAAATGAAAGGCACTATATGATAGATAGATAGATAGATAGATAGATAGATAGATAGATAGAGTAAAAGGCACTATATGATAGATAGATAGATAGATAGATAGATAGATAGTGAAAGGCACTATATAATAGATAGATAGATAGATGTGAAAGGCACTATATAATAGATAGATAGATAGATAGATAGATAGATAGATAGATAGATAGATAGATAGATGTGAAAGGCGCTATATTAGGTCGATATTATTTTATTTACACTCAAGGGGACTTTTTGTAAGCCCCCGTATGAGGCTCCCGGGTTGCTCCCCAGGTTGACATTCACACAAGACGCCGTTTCTGTGTCCCCCCGAACCCGACTTGTCCTCCTCCCACATCCCCGGGCCTCGCTTGTCGTCGTCGTCATTTTACGTCATGCAGGTCCCCCGATGAAGATGTCAGTCAGACGCGGCCAGGTGTGCCTTTTAGGACAAGCAGCCCCTCTCTGGATCCCCAGTTTTGCTCAGCAACCTTCGCCGCCCCTGCCGTGTCATTGGGGGGTATGTCGTGGAGCGGTGGGGGGATTGTTGGTGACCAGCTGCTCTCTTCGCCCTTTTCTTCCTGATTGATTCCTGCAAATGCCAAATGAAATCAGCACAGTATCGATCCATTTTGTGGGCCTCTGGAAGCGGCTGATCAATGCGGACAACACGACCCCTCACGTGATGCAGGTGGTCTTAATGCTAACGGCGCAGTCCTTGAGTTTTTTTTTTTGGTTGCGCTTCCACCGTTCCGACTGCTGTTTGGACTTTTTGTCGCTTTGTCTGTGCAGTCGGCTGCTCGCGATCGCCGCTCGTGTTCTGATTGTTATTTCTTATTAAGTAAGCTGGCGTCTCGCCGGTCTGCTACGCGGTGCTTTTGATACCGTGAAAGGGTACAGGCAGGACACAGACAGGAGGACACGTTTTCAGCCATCACCACACGTTTATTCCTACTACTATTATTTACAGTCACTATGTGCACCGCCACCAAACACCCCCACAGTCTCTCAACAGTCCAGGCATCTCTCTAAGTCACCTCTCTTTCCTTCTCACACTCTTCAGGCCTCTCCTCTCCTCGCCGCCGCCGCCTCCTCCTCCTCCTCCTCTCCGACCTCGTCCTTCTCCTCACCCGACTCCAGCCTTGATTGTCGGGAGGCGGACCCTTTTATAGGCAGCCGAATGCCGAGCACACCCAGCCACCTGTGACAATACGGAGAGCCGGCCAGACGTGATGGGCGCCTCGCCTCGCCACGACGGGACTTGTCTTGTGAACGTCACTAAATGATCTTCTTATTTCTGATGACGTCCCACGGGCTGCAGTGCTGGGCTTCAAGGCTCACTGAAAGCTGGCAGATACATAATAAGAGGTGGGCTGCTTAATATGCGAGGGGCGTTCAAAAAGTTTGTCCACTTTTATATTTTCGTAGTAGTCACTGGACATTAAAAAGTTGGTACGGCGCTGGGAAAAGTACATCGCAAACGCAGGTGAATATGTAGAAAAGTGATGTCCTTTGTTTTTGAAATCGTTAATAAAAAGAGTTAAAAAAAAGTGCGGAAACGTTTTGAACGTCCATCCATCAATTATCCAACCCGCTAACTACAGGGTCACGGGGTCTGCCGGTGCCAATCCCAGCCAACACAGAGCGCAAGGCAGGAAACAGACCCCGGGCAGGGCGCCAGCCCATCGCAGGGCACACACACAGGACAATTTCGGACCGCCAATCCACCTAACCTGCATGTCTTTGGACTGTGGGAGGAAACCCACGCAGACACGGGGAGAACATGCAGACTCCACAGGGAAGACCTGAGATCTCCTAACTGTGAGGCAGTAGCGCTACTCACTGCGCCACCGTGCCGCCCATTTTGAATGTCCCTCGTACTTAATCCATCGGTGCTGAACTACTATATAATTTTATGTAAAACGAATGAAATGTTTAAAAGGTTTCTTAAATTAAGTAGATAAACAAAATGTTTTTATGTAAATGCGGTATTTAGCTTTAACCTGTTTTGTTATTTCGGTTAATTTTACTTCTTTTATTGTCTTTTTCATTAGCTGGCGTTTTACAATTCACGGAAATGGTTCGAATATGCTGGGATTTTGGATGCCATTTTAGTCAAATAACACAATCATCAACAAAAAAAGCTGACATACTAGCAACATCTCAGGTGAAGTAATTAAAAGTATGAGATTTGAACCGGGCTGCGCTCACAAGACCCCCTCAGACATCAGACAGCTGCACCCCACTCGATGTCCAAGGCTGCTGGACTGTCACAGCAAACGGTGACTTGAGGGGGCAGTGCCAGCTGTTAGTGCCAAGGGTGGACTTAAATAACGGATCTGTTCATTTTTTGTTGAATAAATTATCACAAAGTCAAATTTGTATTAATTTTTTTTATTATATTGCCGTTATCTCAAGATGATGTTTAAATGGAGTTGACAGTTTAAAAAAAAAGAAGGGAAAATGTCTGATGGGGTGCACTGACTTTTTCACACGACTGTAAGCAGTACGTCTTGTCAAAGGTGATGCGGCCAAACTCAATTATTATATTTCAGTTGTAGCTCGTGATGTTTTTTTGCCCCAGTTAGTGCCCGCTTCTTCATTCACATGCCAACCTGAAGTGCCAACACTGGTGGGCTTGAATTCTGTGACTCTGAAAACCAAATTACAGATTTTCATTTCATTTCCCTCACGTTTTGTTTTTTCATGAGTGCCTCTGCCGACACCTCCAGATGTGGACTGAGTCGGGGGGGGGGGGGGGGGGGTCCTCGTTTCCTTGTGACTGGGGGGACGTTCCAGTTTTTTTTTTTTTTCTTGGCATCCTTCTCCAGTGCCTCCATAATTAAAGTAAATGCATCCATTTATTCATTTTCAAGCCCATTTATCCTGCTCAGGGTCACAGAGGGCCGGAACTTAAACACTTAAGTACGCGTAAATGGAAAATCCGATGGCATTCTTGTGTTGCCCTGCAACGGAGTCGCATGAAGGCCCGTGCCACTCACGCGGTTACATTTCAGATGGCTTTGTGTGGGTAGAAAGGAGCCCAACGGTGTGTGAGTTCATCCACTCCTCCATCCATCTTGACATCATCTAAACACTCCAGGATAAGCAGGCCCAATGCCCAACAGAGCCCGGGCATTTAACTTAATGCAGACGTCACTTTAGATGCTGCAGGCAGCTGGCATACCTGGAGAGAACAAATGCGTCCACAGAAAGAATGGGCACACCAGGCCCCTGGCATTGGCAGGCAGCAGAGCTAACTGGTGTGCCACCGGACTGCTTAGAAAAAGTAATCTCTCTAGCTGGGCTCACTTAACCCACTGGGATACTGGGAACATTGGAATCTTCAGGTGGAGAGATTCTGTCATCTGATTGGCCGGCCAGCACAGGCCCTTGCCTTTGATTTTGGACCCCCAGATGTTTATTTTGCTCACATGAGTTTTGGTTTTCCTCTGCTTTGTTGTCAACTGGCCAAAGGTCAACAACTAACTAACCCTTGTGAGGGATGGCCAGCCATATATTCCAGCCCACACCTCCAAACTGCCAGGTGGAGCTCCCCCAGCAGTATGGAGGCTCCCCGAATTCCAGCAGGGCCTCATGGACCTTGTAGTTTTTATAAACAGCCCTGCTGGATACCATGGGGACCACCAGGAGCCGCTGTAGGGAGGCTTGCGGAATGCTACGTGCCCTATAACCCGGAAGTACGTCCTGATCACATGACCAGAAGGAACGACGTGCTTCCGGGATGAAGAAAAGGACTTTTAACCTGACCTGGAAGTGATAATGAATCATGGACTGCAGGGTTGGAACCGCTTCTGGGACAGGGAGTATAAAAGGACTTTGGGAAAACCAGACGCTGAGCTGAGCTGGGAGGAAGGGTGGCAACGCGCCTGGGAGTGGAGTATTGATGATTGTATTGGTTATTATAGGGATTATTGTGTATTATATGAGTACAGTGGAGCGTAGAGTGCTTGGTGCACATTATTATTAGAAAATAAAGTCATATTGGACTTTTATCTGGTGTCTGACGTCTGGTCTGAGGGTTCGAGGGGTCGACAGTGCCTCTATCTTTCACACCCTTTACCTGATGTCACTTTGTTGAAATTAAAGTAAAAGGTTTGGCTGTTAGGGTGGCGTTATTGAATGTGAAGGCGAGAAGGGGACCAGGAGATGAAACGTTCAGTTAAACCAGAAATGAGTCGAAACTGTAAAGAGACACACTCAGTTCTGACTCCGCCTCCTCTTCTCATTTCATCTGTCCATCTTCTGACTGTTGTCTCCTCCCTGACTCCGCCTCCTTTTTATTTCACCCCTTCAATTTAAATATTCAGTTCTGACTCCACCTCCTCTTCTCATTTCATCTGCCCATCTTCTGACTGTTGTCTTCTCCCTGACTCCGCCTCCTTTTCAATTTGACTCCCTATTTATACACTTAGTCCTGACTCCGCCTCTTCTTCTTATTTGTTCCAACCATTTTCTCATTTTTGCCTTCTCACTGACTCCACCTCCTTTTTATTTGACCCCGGCCATTTATACACTCAGTTCTGACTCCGCCTCCTTTCAGTTGGACTCCCTTCTATTTAAATACTCAGCCCTGACTCCGCCTCTTCTGCGTTCCTTTACTTTTTCGTTTGAAGGCCCTGACTTCACTGCCCCCATTTTTTAAGAATTCACATGTTGGCCCCCCTTAAATTCCGGATTCGTAACTCTGCTGACCCCAGCCCCTCAAGCCCCCAGTGCTCTCTTGCAGGGTACCACAAGAGCTTCTGTTGATTTGAGCAGACCTTCCCACTCCTGACACGTCTCTTCTGCCCAGCAGGGTGCTGGCATTTGACAGTGACACAGAAGGGTGACAGTCACCACCAACACCTCCTCTTCAAACCTAAGATGAGGGAATTGTGCCTGGCAGAACGCTGACACTCAGGACGTCCACTTAATCCCGGCTGGGGGCCGAGCTGCTGCAGCTTTCTGATTAACAAGCCCCCTCATCCTTGAGAATGGCAGCCTCCGGGAGTCATGGCAACTGCTCTAATGGCCTCATTGATTGATCCGCATTCAGAGGTTAATGCCTCAGCCACCAGTTACAGACACAAGAAGAACAAATTAGAGTGAATAGCCGACGTGTCTGGGGGGCCGACGTGTCTGTCCTGCCTTTGTGTTCTGATATAAGATGGACTGCGGTCATTCATGGCGTGTTGGCACCCCTCATCATATCCTAAATGAAGCCCAGCCCAGAGCCTTGGTCCACTTTGCCTCTCCTCTTATGTTTAAGCTCATTAATGAACTGGATGGGCACTGCCATGGACTGGCACCTTCTCTAGGGCTGTCTGCTTTCTGCCAGGACAGACTCTGAGCACCCTGAGCAAGAATGACTGCCGCCTAGTGCCCAGCACTGTCGGGGTGGGCATGTGCTGCCTGTGACTGGCGCGGGCAGTTTAAAAGATTTATAGCTGAGCTGTAACATCGAGGAACTGCATCAGCCGTAAAGGATTCATTCATTCATGTAGTCATTCAGTAAGTTATTGATGTGTTTAGTCATTCAGGCATTGCTTCATTAATTTATGTAAATTTACACATTAATGTATTCATTCATTCATCCACATCATGTACTAATTAATTAACTTATGTAGTCATTTATTTACATATTAATATATTCAGTCATTAATTCATGTATTCATCCACATATCCATTGATTAGTCATAATGAATTAATCCATTCATTCATTTATTTGTCTGTATTTAATTACATATGACTGTATTCATTTGTTAAGTCATGTATTCATCTATTTTTTTAATTCATTGATTCATGTATTCATTCTGTAATCTATGAAGTCATTTACTCACATAGTAATGTATTCATTCATTCATTCTTTGTTGTTCTTCATTCCTGTAGTCATTTACAATTAATGTATTCATTCAGCCATCCAGGTATTCATACATTTGTTTTATTTAATTCATTCAAATATTCAATTTAGTCATCTATTCATACATTCCTCTTTTCATTCATGCATCAATTAATTGAAGTATTCATTTATTAATTTATATGTTCATTTATTTATTATTAAATGCATTAATTCCATTGTTAATGAATTTTTCATTAATTTATGTAGTTACTCATTTACATATTTGTGTATTCATTCATTCATTCATGTCTTTAATACATATGAATGCATTCATTCATGTTTTCATCCATTTGTATTAATTCATTCATGTATTCCTTCATTTAGTCATGTACTTATTCATTAAATTATTATTTATTTTAAATTATTGAATGCATTTTATTAAATTATTAATGTATTCACATGTGCATTTGTCCATTCATTTCTGCATTCATTTATTTACATTTTAATGTATTCATTCATTCATCCATTTTTTACTTAATTCATTTGCATTTTCATTCATTCATTCATTCATCCCCGTCCTTTCTGTAGTTATTTATTTCTGGATTTATTCATCCATTCACATATTAACGCACAGCACTTCAGGTTTTTCACTCTTATTTTCCGTGACCCGAGGTTCAAGCCTCACTGACCCCCATCACTGTGACATCAAGGGGCTCTCAGCTCCCCGTTTCCCCCTCCCTGTGCCCACCTGCCAACCTGTGCCCAGTCTCCTGCCACTCTGAGTTCACGTGTGAAATTCTGTGTCAGCGGGCGAGATGACAGCAAGCAGACGCCGAGGGGTGGCAGGTACGTCCCCGATGTCTGCCGTCTGTGCAGTCCTGCTGGCTCACCATGACAAAGGTGTCACACCAGACAGCATCATTACTAAAAATAACAAGAAAGCAGTCCCTGCCGCGGTGACACTGCCCTATTAAGGGGCAGGCTGTGGGTCACAAGTGGCGCGAGTCACCGCCAGTGTGTCTCATTCCGACGCCTTAAGTCATGTCTTCCAGGCCTGGCTCAGCACTGCGGGCAGGTTAGTCATTTAATCGAGGACAGCAG
This sequence comes from Erpetoichthys calabaricus, assembly GCF_900747795.2. Classification (NCBI taxonomy): domain Eukaryota; kingdom Metazoa; phylum Chordata; class Cladistia; order Polypteriformes; family Polypteridae; genus Erpetoichthys; species Erpetoichthys calabaricus. The sequence continues at coordinate 166,848,830 of NC_041403.2, read as the reverse complement.
TCCCCTTAGTCACGCTAAATGTCAGCGCACTCGGCAGGCTAGGGGGCCGGGTGGCATTTTACTGGGCACAGCTTGTCATCTGACGCAGGATGGCACCGAGGGCTGGGCAGGTCAATTACGTGAGTGCAGGTCGTCCTCCACGTTTTTTGCTTACTGCTTTGTCATATCGGCTGGCATTGTGTCCCACCCTGGACCCCGGCACTGGACTGGGGGGGGGGCCTGTGTCACTGACAACTTAACTGGGTTAACTGGATTTGCTTTATTAATTCATCACTGGGTGCCCTTTAGCTTGTGGCCGGCCGCCTTGTTGTCTTCAGGACGTACCTGCCACCCCTCGGCGTCGGCTTGTTGTCTTCTCGCCCGCTGACAGCTTGGCACAGATACAACACGTGGAACTCCAAGAATCAGCCAAAGGGCATCAACTCCAGCTGAAGTTCGTGTACGTGTGAGTGGCACTTGACGACTTTAGCCCGCGGGTGGGAATCGTCGCCGTCGCCTGCAGTCTGTGAGCGGAGACGCTGAGATGGCAGCGCAAGTGAGGCTTTGGTGCCCTCTGCTGGTCGACTGCTGTAACGACGAGCCAAACCACGGCCCTCATTACGAAGATCAGAGCATTTCTGATAGAAGACGCCATTCAGGCTGACATTTCTCTTCTCTTCTCCAAAAGAAAGTCGCCTCAAGTTTTGAGGGTCTCTAAAGTCCAACTCTCCACCACACCACGGGGGTCCCTTGCTCCATGAGGCTGCCTGTGTGAAGAAAAGCTTTCCCGAGTTTCCAACCGGGTCCCCGAGCTCTTGGTGACCTCATTTTGAAGGTCTGATGCAGCAGGTCCTCTCACGTCCCTCTGCTAAACCTGCGCAGGTTCGGCTCCTTCATCTCCTCCTCGTAGCTCCTCAGCCTCAGTGTGCTGCTAAGTGACACGGTGACCAAAGCCGAGGCCTCGCCGCTCCATTATGAAGCACGTCCCTCGACTTGTGCACCATACATGGGAGGCGCTATATAATGCAGCCCTCCTTTTCCGTTTAATTTTAAACGCACACATTTGCCGTTTCTGTCCGCCGAATGACCAGGAATGGCAGACAAGATCTCAGAAAGGTTTCTCCTCATCTGGGGGACACTTTGTCACAGTCTTGTCTGGCACTTTCTATTTGTTATGACTTGTGAGTCCCAAAACACGAGCGAGCCCCCCCCCCAAAAAAAACAATTGCCCACTAGAGGGGGACTTCCCATCAAACCCCCTGGCTAGACATTTAGGGGCTCCTTTATAGAATGAAAGCCCCTGACCAAGAACGGAGCACAGAAGGCACAAAAACAAAACGGCAATCCAGCAAAAACAATTCAGGAGTCCAAAGGGTGGTCCGAAGGCGGAGCAGAAATCTGGGAAATTCTAAAAAGCGAGGCACAGAGAATTGATAGAACCTCACCACCTCCCAAGCGGATTCAGATGAACCGCCAGGCACTGCGGGAGACCCTCAACGACAGTGCTGGATAGGCGGTCCCACCTCTTGGGGGACCACCCGCTAAACACAAGGCACATAACACAGGAACAATCAAGAACGGACGACACGGGCATAAGAGGAGAATCTGAACCTCAGTCAGGGTGGGAGTCCAAGCCGAGACAGAAGAGTGTGGATTAACGGCCAGCAAGTCAGTGTGACCTCGAGTCTGCGTTTACGCTTACGACTCCGACTCGCGCCCCTTCTTCCCTGCCCTACTCGCCAGCCATTTTCTTTCTCCTGGCAGATGAGGCTGAGGATGTGCCAGGAAGGAATGTGCCGGCCATCGTTCTCGGTCTCCAACACGTCTTCATAGAGTCCAATGAAATGTTTACACACGAGTGCCAATCAACATGCAACACGTCACCACTCGGTGGCACCATGACAATTTCATACCAACATAAATAAGAGGGGAACAATGAGGAGGAGGAGGAGAAGAAGAAGAAGAAGAAGAAGAGTTCTTAGTAATGCAGTGTGACGTGAGGGGTGAGATGTTCGAGACTGGGCTGGGCTACATGATTGACAGGTAACTGGCTGGGTGGGTTTAGATACCTTACTGGCAGTAAAGTGAGTCTGGTTTTGTGATTGGCAGGTAGACCCCTGAATGGCAGCAGGGTGGGTTCAGCTATATGATTGACAGGTAGCCAGCTGTTTTTTTTTTTTTTTTCAGCTACCTGTGTGGCAGCTGACTGGGTGGGCAAGATGGCAACAAAGAGGGTGGGGCTTTATGATTGACAGATAGCCTCCTGGGAGGGATTAGACACCTGAGTGGCAGCTGGCTAGTTGAGGTGAAGTACTTAAGGGGTAGCTGGCTGGCTGGGCACAGAGGGTTACTCTGGCTGGCAGCAGAGTGAATGGGGATACATGACTGACAAGCAGCCAGCTGGGTGGGATTAGATACTGGAGTGGCAACAGGGTGTGCCCGGCTATATGACTGACAGGTAGCCAGCTGGGTTTTGTTAGCTACTTGGCGTGGCACTTGGCTGGGTGGTGATTTGTTAACTTGGCAGAATTAAAAACTTGAGTGGCAACAGAGTGGGTGGGGCTACAGGATTGATAGGAGGGGTTAGATAGCTGAGTGAAAAGAGAGTGGGTGGGGCCATGTGATTGACAGATAGCCACATGGCTGGGGCATAACACCTGAGCAGGTATAGAGTGGGTGGGGTTAGCCAGCTGGGCGGAGTTAGATATCTGAGCAGAAACAGAGTGGGTGGAGCTACATGGTCAATGGGTAGCTGGCTGGGTGGAGTTAAGATGCCTGAGTGGGAACAGAAGACTGATGGGCATCGGGCTGGGGGGGCAGTAGAGTGGGTGGAGTTACATACTTTTTTGGGGTCTTTGTTTTTGAGGTGTGCAGAGCCCAGTGGAATTCTTCCTCGTATGTTCTAATCTCCAATCCCCAACGCTGTCATTACCGCCTTACCTCGAAACTTCTGTCTTCTTCACCTGAGAAATCTCAGAAGCCATTTGTCACGGCACACCGCCTGCTCCTGCGTCTTTAGGGATTGAGATTGGCAACGCTGTCAACGCATTTGGCACAGCGGGCATCATAATGAGAAAGCTTCTAGACAGGAACTAAACACCTGTGTCAATGGTGGATCGCAGAGGGGTGAGACCCCCACCCTGCCCACCCAGCACCACCCCCCTGTACACTGACGGATTGGGGGGATGATGGCGTGTCTGAGGCATTAGAGTGAGCCTGAGCCCTGAGCCTCCAACATTAAGACGAGATAAGAAGGCTTCTTAAAAACAAGGCGATTTTGAGTAAAGGCGGCTCACGAAGACCCCCCTCTGACAGCCTCTACGCCACCTGTGGGAATTCAAAGATCAGACGCCCCATCCTGCTGCTTCACTGAAGTGTGCTTGGGCTCGGGCTCTTCTGATAAAAGAAGGACACGATCTGCTGCTGTGACCCTCAGGGCTCTCCTCGGACGGAGTGGTGCATGCTGGGAAGTGGCCGGCACATCATGGCGTGCTAAGCACTTGCGGCCCCTCAGCTGCTTGTCCGATGTGATCTTTGGGCAGCAGTGGTCCATTTAGGCTGCAGTCCTGCCTTTGTGACGTTCCATTTCTGCTGTTTCCACTCGAGGGTCAGAAGGAGGCACATTGGCACGAGTCCGGCCAACTTGGAACCACCAGCCAACCTACAACACGCATCAGTGGGCTGCGTCTCCAGGTGAGTCGGAGTCAGGAATGGAGCCCACCTGGGAGGATACCAGGAGAAAGGAAAGAATTAAACGAGAAAGAGGAGGAGGAGAATTTGGTAAAATAAAACACACCTGGGACCCTTGTAGCTGTGCCCAGGGTTTCAATTTTGAGACAGCATGAGGGGCTCTGGGGACTGCAGCTCTCTCTCTCTCTCTTCCACCCTCTGCAGACGAGTTGACTGACAGCTAGAACGCTTCTGACGTCATTCCCGCTGTTCGGCCGCCTGGGCCCGCCCCTTCCTGCCAGAACAGAAAACTCTGCCATCTTGGGGCAGTTCTGTTTTAAACACATGTTCAAAATAATAATTATGAGTTTTTGTTGCTTTAGAGGAATTATATGGGGAGACCAGGCTGGCACCCCAACTCTCTATTGTTGCTCTCTCTTTCAATTACAATATATATATATATATATATTCATTGCATTCGTAGCCTGTGTCACAATCTGATTGTATGGGTGGTTACCTACCAGGTAACGCTTGTGGTTGGTCAGCAAGTCGGCTAACATCGGCCACGGTGCCCTCTTTCAGTTGCGAGAAGCAGATCACAGAATGGTTGAAATAGCATTATTTGACAGTAAACTATTTCAATATATATACAGTATATGTATATTGTAATGCATGTAGAAATAAAATGCATTACATTTGTCATTCCAACAGATGGTGCCTCACAAACATTTGTGGCAATAAAATGCACCACTACAAATGTTTGTGATGCACCATCTGTTGGAATGACTGAGACAGAGCAACTGGGTAGACACAGAGATGCACAGATACTTGTGCGTGATGCCAGTGTGATTTATGCCAACTAATTGGCTTCTGCACATGCTGTGAGTTGTTGGTTGCTTGGCACTATATAAGGCGCTATATACAATAACATTTCCTTGCGCCACATCACTGAAGTGCTTTTTTTAATACTCTTTTCAATGTTTTTCCGTATAATGGTGCCCCCTAGTGGCTGTAAAGAGTAGCACGTCAGGTTCGACACCTCCTGCTTCCTCCCGGCACGGCTTGAGTGACTCAACAAACGAGCAGCAAAAAATAAAAAATAAAAAAGTAGTCTCTGTAATGTTGGCGTTGAGTGTTCATCGGCATTATATACAGTCAGCTATTATGGACACGAGCCACCAATGGATATGATGCTAACATCCCAAGTGAGCTGTTTACACGTAATTAATAAATTAGAACACTCTGCCAACCATCCATTTTTTAACCTGCTTATACAGGGTAGGGTTGGGGGGCAGCTGGAGCCCACCGGAGCAAACACTGGGGGCAAGGCAGGAACAATACCAGGACAGGACGCCAGTCCATCACAGGACGAACACACACACACGCGCAACACACACACATTGCGCGCACACACACATGCGCACACACACACATTGCGCACACACATTGCACACGTACACACACACGCACACACACATTGCGCACTCACACACACACACTCACACACACACACACACACACACACATGCGCGCACACACATTGCGCACTCACACACACACGCTCACACACGCGGGCCGCTGTAAGAACATCAATTCCTCTGACCTCCTTTTTCAGATTGTGCCGCTTTTTATAATATTGCGGTGAGTAAAGTCGCCCTCTAGTGGCACTAAAGTATAACGCTCCCTGTTCCAAACTGGCTGCTTTCTCCTGGCAAGACTTGAGCAAGTCCATTGGCCTGCCCGTGGAAGAATTACTGAAAATGTGAACATGTATATTGCACGAAGAGAAAGTGAAAGGCACTATATGCAATACCTTTGTGGTGAGGGGATCCCCCTTCATTTATCACAAATGGGTGTGATTCGAATACCCCAGAGAGCACCTTCTATCACTTCACAAGTGTTTTTATATCTCATATGTGGACTGTGCCACTTTAAATTTTTAAGCAGGCAACATTGCCCTCTAGTGGCTGTAGAGTATAAAGTTGCAGGTTCATCTTTAGACACACACTTGTTTCTGCACGTGTCACCAACAGATTGTATTCTAGCACCTCAAATGAAGAGCTTGAACGTAAGAATTTTTTATACCATTTTAAGGAGGTGCCACTTTAATTTTTCATACAGGAAAGGTTGCCCGTCGTGGCTGTAAATTTTAATATTGTAGAATGAATACTGCCTGTTTCCTTGGGGCACAGCTTAGGTGAATCCATTAGTCAGCCTTTGGCCACATTTCAGAAAATGTGAAATGTGTAGAAAGTGGAAGTATGGGGGGGGGGGGGGATTTGGGGTTGGGAACTACTTCATATACTGCAAACCGATGTGATGGTAATACTCCAGTGCCCACGTTGCAGCACTTAAATAAAGTGCGGTGTGAGCCTCTTTACATTTTTAGGCAGGTAGTGGCTGTAAAGTATAATGTCTGTGGTAAAAGCTGGTTGCTTCACCCGGGCGTGACTTACACAAGTCCATTAGGCAGCCTGTGGGCACATTTCAAAAATGGTGAACATTTGTGTTACACAAGTGCAAAGGTGCTTTGAATGGTGCTCCTTAAGAAAGGCGCTATATACAATGATGTTTTTGCAGCTGATACTCCTTCACATACCACCAATGGATATGATGCTAATATCCGAGTGGGCACGTTCTAGCACTTAACCAAAATGTGTTTACTCCCCTCTCTAAGGATGTGCCACTTATATTTTTAGGTGGTGGCCCCTAAGTGGCGGTACAATATATTTCAAGCTAACTGCTTACACTTGGCATGAATTTAACAAGTCCATTATATGTGTGAAAGGCGCTATATACAATTGTTTTTCTTGGGGGGGGGTACTCCTTCATATACAGCAAACAGATTTGATGGTAATACCCAGGTGGGCACTTTGCACCACTTCGCTAAAGTGTGGGGTGAGCTACTTTACATTTTCAGACAGGTAAAGTCGCCCCCTAGTGGCTCTGAAGTATAAATGTCTCTGGTTCAAATATAGCCGCTCCATCATGGCATGACTCACACAAGTCCATTAGCCCGCCTGTGGGCATATTGCAGAAAATACAAACATTCAAGTCCCACAAGTACAGAAGTGCTTTGAATGTCATTTCATTACAAAAGGCGCTATATACAATAATGTCTTTAGGGCTGACACTGCTGCACTTACCCCAAATGGAAGTGATGCTAATGCCAATGTAAGAACTCACTCAAGTGTTTTGATGCCCACACTCCACGATGTGCCACTCTAAAGTTTTAGTCAGGAAGGACTGCCCCCTAGTGGCTGTAAAGTATACAGTTGTAGGCTCAATACCAGCTGTTTGCTCATGGCATAATAAGTTGGCTGGCACAATAAGTCAGCCTGCATGCGCACTGCAGAAAATGTGAATGTTTACATCGCATAAGTATAAAGTTGCTTTAAATGGAATTCATTGTGAAAGGCGCTATATATTTCTAAGTCAGACCCCCATGGCCAATTAGTGGGACTGCCATCCCTGACAGTTTCTCTGCTCATCAGAACCCGAAACCCCCCTGAATGACGGCTCAGATGAGATGGCATCTCCTTGTACAGCCGCTCAGCAGATTGAGTGGATTTACAGGGTTTGCAAAGTGATGCCAACTGCAATGGCCACAAATTCTGGAGTTTAATCCACCCTTTAATCCTTCCTGATTTTTGAAGGGATTAACAGACCATTTGTGAGTACTGAGAGGGGCGGGCACACCGGACACAGCCAGAGCTGGATACTGGCAATCCCAAGCAGAAGAGGCTGGCGAGTGTTGGTGAGAGGACAGCGTCTCCGGTCGGGGTGCCCAGGTGGACTGGCAGCGTACTGGTGTGAATGAGGAGGAGCAGGAGGGTCTGTAGATGGTGCCACCTCCCTCCGAACAACTGAAAGAGCCGTGACGGAGACATCCAGCAGTTTGCCTGGCGCTAAGGTGAGTACTGGGAGAAGAGCTGGGCAGTGATGGGCACTGATCTCCGTGTTGTGAAGCAGGTGTGTGCCCACGTGTTGTGTGTTTTGCGCATGTCCGTTGTGTTTCTATTGGCGCATGTGTTGAAATGTGCAGGCCTGGGCCCAGGAGTGTGCAGCGTGTTTGTGTATATGGGGGCCCTGGCAGAGCTGGTCAGTCTGGGCGCTGGGTGGCGTGCGGACAGCTTGGCCAGCACTACATCCTTACATAAGATGGATACAGCTTGGCCAGCCTTATGTAAGTGCAACAACATTGCGTAAGTGCCCACTTGGCAACTGCCATGAGCTGACCAGCCATTCTGAAACTGGTGTCATCTGCCCAGTGGGTACAACCAGCTGTTGGCTTTGTGGTGGCACTATAGTTCACACCTGCGGAGTTTCCCAGCAAGTATCAGCATTTGGGTGCCAGGAAGCCACTGGTAGGAATAGGAAGGAGGACTTTGGGTAACTGGGAGTAGTGTGTGCAGCCATTAGATCAGATGGGCAGTGTAAGGAAACAGGCCTGGCACAGCGGGCACTGATCAGCTTATAAAAAAATGAACACTTCAAACATTTTGGAACGCACAGACACAAGCAGATGAACATGTCTGGGGCGAGCAAAACTGAAATGGCATTTAAGTGAGATGGGCAGTTTGCAATGATGGAGGCACATACGTGTTACCCCTTTGTTTCTGCTCCCCTTACCCCCCAACTTGCCCCTTTTTCTACTCCTGTCCTGCCTCATTTGTTTTGAATCTCGCAGAGCTGAAGCCCGCAGTAGTTTTCTGTGGCCACTAGAGGGAGACGAACTAGTGTGAAGCATGCAGAGGCTTCTACTGGCCACCAGGTGGAGCCAACAGCAGTAACCAAAGCCTGGGTGGCTAGGAATCTGTCAACGTTTGCCTGATGTTTGCCAGACGTGCACTGGCTGCCCAGTTGGCACAATGATGTGCATTGTTAATCTAAGTGAGCTGCCTTCTGCCAAGCAATACCAACTGGAACTGAGGGTAGGAAACTTTTGAAAAGCAGTTCTGTTTTAGGATCTGACATCCTGCGTTCCATTGGCCAGTCAGGTCCCTCTCCTCCCCTCTGTCTCTACTTTATGAAGCGCCTTTCACTGTGAGCTCCATGGAACAGCACTTCACTCATTACTTGGGGTCGATGGGCATCTTTCGTTTATGCGGAAGCTGTAATGGCAAAGCCAATATTAAGAACTCTTCAGCAAGTCCATCCATTCATTTTCTAACTTCACTATCCAAATGGGATACCAGACTGACACTCTCACCCATTCTGTAAAACAACCAATATTTCCCAACCAGTTTGATCTTATTCAAGGTCACTGTGGGGGTCATTAATTACCTCCATGACCCCCCCCCCACTTCTCACGCCCCTGTGCCCTTTCTGTCTGATATATAGCACCTTTCACTGAGTTACCTAATGCTTGGTGAATGGGACCAGTAGAACCAGTTCTGCATGATGGTTAGCCTGCTGTGGCAGCTTTGGGCTTCCTTCCAGTCAGACCCTCAATATTTTAATGTACTGTATATAGTGCCTTTCATGGTGAGCATCATTGCAAAGGTCATTTCTTCCCCGTTGACTTTTATAATGCTTTTTTTAATGTCCCCTTTGTTCAGGACAGACAACACCAACACACCTGAGAAATCTCTGTGAAGCTCTTTGAGCATAGGAAAGGCGCTATACAGTATAATTAAAATATTATTATTACTAGCTGTTCTGTCCATTTAAGAAAATCTAAATAATCAACATAGACTTTAGCACTAATCTTTGCAGTGCACCATTTATTGGAATGTATTTTGCAATGCTTGTAATAATAAAATGCATTGCATTTGTCATTCCAACAGATGGCACATCACAAACATTTATAGTGATAAAATGCATTTCTGCCAATGTTTGTGATGCGTCATCCATTGGAATGACAAATGCAATGCATACATCATAGCTGTTATATGTCATTTGGTATAGGATTCTTAAAAGCAATGTTAATGTTTGTAATGTGCCATCTGTTGGAATGATAAAGGCAATACATTTATCATATCCATTATACACCACTTAGTATGGCATTTGTAAAAACAATGTTAATATTTGTGATGTGCCATCCATTAGAACGACAAATACAACGCATATGCCTCTGTCATATTCCATTTGTAATGGGATTCTTAAAAAGTGTTAATGTTTGTGATGCCTCATCTGTTGGAATGACAAATGCAATGTATATATCTCTGTTATACGCCATTTAGTATGGCATTTGTAAAAAATGTGTTAATGATTGTGATGTGCCATCTGTTGGAATGACAAATGCAACATATATACCTCTGTTATATACCATTTGTTATGGGATTCTTAAAAAGTGTTAATATTTGTGATGTGCCATCTGTTGGAATGACAAATACAACATAAATGCCTCTGTTATATGCCATTTGTTATGGGATTCTTAAAAACAGTGTTAATGTGTATAATACGCCATCTGTTAGAATGACAAATGCAATGCATATGTCTCTGTTATAAGCCATTTGTTATGGGATTCTTAAAAACAGTGTTAATGTTAGTGATGCACCATATGTAGGAATTACAGACACATAGCAAATGGACAAACACAGATACTTATCGGTCTATTAAGGTAGACTACTCCTACTATTATTATTATTATCTCAACTCAGTTGCCAGTGAGGCCTCTCATTGCTTATTTGGTGACTTTCACAACAGCACATCACTAAACCATCAGCTATTTTCTTTTAGCCTGACTATTTCTTCAGGGCAATTCTTCAGGCCCTTCTGCCAGTCCTACCACTCATATAGATCACTGCACAAACTGTATTATCACTGCTGTATTTTTTCCCCATGCCCAGTGCTGGTGGTGCCAACTGCCCCCACTCCCTACCAAGCATCAGCCTGCTATCTTGCAGTATTGTTGGCCCTCCTAGTACCCCACTGCCCCCTAGTGTATATAATACCTTTCCACATGAATGTCATCACAAAGAGCTTAAAATTTGGGGATGATGGCACCATTTCTTTAGCTCAGTGTGGCCAATGTGCGTTTTTTATTGCACCTTTCACAGGCAGCACTACCACAAAGACTTCTATTAAACAATTTACGTACAGCTGGCAGCACCAGTGCACCACTGAAACCTGCCCGTTATTTCCCAGCATCCCAGTCAGACCTCTCTGTTATGGCAGTTAGTTGCATTCTGAGGATATGCTGGCCAGCCAGTGCCAGTGCTCCTGCCAGTCTTGCCACTCATTACTACTATTCTTTAGTTTATATAGCGCCTTTCACAGGGAGTTCTATCAAGGAGCACTTAACATTCCTCAGATGTGAAGGTCTGTTGATTTCCAGTTTGCCTGTATTGCTTCTCCTGCCTGTCTTGTCATTCATCACTATGCTCCTTTAGTTTATATAGCGCCTTGCACAAAGCACTTTACCCAGCAGGTGGCCCCATTTGCTGGATGTCTCCGGTTTGCCAGTGTCCTGCTGCTCCGCCCTGCCAGTCTTCAGTGTATACAGCACCTTGCACAGCAGCAATGAGCACGTTGCATTGTCCTAAGACCTTTGCTCATAACACAGGGCTTTCAGTTCTCCTCCATCCTCATCCACCCTCAGTTTTTAACTGACAGCACAATCTCGAGGCACATTACAATTAAATGTTACATAGTGCTTTTCATGTTGAGCACCGCCAAAAAAGTCACATTAAGTAGCGTCAACCCTCTTACCAGTCCGAGGTAAACCCACAACATAACTGGTGCGAGCTCAGCCACTAGTCAGACCCCAGTCGCTGATCAGTCTTTAGATTACATTGCACCTTTCACAACTATATGTGAACTACCTATCTAAATATCGATTATATGGTGCCTTTCATGGTGGCACAGTGGGTAGCACTGCTGCCTCGCAGTTAGGAGACCTGGGTTCGCTTCCCACTGTCCAAAGACATGCAGGTTAGGTGCACTGGCGATTCTAAATTGTCCCTAGTGTGTGCTTGGTGTGTGTGCGCCCTGCCCAGGGTTTGTTTCCTGCCTTGCGCCCTGTGTTAGCTGGGATTGGCTCCAGCAGACCCCCGTGACCCGGTAGTTAGGATATAGCGGGTTGGATAATGGATGGATAGTGCCTTTCATGTCCATACTGTATATCTAGCGATCTGTTATATAGTGAGCACTATAGGTAGTCCCATTATTAGACTGAATGACCAGTCAGCATCTTCCCTGCTAGCATCAGCCCCCCAGAATGTCATGCTACTTCTCAACACCATTACTGAGTTTATATAGCGCCTTTCATAAGGAGTTCTATCAAAAAGCACTTTACTTTGCTGTTTGTCCCATTATGGAATTGGATGACCAGTCAGCCTCCTGTTTGCTAGCATCAGCCCTCCTGAAAGCCATGCCACTTCTTAACACCCTTCTTTAGTTTATATAGCGCCTTTCATGGGGAGTTTTATCAAAACTCACTTTACTTAGTAGTTAGTTACTTTTCTCGGATACGATGGGCAGCCCCCCTCCTCTCTGCCAGTCTTGTCACTCGTCACCATCAACTTTCAGCTTATATAACTCCTTTCACAATGATCGGTATCAGAAAGCTCTGTGTTTTGATGGATTGTCCAATTAAACGTCGGTTCTCTTCTAGTAGGCCTGGCTGCTTTTTGTCTTGGTGGGCTTTCATTTCTTCTCCGCTCCTGCCACACAGCTAAGCCGATGTGCCAAAGAGAGCAGGGCAGGAGTCTCCTTAATCCCTTCCTGGATCTGCCCGCTGTGCTGCCTCACTCCCCCGCTTCATGGGAGCCCCCGCCCCATGGAGAGCCAGCGAGGCAGACGGCCGGCCGGCCGGTCGAATCCACATTCCTGGGCAGCTGCAGCCGGCGTTTAGCTTCCTCTCCAAATGGAGTGTAAAGTTTCCCGGCCCCTCCCTCCCTCCCTCCCTGCCTCTCGCCAGCCTCTCCTCTCTTCTCACAACACTGCGCTCCCGCCTCATTTCCTCTCGGGTCTGTTTCCAGAGTAACGGCGAGGGGTTCACACATGTGGATCACCTTTTATAGTCAGCTGCTGCAGCGGCGGTGTGCGGGAGAGGGGCTGGCGGGCCAGTCGCAGACACAGCACGCTTGGTCTCCAGCCCAGGTATGCGTCTGTCCGCACCAGGCAGCTGCTTGGGCCAGGCGGAGCAGGACAGAGTGCAGGGAAGTGATTGTACCGTTGCACCCCGAGGAGCCGCCAGCAGGCCATCTCACGAGGTGGGTTTCCAAAAAAAAAAAAAAAAAAACAATAAAAAAAAACAAAACGAAGGACACTCTGTTTCGGTGGACTGTGACGAATCATCAAGTCCGTGAGTACGCGTCCCGTTTTGTGTGACCTCTTCTTACTTTCGGTTCTTGTCCATAGTGTTCCTTTACTGTTCTTGAGTGATCTCACTCATCCCAGAATTCCTGTTGGAACTTCTGAAGTTATCCGTGTTGCGGCCGTTTGCGTCTACGCATGTCCTCATATGTCCGTGCGCATTTGTTTGATGCCGTTATGTATTTCAGCCTGTGCCTTTTGGACTTTGTAGTCAACCTCGCGCCTTCCAAGAGTCAAATCTGAGTGGATTCTTGGGTGTCTTTTCATTTCCATCTCTTTGCCGTCATTAAACCAACGTAACGAGTTACAGGGCAGTACAGGGGCAAAGTCTGCGCAAGGTGGGAGATAAACCTGGAGACGATGCCACTTGAGGCACACACATGCACCCCAGCACTCACTCCAGGCCAATTTGGATTAGGCAAATGTCCTAACCCGTGTATCTTGAGAACGTGGGAAGGCACCAGCCTACCTGGGACAGTAACAGGGCAAAACCAGGAAGCTGGGTTTGTGAAGAAGTGGCACTAAACATACACCCAGCAAATGCTTTCCCATCTTTTTTCTACATGCTGGATCATCCCCACACAGACCCCCGTGCCACCTCGATACGTTAAACACTCCGGCGTTTACAGAACGCAAGTCACGTCTCCGGGGGCCCCTTTGCATTTCCGTAACACAGTGTATTTCAGCATGTCGCCTTTGCTTTTTTGTTAAGTGTCTGCACAGATGTGACCCCCCCGCACTTTCATCACATGTCCCCGTGCGTCCCGTCTGATTCTTGCATGTCCCATTCCTGTTTGCCCTGTCCCTTGTTTTCTCTGCCCAAAGTGTTTACATATCCGGCTGCTCGTCACAGTACATCCCTGCATGTCCCCTTGCTTTTTACCAAGTGCCTCCATGAAAATCGATCTGCGGCCCACTGTCTGCATTTCGTGTGCCATCACCCCTTCTGGGCGTCCCTTTTACATTATGCCCTGTCCCCAGTTATCCCTGCATGACTTTATTGTCACCAAAATGATATCCATACCTTGGCGTCAGGTTTTGTTTCTTTTTCGTTAAAGTACTATCTATCTATCTATCTATCTATCTATCTATCTATCTATCTATCTATCTATCTATCTATCTATCTATCTATCTATCTATCTATATAGTTCCTTTTTCTATCTATCTATCTATCTATCTATCTATCTATCTATCTATCTATCTATCTATCTATCTATCTATCTATATAGTTCCTTTTTCTATCTATCTATCTATCTATCTATCTATCTATCTATCTATCTATCTATCTATCTATCTATCTATATAGTTCCTTTTTCTATCTATCTATCTATCTATCTATCTATCTATCTATCTATCTATCTATCTATCTATCTATCTATCTATCTATCTATCTATCTATATAGTTCCTTTTTCTATCTATCTATCTATCTATCTATCTATCTATCTATCTATCTATCTATCTATCTATCTATCTATCTTATATGGTGTCTTTTATATCTAGCTCTAGCTATCTTTTATAAAATGTCTTTCATATCCATCTATCAGTCTAATATATAGTGCCTTTCACATCCATCTATTATATGGTGTCTTCATATCTATCTGTATCTACTATATTTTTCTTTTCATATCTATGTATTTTTCATATGGCTCCTTTCATATCTGTTTGTCTAGCCCGCTACTGATCCATGTTTCTATTACATAGTGCTTTTCATATACAGTATATGTATCAGTCCTTCGTGTATTGCCTTTAATATCCATCTGTCTGTCCATCTTTTGATCCATCTATCTATTGTACTTTTCATCCCTATTTATTATATAGTGCCTTTGAAATCCATCTGTTGCTTTATGTATCTGTTATATGATCCCCTTCATATCTATCTGTATCTTTCTATTATGTCTTTCATATCCATCTATTTATCAGTCTCAAAGAGTGCCTCTCACGTCTATCAATTATATAGTGCCTTTCATGTCTCTCTCTATGTCTGCAATTGCGCCTACACTCACAAATGCGCCCCATCACACATCTCTCTTCTCTCGTCCTCTGTGCCCCCATTACATTCTTATGCCCCCCCCACTTGCCTGTGTTTTCCTAAACAATCCCTGTCATTCTGTCTTTGCCATTCCCATTATCTGTGTCTTCCCTTTCCTGTCCCTTATCTGTTGTGCTGGTTTGCTTGTTTTTATACAGATGTCTCAGTGTGCCATTTTAATTTCTTGGATGCCCCCCCCCATGTCTCTTTCCTCCCCCCATTCTTTTCCCTTTCTCATTTCCCTGCTCGTTCTTTTGTGTGCCACCCACCTGTCACAGTGACCCTCATTTTGTCCTGAATAAGGAGGTGTCATGTGCTCGGAATACCAGGTGGGCTTCACTCTCCCCCTGTGCTTATTACTTTTTCCAGGTGGGATTGGACAAAAGACCTCCCCTCCTCCTTCTCCCCCACCTGCCTTTCCATTTGTCACGTTGCTGCTGACCTTTACACCTGAGCTCATTAAAGTGCCGAGCTGGACAGGCCACTACTAGCAGTGGCACGCATGAGGTTCATGGGAATGTTGCAGTGACCGCCTAAAACAAGACATCCTGAACATTTCAGAATGCTGGGGGTGTCCTTTTGGGGTGATGGTGGTCTTTACTTATTTTTGGGGTCTAGTTAATGTGAAAGTGGAGAACTTACAGTCACAGCTGTTTCTGTAAGGGAATGCAAAAACTGCTCAAGAATGCCCCCTGTGGTGATGGCGATTTTTATAATTTAGCTAAGCGCAGGAATTGCTTTGTTGAGGTGTTATGCACACTGATGGTACGGGCAGCATGGGCTGACCTGTGAAGAGTTAGTTGCCCACTAGCACCCCCTAGTGTTGATGGCAGCTTGAACGATTCAGGGGACCTTCGACTTGAGATCACAAGCAGAGTGGATATTTAGCTGCTCACTGGCACCCCCTAGTGTTCAGAACATTCTTTCATGGTATAGTGCAGCGTTTCTCAACCTTTAAGTATTTGCGACCCGAGTTTTCATAACAGTTTTAATCGCGCCCCCCCTAACGTTTTTTTGAAAGGAGCCCACTAATACCAATTTCTTTTTAATTAATGATATATCATAGATGCATATTTTATTATACCTACTTAACTTTTATCGACATTTATCTAACTCTATATTTATTTTTCCAGTATCAGAGTATAGTTTAAGTTAATTTGTTTTGGTTTCAATAGATGTATTTTCATATTGTCAATTCTTGTTTTCTTTTTTTCACATCTTTGCGCCCCCTTTTTGTTACTTCGCACCCCTCTAGGGGAGCCCGCTCCACAGATTGAGAACCACTGGTATAGGGCACTGTCTACTAACCTTTGTTATGCCACGGCTGAGTCTTTCACAATCCAGTGAGTTTAGGACCCACCGGGAATCGTTCCCTCTTCATGGCAGTCATCTGAGCTGGGGGGGGGAGGAGTGTTTGGATGGTCTGCCTCGGTCTCACGCGTGATCACCACATCATCCTAGTATTTGATTAATTAAGCATGATCGTCAGTGCTTTTCCTCCTTGGTGAATCGAGCATTATCATCAGATTGGGGGTTAGGGTGGTCTCCCGGATCCGCTGCGATCCACCTGCAATGCAGCCACTATGAGTCGAGCAAGATCACTGGGTCTGGTTGTTATATTGTCTGGGGTTGGTTGTGTCCCACCTGTTGGGAAATTTCAATTTAGGGAAAACACCAGACACAAGGTGAGCACAACTTGAGAGTATGGAGTGTGTGGGCTGACCTGTGGATGTCCAGCCACACAATAGCGCCACCTAATGTTGATGATGTTATGCAAATCCAGGGGACCTTAGGTGTTTTCTTCAGGTCCTTTGCAGCATAGGGGACCACAGACAAGGCATCAGCACAGGCTGCACTATGGCACCCCCCAGTATGCTTACAACAACACAGTCCTCTGAGAAAATGGAGAGCGGAGCGCAGGCTGACCTGCACACTTTCAGCTGCACTCTGGTGCCCCCTAATGTTGAAAATCTCACGCATGATTCGGGAGACCTTAACTCAGAGTTTGAGGTTTGGCAGATCTACTCAGTGACAACGGCGCTGGAAAGTGGTGACACGTGGCATGTTGATTACCAGACGTAAGCATCAGTTTCACCGGACCCAGTGAACCTATGAGAGTATGGAGAGCACAGGCTCACCTGTGCTTACTTAAAGACTGCTGCCCCCTAGTGGTCATTTTACATACTTAGTTAAAGACTGCTGCCCCCTAGTGGTCATTTTTACATATTTAAAGACTGCTGCCCCCTAGTGGTCACTTGTACATACTTAGTTAAAGACTGCTGCCCCCTAGTGGTCATTTTACATACTTAGTTAAAGACTGCTGCCCCATAGTGGTCACTTGTACATACTTAGTTAAAGACTGCTACCCCCTAGTGGTCACTTGTACATACTTAGTTAAAGACTGCTGCCCCCTAGTGGTCATTTTTACATTTTTAGTTAAAGACTGCTGCCCCCTAGTGGTCACTTGTACTTACTTACTCAAAGACTGCTGCCCCCTAGTGGTCACTTGTACATACTTTAGTTAAAGACTGCTGCCCCCTTGTGGTCATTTTTACATACTTAGTTAAAGACTTCTGCTCCCTAGTGGTCACTTGTACATACTTAGTTAAAGACTGCTGCCCCATAGTGGTCATTTTACATACTTACTTAAAGACTTCTGCCCCCTAGTGGTCACTTGTACATACTTAAAGACTGCTGCCCCCTAGTGGTCATTTTTACATACTTAGTTAAAGACTGCTGCCTCCTAGTGGTCATTTTTACATACTTACCTAAAGACTGCTGCCCCCTAGTGGTCATTTCTACATACTTAGTTAAAGACTGCTGCCCCCTAGTGGCCATTTTTTTACATATTTAGTTAAAGACTGCTGCCCCCTAGTGGTCACTTGTACATACTTAGTTAAAGACTGCAGCCCCCTAGTGGTCATTTTTACATACTTACTTAAAGACTGCTGCCCCCTAGTGGTCATTTAATCAATTGAGTGGTGTGAATAGTCGGCCCTTGAGAAAAAGGCCCAGATATGTGATGTGTCAGCCCACCACCTGCCCGGGGTCCCAATTTCCTCTGACCACCTTCTGTTTTCTCTTTCAGGTACACTCTGTCTGGACCTCCAAATTAAATGGAGGGTCTCGTCTTACCGGAAAGTGTCTACTCCTCCAATGGGATGTACAAGCCAGGGCCGAGAAAAAAGCGAGACATGGACATTAGGGTGACTTTGGCTGAGTGTTCCCAGCTGGTGACATCGCCCCCTGAAGGATCTGCTGTGCTAGCGCTACAGTCCAAAGTCAAAGCACTGTCAGAGAAGCGACTGGGATCCTCCCAGGTGCTCCACAAGAAGCACCACACCAAGGACAGGACAACGGGGGTCCGTCCGGCCCCAAGCAAGCACCTAAGCAGTGATGAGGAGGTGGACCCCGAGCTGCAGGTCCACACCTATCTGACTGATAAAGTTCTCAAGTGCCGCAAGGAGAGGGGCCTGGGTGAGGGCGCCAGCCTGGAGAATTTGCACATCAGCAATGGTGGCGGCCCCTTAGAGGAGTGGACTCCACCCAGGGGTTTCTGGAAAGCTGCCAGGAATGAAACCCGTGAAACTGACTTGGAACCTTGGCCCGTGGGCAAGGTGTTCCTGGGGCGAGCCGAGAGCTTGGAGAGCCTGGGCAGTGCCTCGAGTGTGCCATCCTTGTCGGAGCGGGTGGAGATGAACCGTGGAGTCCTGCGGCAAATATTGAGCCGGCCATCATGCAGACCGGAGGAGCAGCAAGACCCTCGGCAGGCACTTCCTGAATTCCTGGACCGCAGCAGAAAAGGTAAAGAGTGCCAAAGTGGCCACAGGAATGTATGTGTGAACAGGAGCTCCTCTCACTTCTCAAAACCTCACACAGACTGAATTAGTGGGCTAGAAACCCCCCACCCTCCCCACAGAGAGAGTACTTTCAAAGAAACAAGACCTCCTCCTCATAGTGTCTCATTGTTGCTTTGCCAGGCTTGGACCTTGTAGTTTTGGTCACCAGCTGACCTCTTCAGCTGCCCTTCAGGGCCATCTTACCACCATCACAGACTCCTGGGCAACGTAGTGCGCTGGGGCCCCTATTTTGGTAGCAAAACAGAAACATATGATAGACATCAGAAACATCATGGGACCCTATGCTCCTGGACAGTGCCCACTGTGCCAATACGTTAAGACGGCCCTGATGCCCCCCTTTCTTTACTTAATATGCCCCCTGTAGGGAGAAAATCCAACCCTATCACCCCCCCCTTGCCTAACTAGCAACCCTACAGGATGCACACTTTCTTAACATAGGCACATGTATCTTTATTATTATATTTATTCATTTTTCTGTTTATTCTATTAAAAGCATGTTGAGCTCCATGTTTATGCATGAAAGGTGCTATATAAATAAAAGCATTATTGTTTTTACAGGCCAACACTTTTAATCTCACCTAAAGGCAGGACTTCATCACCCACTTAGTGCCCCCTACAGGTTATACAGTCTAGCATCCAAACACTATCATGAAATGAAAGGCGCTACATACACCAATAGATAAGGATGTAATGAAAGACATGGGATGGCAGAGTTTCAAGTGGCCTGTTTCAGACCTTTGTTTTCTTGCAGGTGACAGCGACTGGGATTCGGGCATTTCGCTTCAAGATGGCGACCACGGACCCAGGTACTTGGCTCCTTTGTGACCCCCCCGAATATGTGTCTACTGTGAATTAGGGCCAATATGTGAATAAGTAATTGCAACTCTGGCACCCCTAGTGGAGTAAGATGTGACTTAGCATTTCTTGAGGCATGAGGTGGCATGGATAGGCAGGCTGTCCTTGTAAAGCTACTGGTGGCTTGAGTGGCAGAAGACCCATTGACATTCCCAGTAGGATGTGACCACTCAATACACTGGACAAGGCTGGGCTTTTTAATTGATGCCAAAGTTACTGGATCCAGTCTTCTTGCCACAATGCCAGCTTGACCATCCAGTGCCACACCTCATGGGGGCTTCAGGCCTATTAGCATGGGCACCTTCTTTTTTATTTATTATTTTTTTAACTAACATAGCACTCTTTTACAATGGTGGGATTCACAACCTGAAGTGCAAAGGAGCTACATAAATAAATTGCATTGTTATCATTACTGGTTTAAAACTGAAGTGGCGCCCCCAAGAGGTTGCCATCTGTACTGCCCCGGAAGATTTGATTCCAGCTGCCTTATTAAGTGCCCAGGCTAATCGAGTCAAGTAGGAGTTTCAATAAAGGACAGGGGCTGCTGAGGTCTTTCCTGAGTGATCAAATTCGTCCGACTTCTTAAATATTTAGCTGAAGGGATGCCAGTTTGTTGCTCTCCCTTTGCCAGGGAGGTAGGAGGAAGTGACTACAGATAAAGATGGAGCCAACGGGGTGTTACACTCATGACTTCCCGGGTTGTCCTCAGTGCGTGTACGTGATGGACACCTCCTAATGGCGCCATGCTGCTAGATTGGTGCCGCCTGTCCCTAATCGCTAATCTCCGTCTGCCACTCTAATCCCCCTGCCGTGTGTGTGTGTGTCTCTGCTGCAGGGCCTTTCTTATGACTGAAGAGCTGCCACTGAGCCCCCGGCACGAGCAGGCGAAGCGGCTACTGGAGAGAGCCCGAATGAAGGCCCGCGCCCACCCACTCAGAGCTGACCACAGCATCCTACCCTTCAGGAGGCCCAGCCAGTAAGTGGAGCCTCTCACATTTCCGGTTTGATATTTTCAGCAAGGTAGCTTGGGGTTTTTTTTTGTCACATGGGATGTACTGAGCAGGCAGTCTAGAAAATTGGAGGGCGCCCCCACCAGGTTAGCCGAAAAAACTCTAGCCAGTAAATGCAGTCAGGTCCCTGGGGTTGGCCTGGGATGCCAAGGTACTGGGCCTCAATGAGCTCGTGGACCAGCTGAAACTACAACTCCCAGAGTTCCTCTGCAAGGTCACATGTCATCTGCCAGGGCCTAAGTTCTGAGCAGAGATGCAGGCAATCTGAACACAAGGTGAGCTCCTATAGGGGAAAGGGTGGACAAAGAGGTCGGCTTCATGTGGGAACTCTGGACAGTACAGGAGAAATGGGAAGATGATAATGAGGTGAGAAGACTGTGGACTTTCAGATGGTGCAAGGAGTTAAGTGCAAGGACCAGGCTGGAAAAAAAGTCCAAGGCCATGTGCATTGGACAGCTGTGTGAGGAGTTGTGATGGTCAGCATGTGTGCGTGTGAAGACTAAGAGGATTTGGACGAGAACAGGATGTCAGGTTTGGAGATGAGGGAAGAATCCCTAGAGGATTTTATTCCATGGACGATACTAGAATGCAAGTTCCCTAGAGGGCAATCAATAACAGATGAATAGAACCCCCAACCTGATAGACACCAGCAGGATGGGCCCTGATTGGCCCCTAGTACTATCTGCCAGGCCTCGCTGCGGGGCTCTCTGACCCATTTAATACAGGGCTGGCCTCAAGACTATAGGGGCACCTGGGGCCAGTGGGGTGAGCTCAACATGGACAACCCCAGAGGTGCCATGGGACCTGGAAGTGACTCAAGGCTGGACTTATAAGCTCCTTGTGGTCCTAGGAATCAGGCAAAGCAGGAATGGCCAGGAAGGAGTGGGAGAGTGGACAAGGGTCCATAGCAGGGTCTAGAATGACCCAGAGGCTCTTTTAATTTTTTTTTGTCTCTAAAGTGCCCCCTACAGGCAACAGCATATGGGACTGAAAGTAAGATAAGTGGGAGTGAGGAGACCCTCAGTATGTAAGCAGTAAGATGAGGTGGCTATGGACACACGAACAGGAAGGTGTAGGCAAGAAGAATGTGGAGCTTCTCAGGATCAGTGACCACAGGGGGTGGGGGGTCCAGAGCTCCAAAGCAGGTGTGCGATCTTGTGGCCTCAGTGACCGAGGTGGGACCAGGCACTGAGCAGGTGGGACAGTGTGAGCAGGCTGAGGAGGCTCTGGAGCTTCTATGGATGTTGTAACTGACCACTGACTGTCCGCTGTGAGAGGTCCGCAGGGAGTGGACATGTGAGACATGAAGATCTGCACAGTGTACAAGGTGGACAGGCTTTAGGCAAATAGAATGTAGGGCTTCTCGGGATAAGTGACCACACTGAGGAGGGTCAATAGTTCCAAAGAAGCTAGACCTCCTCCTTATAATGTGCTATTTCTGCTATGGATGTTGTCATTGACCACAGAAGGTAAAGTGCGAGAGGTCAGTGGAGTGCAGCGAGTGAGAATTCAGGCTGGGGAATCAGTACAAGATGGACAGGTCAGCAGAGTCTAACACGAATATCCAAAGTGACCACTGAGGACTGGGTTTGAGTGTAAGGTGCGAGTGCGTAGAACATGAAGATCTGCATAGTGTGCAAGGTGGATAGGGATGGTCAAGTGGGCTTTAGGGAAGTAGAATCTTGGGCTACTTGGATACGTGACCACACAGGGGATTGGCCAATAGTTCCAAAGAGTGTGATGAGGAGACCTTACTAATCGAGGTGGGAGCAGGCAGTGCAGGGAGTGAGCAGGTGGGACAGTGCGACCAGGCAAGGTGGACAGGAAGGGTCAAGCAGGCTCAAGAACCTCTGTGGATGTCATTATTGACCACAGAATGCCAGGTGTAAGAGGTCAGTTGAGTGCTCAGGCCATGGAAATTGGCACAATGTGGATGGGCAAGGTGGACAAATGAGCAGACCAGACAGGGATAGTCAAGTAGACTGAGGGGCCTCTATGAATATCAAAAATGACCACCGAGAACTGGGTGTGAGAGGTCAGCTGAGTGCAGGGAGTGGACATGTGGAACAGGAAGATATGCACAGTGTGCAAGGTGGATAGGGATGGTCAGGTAGGCTTAGGAGCATTTATTAAAGTTGATGGTGGTCATAGAGGGTCAGATGTGAGAGGTCAGTTGAGTGCAGAAGGTGGGCCACAAGTGCTGATGATTGCTTGTGATGAAGCAAGATGAAGAAGTGGCCATAAAGGACAGGTAATGTGATATAGGAATTGATGACTTTGAAGTGTGTGTGGAGGCAGGACTGGAAGAGACCAGGAGGTGAGGACACAGGTTTGTGAGCAGGGAGAAGTGGATAGTTGGCAGAGTAGGTAGTTGTGAACTGGGTAAAAGGGTGACGCCCAGCAGGACAGCGAACCCCCATGAACAAGTGGTCATACAGAGAACGGCAAGGGTGTGAATGGCCAAGACGGTTGCCTCTGTGATGTATACAGTAGAGGTGGGGCTGAAGACAGGAGGCGGAGCTCAAGGCAGGCCATCGACATATCAGAGAGTGGCTGGTCAGTAGGCTAAACTGACTGCCTCGCCCCTTTAACCCCTTCACTACTTTTCTCACTTTAATTTCAGGGACTCTAACAGCAGAGGGGGTGTTCAGGCCAGGAGAGGCCCTTCTGCCAAGGAGTTTCCATCATCTGGGTGTGGAAACCTGAGCGATTCGTCCAGTGGGGACTCAAGCGGTGGGCCAAAACGGAGGCAGGGGCAGTCACCCACCAGAGTGCGGTTTGAGGACGAGTCGGAGCAGGAGGCCGAAGTGCGGTACCTGGAGAGACGAGGAGTCGGGGGCAGAGGCCACGGCCTACTGGTGTCAAAGCCCGATGTCTCCTTGTACACCAGTAGGGGGTCCACTAGGAATGGCAAAGTGGACCTAAGCAGGGACCAGGAGTGTGCCCCCTTGTGGAACAAGAGGAACAGCAGGAGAACTCAGGAGGGGCGTGAGAGGAGACAGAGCCCGGGCACTCCGGTTTCTACCATTAGTGATGGAAATCCAAAGTGCAATACTAGTGGTGTGCCAGCTGGCGAAATGCAGCAGGGTTCCATTCCATCCTGCCAGACTCCAGAAGGTTCCTACCTCAGGGTGATACCATGTTGGGTGCCTCCGTCGCAGCACAAGGTGAGAACAGATTACATTAAGGAGTCCTACATTGGCAAAGTGACCATCGTGGATGACGTGACAGCAGTCAGCCAGCAGCTTCTTAATGGCAATGAACCAGCCCCCAAGTGTGCCACCCCCAG
This sequence comes from Erpetoichthys calabaricus, assembly GCF_900747795.2. Classification (NCBI taxonomy): domain Eukaryota; kingdom Metazoa; phylum Chordata; class Cladistia; order Polypteriformes; family Polypteridae; genus Erpetoichthys; species Erpetoichthys calabaricus. The sequence goes on along the minus strand of NC_041403.2, from coordinate 166,824,874 downwards.
CCTTGGCACAGTGACTACTACACATGAACAGACTCCTGGCCACAGTGACTCTTGTTTACATACAGACAATGAGCATAACGCGAGGCCCAGGCCTAATGGGGCAGAAGGAGACAGTTACCAGTCTCTTGCCACAAAGCTGCCAACCACCCCTGGTGGAAATCACCCACTGGAGCCGAGTGCCAACAAGCAAAATGGAGACACTTCTCCTGAATTTGTGGAGTCATGTGTTCAAGTCTCTGACATCATTCCAAAAGTCAAAAAGTCCTCCCTGAAATCTGGCACCAAATGCCACCCCAGCAGGCAGCGTGTGGTGCAGGTCCTACCATCTCTCCAGTACCGCCTGATCCACTTGGACGCTGAGGACAGTGAGCCCACCTCATCCTGCTCAGAAGATAACTTTCATGAGCTGACTTTGTCCACCAACAACTGCAACAACAGCCATCTGGATGCCAGGCATGCCCTGGAGATTGGTGCAGGTAAGCTGGATTGCATTTTATGCCAGTTTTTGCTTGCTTTAGGGTTACGTGGCATGTGAAGGTCATGCAGTGCCCCCATAGTACACACAGGTGGTTGGCAAATGCTGACACTTGGGCACACACCATCAGTGTCTAGGGTATCAACATCTAAGTCGGTAACGTGGCACCCTGGTATTGTTAGTCCATAAATACATTTTCTCAGCAGTGCTAAGCCAACATCTCTGCATCCATTAATGGGATTGTTGGGTGGCATCTTGGCAGCTGTCCTTTGTGCCTAGATGGCATGTCAGCAGTGGTGGGTAGACATAGTGCCGGCTACTCACCAGGCTGTTAGGTGGTCCCTAGGCTCACAGACCTGGCATTGACCTTAGATATGCCCATGGTCCAGAGACAGGTCCACACTGGCTGAGAACACAATCTGCCTTTTTCCTAAGAGATATCGGCCATCTTTGCATTACGAGGGCACATCTGTAATGTGTTTATCCTGCCAGGTTGCCAGGGTCGGCCTTGATTGTTTAGCTCCGACTGAGCGTTGATTCAATTTGACCGACGTGTCCGCAGGGAAATCAAGTTTTCTGTAAACAGCGTTTCGGCCCGTCAGCTCAACTATTAATTGCAAATTCCCGATGCTCATCAGGCTGGCATCGCTAAAGCCCAATGTACGTCACTTAGGACTAAGGCTGTGCTGATTTATTGTGAAACCAAAGCACCTTGGCCTCTCAGTGACGAGTCCCTGTGGGCCAAGTGCACCCCCCTTGTGGGGCATATGACCTTAAAGAATTGTCACACTGTAGGGACTGGCACTGGCACTGGTGGTCAAGCCCTCCTCGTTTGTTAACTCACAGCTCTCCCTTCTGGGTTGCCCTGCACTTTTCTGGTCTTTTATAGTGCCCTGACACTGCCAGACCCCCATCCTGCTCAAATAGTAAATTCTTTGACTTTTCTCCCCTAACAGGTCAAAGTCCATCCATTGTGAAAGATGACGCAGATGAGCATTCAGAACCCACGTCTGCTCAGTGGAAACCCAGAACCCCAGCAGACATCTCGCAGTAAGTGTGTGGACAGGCAACGTGGCACCATTCAGTGTGTACTGCATATAGCGCCTTTCATAGCAATTACTTTCAGAAGGCTTGGAGAATACAAACCAAAATAAGGTGGGCTCGGCCACTACTTTAAAGCATGAGGCTGCACTGTAACACTGACCACTGACCAGTCTGTAGCATGAACTGGTGCTGACACCTACTGGGCAAAAGGTGAAATGCAGGTTAAGCAACTCAAGTTAGAACCTTCTTGATTTTGGAAAAAGAGACTTAACAGGCCACAATACAATGAAAGTGTTCTGATTGGCTATTGCAGGTGATTGCCTATTATGGGACAATAGGGTGAGCTCACTGATTGGTTGTTTTGAACCTGTAGCCCACTGATTTGCTGTTGCATTCCTGGCTCTTATAGACATCTGAGTGCCAGCGAGAGAACGGACACCAAGTCGAGGTCAGTGCTGAAGAAGCTTCTCAGCGCCATCGGGCACAGCTCGACCAGGAGGCCACGGAGGGGGCGTTCCAACAGCCTGAGCCATATGGATGCTCCTGTGAGCTCCGAAGGAAAGGTGAAGAAGACTCCATCACTGCAGTCACTCCAGCTGGTGAGTTCTTCTAATGGGGGGCAGCACTGAGACTCTGTGCGTCTCAGTTTGTCCACTAGCTGGGGGTCTGGAAGACTTTACCCATCTGCTTTTCGATGATTTTGGTGTCTTGGCACCCTGCATTCTAAAGACGGGGGTGCCAACATCCAAGTGGGAAGGGCACAAAGAGAGAGCTGCCCAGTGAGAATGCGGCCTGTTCATCCAGAGGGTACACTTAGTCTCAGGTGGGGTATAAGTTGAGAACACCAACATGGAGTTACAAGAGAGGGACCTCTCCCCTTGGGGAGGCACTCGTCACCATGTCTAACTGCTGATGTGCTACAAGCTGGGGGTCCAGCTTGTTGTTCCGATCCAACTCATTGTTGCACGGCAGGCAGTGTACCATAGTGCTTAATGTTTTGGACTTCAAATCCTGAGGTGTTGAGCTCAAATCCCACTACTGACACTGTAGGACCCTGTGCAAGTCACTTCACCTGCCTGTGCTCCAACTGGAAGAAAAAAAAATGCAACCATTTGTATCTCAACTGATGTGAACTGCATTGGATAAGGGCATCAGCCACAAATAATAATGATTTGGGTGGTCCTGGCATCCCCAGGTTTTGCTTTTTTCCTCCTATATCTGCCTCAGGTGCTGGTGCCATAAAAGTGCATAGGAGCTACCAGCTGGCCAGTCTATCTATCTTATAGTGCCTTTCACATCTATATATCAATCATTCTATTATATAATGTCTTTCACAAATCTCTGTGTATCTATTATATAGTGCCTTTCATCTATGTATCTGTGTTAGTATTATAAACTGTGTTTCCTATTGACCCATATATTATATAGTGCCTTTCATATATGTTTCTTTGTATTATATAGTGCCATTTCTAACCATCAAGCTACATATTATACAGAGTGCCTCCTGTTATCTATCTGTAGATTATACCTGTCCATTTATTATATAGGGTCTTTCACATATACCTATCTATCACTTATATAGTGCCTTTCCTATCATATATCTAATTATATAGAGCCTCTCCTATCCATCTACTTATTGATTATATAGGTCTTCTCACATCTATTTATAATTAAATACAAGTAGTTCTCTTTATTTTAAAGTGCCTTTTCTATGCAGCGATCTCTGTATTTTATAGCACCTTTCCTTATTATATATTATACAGTGCTTTCTTTCCTTGTCATCTATTATTTAGTGCCTTTCCCACCATCTGCCTATCTATGTAATATATATAGTACCTTTCACTCTATCTATATATCTATTATATAGTGCCTTCCCAGCTATTCCTTATCAAAACTCAGCTTTCCCCCTGTTGCCCACTAGGTGTCGCCCTTCTTACAGCTAAAGAAGTCTCCATCCAGCCAGCGCCTTCTAGCTGCCAAAAGCAAACCTGACCGTTCCAGAGCCTACCAGCTGGGGGAAACAGAGAGCTGGACTTCAGCATACAGGTAAGTCACAGAGGGTAACCCCCCATCCCCCCCCAAATAAAAATGCTGCCATAGATCTGCATTTGGGTGAAAGACTCCCATTCATTCGCCCCACAAAGGCAGCAGATTACTGCTTGTCAAACCCCTGGATTATACACAAAGACCTTCGTCCACCTCATGAGCCTGCAGCTGGACACCTAAAGGCAGAACTAGAGCTCATAAACCCCCCACCCCCCCCGCTTCCCGTCTCATTCTGTCCGCTCTCCGTCTTAACCACACGCTGCAACTTCCTCACTGAGGTGGAATTTCCCAGATGCTGCCCGCCTGAGGCCCACAAAGGCAGGTGGGTGGCATCCGCTCATGTGACTTCCTCCACAGATCTGCCGGTTGAGAGCATGGGGGCCTGCCAGGCAACCTCAGCCACATCTAGGGCTCGCTCTTTCTCTTTCTGTCTTGCGTGAGCTCCACTTCCAAAGCTGTGAACCTCTGGTTTTGATTATGTGGCCTTGGGGGCGGAGAAAAGTGTGGTTTGAAGACAGAGTGGCGCGGCCGTCATGGCAACAAGCAGCTACTAAGGCCTGACTCCCCCCAGCAGGTGTCAACGTGGAGGCTGTCTTGTGACAAAAGGAGCAGGCAGGCAGGTTGCCTGGGGGAGTGGGTGGGAATGCTGATTGGGAGGCCAAAAGAGGCGCAGGGGGAGGGGAGGGCGTCCGGCCTTGGCCCTCCTACTGGATCTGCCCTGGACTGACCACCCCCAGCACACCCCACCCACCCCAAAACCAGTTTGTCTACTCCACCCCCACTTGGCTTGTCTGCCTGCTGGACCGTCTTTGTCTACTGGGTAGCCCCCCCCCCTTCCCCACACCAAAAGTCAGTGGCCTTTGGATACCCTTGCAGCTTAACCATCTGTTTCAGCTGGACAGGCACCCCTCCTGCACTGGAGCTACCAGGGCTTGCAAAGGCGCTATATTCAATAACAGCCATGCACAGCGTGTGCCCAGTATTTGTTGATGATATGATGGGGGGGGTAATAGCAGCTTTGCATTACAGACACCCTAGCAGGCAGGCTGTACACAATAACCCCCCCCAACATTCATACTCCACACAGAGGTGACATTCAATGACAGAGCCAGTCAAGTGAGAGACCCGCCACCTCCGACTGGCTCTGGCTCGTTGCCATCGATGGGGGAGGGAGGGAGGAGACATTGGTGTCCCCATGTCCTTTTCTTAGTTATCAATGCACCCTTAGCTTTCCTGAGTATGTGGCCATTGCTAGTACCCAACCCCCCCCCCCATTGAGGAAGTGGCACCTGCTGCATTACAAAGCTCGGGCAGGATGTGGCTTCCCCGTTTGCAGAAGTGCTGCCACTCCACGTGGTTGTCACACAGTTCACTTGGCGGGGACAGGAAGAGCCAACTAATTCACTTAATTTGACGTTTGTGGTCTCTCCGGCAGGGGGCCCCGGCGCTCGCTCAGTGTGGAGGACGTTGGCAGCCCCAGCGCGGTACGCGCTGTGGGACGGGTGGCCCAGGCCTTTCCCGATGGCACGTTTCTTCTGGAGCTCAGCCGCCCTGTCTCGGGCACATTTGGATTTCTGATCTGCCGGGGTGTGGGCAGAACTGATTCAGGTAAGCTGGGTGAGCCCCACAAAAACCCTTTGCCCGTTTTCTGTAAGGGGATAAGTTGGCCGGTAGCTATTGTGATGTTTGATCATGCCCAGCTGTCTCACTTTAACAAGGTGGGCACCAGCCTCTGGGTATCAGCCACCCTGGAGCCCAATTATCAACTGTGTAACCCTTGGCACAGAGCTACACTGATTAGACATTTAAAGGCTGGTATAGTCTGCCTGCTACTCAGGGACAAAATGCCACCTGCTGATAACCCTGCTTTGTCACTGCCAACCATACACTTCTTTGGTGTTGCTATGGTGGATGTGCTATCTTGTTAGGCTCACTTTTGCATATGGCATGGGCGGGGGCAGGGAGCTCCTTTATCCATGAAGAACATCATTAGTAGAGGGCACTGTGCCAACAGCTTTCTCTCGCCCACATGGTTGTCTGTGGATTATAAAGATGCCAAAATGGGCCCTGGCACACTCTTCCCTTTTCTTTCACACAGGGGTCTACGTGGAGGAGATGAGCGATGCTGGCACTCGGAAGCTGTATGCTGGCTTGCTGGGGGTGGGTGACGAAATCCTGGAGGTGAACGGGGAGAAGGTTGCAGGCCTGACCTTAGAGGAGGTCAATGCACTGATGCTACAATGTGACATGGCATCCATCAGAGTCCTGCGCCAGCGGTAGCTTCTGCCACTGTCAGTGAGAGGAGAGGCGAGATGAGATGCTGACAGGCTTTCAAGAACACACCAGGTGCCAAGTATGGCTATGAATTGACTTGGATGGGCACAGTCCCGTCAGCGTTTGGGGGATGCTCTGCTGCACAGATCTGTGTTACAGAGCCAGAGCAAGCAAACTGGGAATGTTCTACAAGGCTGTCTGGCCCCACCATGTTGATTTGAAGGCCTGTAGACAGGGTGCCCCCCTGCAGTTTTCTACACTCCATCCTGCCACCTCTCAGAGGATCTAAGGTGGCAGGCCACCCACTGCTTCTAATGCCAGCTCACTTGATATGCATCCCATGTGAGACACCACATTGGCAAACTTGTGGCTGAGATGTACCAAGGCTACTTGACCATGCTGCCAATGTGCTCCTCAATGCACCTGTGCCAACTCCAGTTCCAGAATCCCAGGACTGACATCCAGCTGGGCCTTTCGCACAACCATGCTAGAGAAATTTCTCACCAGGGTATATGGTTGAGGTGCTTTGCTTCCCACAATTCCAATGCCAGCATTGGAACAGGTCCCACAATGAAAAAGTGTCGGTCCAATTAAGTTTGTCTTCCCCCTAAGGTTCCCACCTGGCATTTCCATTCAAACCTCGGCACAAGGTGCAAACTTCTCGAGTTGCATTTGTGACCGAAAACAGATGCCTTAGAAATGCCCAGTGCTCCTCCATGGTGAACCGCGGTGTCCCACAGGGAACTCATCCTTCCAAGTGTACCCAGTGATCCCTGGGCACTGTGCTCCATGGCTTGTATTTTTTAATTTATGTTTGCCAATAAACTTTCTCCATGAAGGAATTCCACCAGTCTGTTTTTCTCCTACTGCTCATATGGCACAGTCACCGTGGGCAGGTTGCTGTGGGAAGGTGCCACTGCTAGTGGTTACCTGCGTGTCTGTGTGCAGACTCTAGAAGAGCGAGGCCAATCGGAGCCCCGAGGCTGGTGATGAAGTCCACACTGTCAAATTTATTATGGGCATGTTAGTGTAATTGCATTATGTGTTGGTGATGATCTCTTTATTGTTTCTTGGCGCCAATGTGGAATGTGGTTTGGTATTTTGTGAAGTTTTTTAGGGCTGGCGGGCTGGCATGAGTAGCACTTGGGAGTCCCATGACATAGTGAGCTAAGATGGTGACACATGCTGCCAAATGTCCTAAGACTTGGTTTATGGTGCTCGTTGAAGAATCTTTGTAGATCTTGAAGTGAACTGTCATGTTTAGCAGCTTCACCTTTGAACTGGCTGTGCTACCCATCTAAGACGGGTTGAAGTCAAAGTAATCAGAGTTAACATTTGCTGCGCACCATGCAATGTTTCTGCTATGTGCCATTTGGTATGGGATTAATAAAAGCAGTATTAATGTTTGTGATGCACCATCTGTTGGAATAACAAATACAATACATAGCATTACTCTAAATGTGATGTATCATCTGTTGGAATGACAAATGCAATACATAGCATTACTAAACAACATGTGATGCACCATCTGTTGGAAAGGCAAATGCAATGCATAGTATTACTAAACAACATGTGATGCACCATCTGTTGGAAAGACAAATGCAATACATAGTAGTACTAAACATGTGATGCACCATCTGTTGGAAAGACAAATGCAATGCATAGTATTACTAAACATGTGATGCACCATCTGTTGGAAAGACAAATGCAATACACAGTAGTACTAAACATGTGATGCACCATCTGTTGCAAAAACAAATCCAATACATAGTAGTACTAACCATGTGATGCACCATCTGTTGAAAAGACAAATGCAATACATGATGCATCACATGTTTAGGAATATCAGTTGGAAAGACAAATGCAATGCATAGCGTCACTAAAATTGTGATGCACCATATGTTGGAATGACAGAGACATAGAAACTGACACTTATCCTTTTACTAAGGTGGATTTTTGAACACCATTTTAGTTTTTGAATATTTCCTGCAGTTATCAAATACTCCTTTGCCTTCCCTTCAAAAATGTTTATCCCATCTCCTGGCCCTTGCAAACATAAAATAGTTGGCTGCTAATTCCTATCTAAATGGTTTGCCACTTTCTGAGACACAGTGGGATCAGAGAGAGCACACCCCTCACAGTATTAGGTCTCCAGCAATGAGCTCCTGGGCAGCTACTCCTTTAATTCTGGTCATGAGTCATGCCACCCCTCTGTCCCTGCCCGGAGATACTCTTTTGATGTGGAGGTGGCTATTCCAGTCTTTTGTCAATTGTGTTGCGACCTGCCTCTTCTTCTTTCCATATACACAGAAATAAAAAATAGCTGACATAACCAAGGGCAACAAAAAGGTCAATGGAGGAGCGAGTCAACCTTTCTGGTGGTCCATCTTGCAGCACCCTGCGTTCCTCCTGTCAAAATATGGCAAGACACTAACTCACACTTGGAGGCTGCTGGGTTTGGTTTTAGGCATTTGGATATTAGTGGCTATAGCTGTAAACATAAGCCTATGGTGATAAGGAAGACAGAAGTCTTGAGGTCAGGTAGCTCCTCTTACTCTTGGTGCCGGAGAGTGGCAGGTCAGTGTGCTGCATTTTGATCAGCATATGCAAGGATTTCACAGGGACTCTGTATAGAGTCACTGGGCTGCGAGTTGCCGTCTTTGGGATCCAAGCACATAATTATGATGACTGACATTGCTCAAGCCTTAACATTGCAATGTGCTGTATTTTTTCCTGCTTCTAATTATGCAACTTTCACCCTCCTCTCCCCCTGAACCACACACCTTTCAATTTTATTCTATTTCCCATTTCAGATTGTACTCATTTCACCAAGGGGGCCCCCCAACCCCACTCCTCAATTTCTTCATGTGGAAAATAAACAATAATACGCCATAGACCATAAAGGTTGAGAACCTCTGCTCCAAACCTATCAAGCTCCACACACTCTACTGCCACTCAGGCATTTAGCTCCGCCCAGCTGGCTGCCCAGTCAGCTGCCTTTCAGGTATCTAACTCTGCCCAGCCTGCTGCCCATCAATCATGTAGTCCCACCTACTCAACTGCCTTTCAAACATGAAACCCCGCCTACCCAACTGCCACTCAAACATGTAACCCCACCCAGTCCTTTTCTATCTTTTCATAACTTACCTGTAGTTTATGAAGTATGCATTTAGGACAAATAAGAGATTTTTCAGGTAAAGACGACAGAAATTTCAAGGTAAGGTACTGGCACCACACATTGGTGACATGTTGATTAGCACATGCACGTAATAATTTTACTGGACTCTGTACGCAGTACAACGAGGAGCCCATGACACTCCCCTGCTGTAGAGGAAATAAATGAACAAGAAAGCATGGAGCAGGAAGCTCACCTGCCTTCATTCCACCATGTTTTTTACCCCAACCTGCTACTACAGGGTCTTTATCGTCACGTGCACAGTGAAATTCTTAATTGATGTACTAATCAATTCATGTGTCCCACTCACCAGCACCAGCACCATCATTAGTGAGTGACCTACCTTACCTACGCTTGCTTTTGCAAATGGCTCCTGGGAAGGTGGCTTACTGTGAAAGGCACCAGATCAGCCAATTGCCTTGCTGCCCAAATGAGTGTTTTAATGAAGAGGAAAACGGGAACGAAACATTAAAGTGCTAACTTCCTGCTTTTTTTCTTGCCCCATAGTGGAGAACAACATGCCAAATACAAATAAGATCCAAGGAAAGATTTTTGAAAGCATAAGGCCAGACAAAGAGGTCACCACACCTTGAGCCACTTATATCAGTGTGTCCAAAATGAATGGAAGTCCGTAGTGAATATGGGGTACTGGGCACCATGGCACGCTCTGTCAGGTATGCGTACAGACGTCGCCTAAGTGAAAAGATGCACAATCCATTACATGTCGGCACACATTCCCCTCAATTTAGATTCCGCTGCTCCCCTGGACAACGGTTGCCATGTCTACATAAACAACTTAAAGAATCCTACAAATGCCAGCCTGCGACACCAGAGGTTGTAGGCTGGGGTGGTTTGCGGGGCTCTCAATGACCAACACTAACAGTGAGGTGCCATCCACTACTGGTCCCTGATGGGCAGGAGCCTCTAGATCCAGAGGAATCCCAGCTGGATACAGCAGCCACGCTGTCACTTTAATGGAGAATTAACAGGGAGGCGGAGAGGAGGCTGGTGACAGATGTGCAGGAGTCTCAGGTGCGCAGACGGGGTGGCAGGCGGGCAGGAAAGGAGAGCGGGAGCAGAGCTGGGCAGGCCGCCTGTACTTTAACTCTTCCCTTACCGGTGGCGCTGATGCAGTAAGGCGTTGGAGGCAGACTGCTAGACTGGGGGGCTGCTTCTGGAAGCTTCTTAGGCCTGTTCACAACGCAGCTACGAGGGACTCAATTCCAATATTATTTTGTTGTTAGACTGCACATATTAAATTTAAAAAGGAAGTAAATCAGAGAATGTGCCCCACATGATAAAAATCTGTCAAACAGATGTGCCCCAATGGACCACCATTAACTCCAACAGCAAATTGGCTTCTTCACTATTTCATGTTACTTTTAATGCAGGATGTCTAGAAAATGTGGCAACTTACAATGCAAGGAAGAAAAATAGAAAATGAAAACTGCCAGCTGTCACTCCAATTGCAATGATAACCGCCATATTTGGGCACAGAAACTGGGCACATGAGAGGAGCTATGACCGTTGGGTCAAGATATGAAGGGTATGATAGAAAACACACTGGCATGACAATTTCAGAATATCAAGGGGGGCGTTCGATTACTTGTGTCAGAAAGACTCTATACAAGAAAATGCACATGAGGCCCACGGAGCAGCTGGCCATCCTGAAAGCTTAAGCCTGCCACCACGCGTTCCGAGTGAATACAGTAATCCACACATGACAAAACAGTGACATCAAATTACTGGGGCGGTGTAAATTTCCAAGCAATTCCAACTCAAACGTTCAAATGCTGGTCACATTCAAGTCCCACAAATGACTGATTGATTCCATATGTTGTTTTTTATTTTTTTTGGCTATTTAAACTTATCAAGAAAGATCAGGGCCCTCATGTATAAATGGTGCGTACACACAAAAAATAATGTGTACAGCCGTTTCCACGCTCACTTCAAGACATATAAAAACTAAACTTGGCGTAAAGCCACGCATGGTAAGGGGCTATTCATATTGATTTGCATATTCGAAAATGCAAAATTCTGGGAGGAGTTGGGGCGGAGCTGTAGGTACACGCACGTGTGTTAAATTTCACATTCATTGCAATTTATAAAGGTGGAACTTGGTGTACACAGTTTTATGCAGCTGGATTTTTCCATCCGTACACCATGTTTTAGTGCGAATTCTACGCATGGCAATATACTTGAAGCCCCACATCTGTATGAGTGACAGAACTGTAATTGTGCAGCAGTGCCAGGGTCTCTCTTTTGGGCAAGTGAATGTGTGCCTGCCGGTCCTGGAGATGGCAACGATTGGAAAAACTGGATAGTCAGCAAAGGTGATAAGCTGTGGAATGGCAAGACTAATAAAATAAAATAAAATAAAATAAAAGAAATAAAAAGTGGGCACAGGCCAAAGCGTTGGAAGAATGGCTTTGATGCAGGCAGCATGAAGAATGTGGCAGCCTTCGGTAAGAAGGAAATGGCCCATCCCACAAACCCACCTACCCAAGAACATCGAAAAGTGGGATGGTTGATCTTAACTTGATTAACTTTTTATTTCATAAGGCCCCTTTCAATAGAAAACATACAAGAACGCACTACAGTGCAATGCTCTGGGACTTTGGGAAATAACTGGGATTGTCCAGACATCAAAATTAGAAAACAAAATTGAATGTCAAACAGCACAGCCGGGTCAGGGTCAACAAGTAGAAAAATTCAACCCGAAGATTGTGGATGTAACATAAGCAGCCCAAGACAACCAACCAGCACAACAAAAAGTTGTATGTATGTATGTATATGTGTGTGTGTGTGTAGGCCACAAGCCTGCTTCTTGACTTACTTTTTGTTTTTAGGCCACCTTTGTTTACAGAGTAGTTACTGCCACCTGTACAGAGGCCAATGACATACAATACAATTCCATTTAGTTTTGTATAGCCCAAAATCACACAAGAAGTGCTGCAATGGGCTTTAACAGGCCCTGCCTTTTGACAGCCCCCCCCAGACTTAACTCTTTACAAAGACAAGAAAAAACTCACAAAAAAACCTTGCAGGGATAAAAATGGAAGAAACCTTGGGAAAGGCAGTTCAAAGAGAGACCCCTTTCCAGGTAGGTTGGGCGTGTCAAAAAAGGGGGTGTGGTAAATACAATACAATATACAGAACACAAATAATCCTCACTACAATACAATAGAAACAGTACAAGCAGAGAGCAGAATTCAACAGTAGATGATATCACATAATAGGATTTGGATTTGTTCAGAGTCCTGGAGCCCTCGGCCATCAAGCTGCCACTACTGGCCATTCTAGAGCTGAGTGAAATTCATACTTGCATATGCTAATGGGCATGCAGTACATCACCTCACTCTCCAGCACCACTCATGGGATCCCAAACTACACTGCCCTCTGGTGTCTAAGCGCAGGAACTGATGGTATCTCTACGTTGCTCTCTAGTGTTTGGACCCTGTTACTGATGGCATGCCTATGTTGCCCCCTAGTATCTCAACTCCGCTACTGATGGCACCCCTAGCACTCTAGCATCTGAACTGTTACTAATAGCATCAGCGATTATGTCGCCCTCTAGTGTCTGAACTCTGTTACTAACGACACCCCTATATTGCCCCCCCTTATCTGAACTCTGTGACTGATGTCGCCCTCCGGTGTCTCAACTCTGTTACTGATGGTGGCACCCCTAGCACTCTACTGTCTGAACCGTTCCTAATGGTATTCCCAATTATGTCACCCTCTAGTGTCTGAACTCTTAATGATGGCCATCCCTAAGTCACCCTCTAGTGTCTGAACTCTGTTACTGATGGCACCCCTATGCTGCCCCCATATTTAAACTCTGTGACTGATGTTGTCCCCAGCACTCTACTGTCTGAACCGTTGCTAATGGCATCCCCAATTATGTCGCCCTTTAGTGTCTGAACTCTTAATGACGCTATCCATAAGTCACCTTCTAGTGTCTGAACTCTGTTACTGATGGCATCCCAGTAGCATCTGGACTCTCTTCTTGGTTTATAGGGTCACAAAATTCTCCCTTGCAGGCACATGTCGCTATGATTAGTCGGCCTCCCTGTGGGCCTCACCCTCTCCACCACTGTGTTGGTGCACCGCTTTACACAATCACCCTCATCCTTTCTTCCCTACACCTGCTCAAACCACCTCAGCCTTTCTTCTCAATTTTCATCCTAAAGTGTTTCTTGAAAATTTAACATAAGCCAGAAATATGCCGACCTGTTTGAGTGGACCACAAGCACCCGGCATGCCCTGTGCCCATCCTCTGCACGAACGGCAGACAAGGTCCACTGAGGGGCGTAAGGTGTTAAAAAGCGCTTCTCCGTCCCTGCCCCCATTTCCCAGGCCCTGCATTGCAATGCTAATTAGCCCAGCTGTCTGAGACAGCCTGGCCCTGCTCCCCGAGGGGCCCGCACTCAGCTGTCGCCTGCCTCACAGATAAAAGGCCGGCCTGAGAACCTGCAGCCCCCACCTGCTGTCACACACCATCACTTTCCCCCAACATTGTAATTAGACGGAGGTGGCCTTTGTGAGACCCATGGGCAGCAGATGAAGGCCCTCTCCCTGCACGTCTCTCCGTCTCGCTTTGTGCCAATCGGTTAAGTCAATGAGGAAGGCTTGAACCCTTAATCATTTCTGAAGCTAAGGCCTTTAATTTTTCAAGCTTCAAATTCACCTGTGATAGAAATGGGGTGGCTCTCTCTGGCTCTTCTGTCAGTGGCTGCACATTTCCAACCATCTTAAATCAAAGGGGCACCCAGCTTTCTCAGTGGCAGTGACCATGTTCGACCAAAGACTCTTGCACGAAGCAGATTCGCTGGCTTCACTTCTTCGACACGATCCAAACGCTTCCCTCTGTTCTCCGCTCACCTTACACAGCGGCGCAGTGACCTTGCAGAAGCGGTGACCGATGTGACAGACACGCACTGCCACCCGTCAGGAAGGCAACTGTGTGGCTTGACGCAGATCCCTGGAGCATCTCCGCCCTTTTCCTGTGCTGCCGTTCTTGAAATGCCCTCCGATACGAGGCCACCGCTTGTCTTCGCTGCCCTCCGTGATTTATGACTCCATTTGAAAAAGCATAACCCTGCAATTTCCTCGGCACGCAGAGGCGTGTCTGAAGACCGGAGAAGTCGGCAGCAAACCCGGCTCCTGCCTTCTAGCTACCTTCTTTACTTACGAGATGAGAGGGGGTGGCAGTCAGGGAGGGCCGCTTGGATACAGATGGCTTTCATAGCAGGCTTGTGACCACCACTGCCCGGCTTTGAGCTGCACCTCACGAATGGAAATGGAAACACAGAGGACAACTGGGAGTCTGTGCAGGATGATGTAAGCTTTCTTTATTCAGATACACAGAGCCAAGTGACAAACACTTTGGATTTTTATTTTTTTGCCTCGACTTTCGGTTCAGCCACAGAATCACATGGTTAGAAGTGTTACGGACCAGCAGTGCAAAACAATCAGATGATCAGGATACATTCGGGGCATGAACATATTCAAATCACCAAACCTGAAAAACAGTAGTTTTAGCACAAGCATCGCTTCACTTTTTTAGTAATGCCAATTTTGGCTCTTTAGACACTTCACACAAGACCACCATTTAATTGTCAAGTGCAGTCCGTTCAATAAACTCAAGACTGAACGCTTAAGGCTACCAAACAACACACCGGGCGCCAGGATGTTTCATCTGTCACCAGGGCTCTGGGCTGGCCCACTCCAGCCACGCGACATGTAAGGTCCTAACTTAAACATGTGACACAACGGAATAGTGGACAACATCACAAGAAGGCTAAAAACATGCTGCTCTGATAGATGTGTGTACATTAAAAAAAAACCAAACAGTTAAAACAAGGAGCGTGGCGGGAGATACCACACCACTGCAACACAAAAAAAAAAAGAACAAAATAAACTTGGTAAGCCAGAAGAAACTGGCACATGAAATGCCAATCGTCAGGCTTCTGTATGTCAGCCTGCCAACACAGATAAGCCTGCAGAGTCTTAATCAAACCCTGGGGAAACTGCCAGCCGGCCGGCTCGTGGATGTTCAATTCATTATGCACACCGGAGAAAAACGGCCTCTGCTCCTGTGCCAGACAAGCGAGGAGCAGGAAGTGCTGGAAAGCCCGCATTCACCAGGAAGACCGTTAAATGGCAATAAACCGTGCCACTGACCCCCATATTCAGGGCTGCCGGTCACATATGTGAAAGCACACTCGGTGTGCACACACCCTGCTGTCTACCACCTATGGTGATCTGGGGCGAGCAGGCTGGAAACCATGTCGGAGAATAAACCGCACGTTGAGCATTTTGTGTGCAAAGTGAAATAAAGCAGCGCCACTACTAATGCTATCTGAAGGGAACGTGGAGGGCCAATAATTCAGGAGTTACGTAGATAGCGGAATTTTAAAAGATGAAGGAAACTACAGTGCAGCCTTTTTAAAAATGCGTGGCATGGGCCAGTTAGTGTTCCCAAAATCCCTGCACTCTAATTAGTGCCATTTATAGGCTGGATAAGAGCAAATAATGTCAGCCTGAATTCTGTTTAAGTGCTTTGATGACAAGTTAGTTGCTGCTCAAAACATACTCCTAAAAAAGAAGACGGGGAAAGGAACAATGATGATAACAAAAACACAAGTGTAGAAGTTTACCCACACTCCTCTAAGGAACAAAAAAAAAATGTAAAAAGTGTCACATTGCAAATAAAGTTTAAAGCACTACTTCATTCTGCTTTGCTCTGCTGCAAGGAATCCCTCTCTGTACTAACAAGAGTGACTGTCCTGTGCTGTCAAGATACACAAAAGCATGCATCGTCGCAGCACCCCTCTCACTCTGGAATGAGGGGGCCAGCGTGAACACCGCATCAGTCAAAGATCTGCAAACGTCAAACTTGGGTATTGTGGATCCCAGACAATAAGACAGGCCACGCCAAATGGACCTTAAGCCTGTCGGAGCAAACCGATTCCCACTCACTGTCCCATATTACCAAGCTTGGTGGATTCTGGTCTCAATGCCCTTGATGTAAGCATTTCAAAGTAAACCCTTAGGTTCATGGTAATTAGCATTAACTGTGTCTGAACATGATTTACAGTCATAAAAAGAAAGAAGTTGAAGACCTCCTAGAAAGTTTCACATATCAGACAAAGTAATACTGGGTAACACACCTCAGCCCAGTCCCTGCCCTCCAAAGCCCCTAAAGGTTCTGGACAACTAGGGTCCAAATAAAAAAAAAAAAATACTGAGGACGGGTCAACAAACAAATATGATGGAGTTCATCCCTGAATAAGCTGTAAGGTAAAATATTTAAGACTTTCACCCCCAACCATAAAGCTGCTGAAATACTGTTCACGTAACTTCAGTCATTTTGTGAAACATAAAATGCAGCGTAAGGGTTGGAGAAGAAGTCCGAGATGTGCTTAGTCACTGGGAAATAAACACACACATTCACACATACACTGTCAAGGACATAAATGTTTCTGGATCGTGAAAGTGGCTGCTCAGTAAAGGACAATCCCCTCGCTTTATCCTCCTGCCGGACTCCAAAATGCTCTGGAAGACCAGACCTTCCCCTACACCCAGTCCTGTCTGTCCATTAAAGAAAAAAGAAGAGAATCAACACCACCAACAGGATAGTGAGAAGTATGCCGATAGCACACCACTGGCGTCGATCTGAAAAACCAAAAAAACATAGAAAGAAATAAATGGAAAAATACACAATCATCACGCTCAAAAGATTAAATGAAGGTAACACAGTTACTCATGCAAATCCCGGCGTATGGGAGATACTTCCAACGTTTTCAGCTGACCGTTTTCAGGTTGAATGTCTAGTCAAGCTGAACAGGAATTCAGTGCATTCTGGGAAAGCCAAAAAGCAAAGCAGGAGTCGTAGCATTTTGTTTAGTTAGAGAGTGCAGCTTTGGATTCCCCTTGAGTTTAGTGATAATGACTCAATAACATTTTCAATGTGTCTTGAGAAACTGCAAAAGTGTTGGTGCACTCTGTTGAGTGATGAAAATATAGGCAAGCCAGGTGTTTTTGTGGATGTGAGAAGGCAGGGAGAGAGCAGCTGCCTTTTTAGAAGAATATAAGAGTTCTCTGACTCTTCAGTAAAGAGCAGTTGTAAAAATGGACACTTTAAAGGAAAATCTTCAGCCGAAACTGACACTTTCATGGAGCTTTCCACCTGTTGCTGCTGGAGACATTTTAATGCAACTCTCTTCCCTGGTTTCTTTTTACTTTTAAATTAAGAATATGTAACTTGCAACTAAAGAAAGAAACCATTTGGGAAATGGCATCTAGGACCGGGGTGGCACGGTGGTGCAGTGGTAGCGTTGCTGCCTCGCAGTAAGGATACCTGGGTTCGCTCCCTGCATGGAGTTTGCATGTTCTCCCCGTGTCTGCTTGGGTTTCCTCCGGGTGCTCCGGTTTCCTTCCATAGTCCAAAGACGTGCAGGTTAGGTGCACTGGCGATCCTAAATTGTCCCTAGTGTGTGCTTGGTGTGTGTGTGTGCCCTGCCTGGTGTTTGTTCCTGCCTTGTGCCCTGTGCTGGCTGGGATTGGCTCCAGCAGACCCCCGTGATCCTGTGTTAGGATATAGCGGGTTGGACAATGACATCTACGACTGTATAAAAACTCCATGAATCCACCGATTGAATAATTCTTTGTATTGCCTATATTTGCTGCTATTGGTTTTGATGAAATTAAATATCATTTTTAAGTGTCTCTGTCTAATACACACCAGTGAGCCAAGAAGCTAGATCCTCCATTTCTTGTCTAAATGCGGTCCCCCTTAAGTAGCCCTCTATTGGTGGTAAACTGGGTTGGAAATAAAGACAGCTATCACTCATTAAAAAAAGAACCTAAGAGGTTAGTTGCCACATTCTGTGTTAGGTGCATGTCACAGGTGATTTGATAACATGATAACTGTCATCTTAACAACCAATTACAACACAGTAAGAATTGTCAACACTACCCTCAGTGTCCGTCACCTCCTTCCCAAATCCCCCCCAGGCACATTAACAACTGGTCACACAGCTCCTTTTATGTTGCACCTTGACAGCAAGTATAACATCCTACATGCTCATCAAGCCCGACATTATTTGCTTAGGCAAGGTCTGGGTGGGCACTCTGGTAAACGAGGCACAAAGACTCGAAGAAAGAAGCTGCTGATTTCACTAAGTGGGCAGGGAGCCATAGTGAGTAGCCAGCTGATCAATTCATAACAGGCTCCTAATTCAGCACATACAAATCAGATGTGCTGCTCATTATTCTTCAATGGCTTGTGACAAACGGTTAAGAGGTGTTAGTATTCAGCAGTGCCTGCCATACACATACGTTAACAGAGCCAAGCAAGAGAGAAACAGGCAGGTCAGAAATGCCGATTGTGCTCCAGTTCACCTAAGGGCAGACCTGTGAGACATTATGGCATGTGCCTTTGACTGGCTTGTCCTTACACTACCTGTATCTCTTCCCAACATAAAACTCATGGGTCTAATTACCTCGTGTTTTTAACCCATTTATCTAATATCACTTCATTAACTTGCACCAAACATACACAAAACTTTTTCTTTCATGAAGGAAAAACAAAATAAAAATGAGTCATTTCCTTCTTCGGCACCAGACACTTCCTTGCAATCCTGGAGGTCAAGTCCTGGCGCTTAAAAACAATACCTTTTTGGGAGGGTGGGTGGTGTACAAGCCCAGCCTTTCCTTCCTGGATTGGAAGCACTGAACACACCCTGGGAAACCCATTTTAACACTTTTGAGTCACTTGCTTGAGATCATTCCCACACTATAGAAGGCAGGGCTGGTTTGTGAAGCATTTAGAGAAAGGCCGACTTAACATTCCAGACTACAAAGGTATTTAACTATGATCACCTCCCCAACCCCACCCCCTCTCCACGAAATAATCCACACACTCTTACAAGGGCCTCCAGAAAGAAGCACCTTATTTAGAGGAGACTAAACAGCTCTAAACAGAGTGTGAATTTTGAAGCACAGCCAAGCCTCCTCTCCCGTCACTACCTAAAAATGTGCTCAGAAACATCCCTAAAATGTTTGGCAGAACATCTGAGCATAGTCTACCACCTCTGTCTAGGATGGGTTCCTCACCCAATGATTCAATTAGTTCAGAAAGTGGAATCATTTGGACAGTTTTGTGTGAATTTGAGCCAGATCAACTTACCACTCGTCATGTGAGAGACCTTTGCCAGCTTTTTCATGACGTTATCCAAGCGGGACTGTGTGCTGTCCATCTCATGTGAAAAGTCATCAAGCATCCTATAGACAAAGAAGAAGCAATAGTATTGCCAAGAAGGAGGGGAAAGGAAAAAAAAAACAACTTTCCATATCGTAAATCTCCATCTCTGACTGAAATTATTGATTGTTTTTTTGTGTGACGACAAAGAAACTGCAAAATTAAATTCTGGCCTTCACACTTACAAGTGCTCAATTTGAAACACCGATACATAAAGCAGCAAAGGCAAACACTGGGCAGCACCTTTTTGAAGAGCACAATCCCAGACCGGTTTTTGTGTAGGTGCACATTATCATGGCTGGCGGATTAGAACAGGATGTGGGATTTGTTCGACATCACACAGAGTAGGTGGTGTTAACTGAACCTGAGCACTTGCGCTTTCTAGCCTGGCACTTTAGCCTCAAGGGTGCACTCTGTTTGAATAAAGAAATTCAAAAGAATGCTTAATGTGGGAAGCACAGTGCTATTGGCAGTGCTTTATTCTGCTAAATGAGCACGTATGTAATGTCTACCGTTGAAGAAAGCACATCATCTCAATTCTATGAAAGCGGGGGTCCTTGCAGACTTGAGGCACGCAGCAATCAGCATGCCCACTTTTACTGCAAAATACGCAAAAGGAATTCCACTACTACCACTGAAGACCTGCCCACTTTCCTTTAGACAAACTGTCAAAAGTGGATAAGGGTGGGGTAGGGGGCTGTTAAATCTTTGATAATGTCCAAAATGGTTTTGGGGTTGTTGGCACTATTTTGAATGAACTTGAAGAACTCAGAACTTCTCTTGCCCAGTTTTGATAGGCCTCATAGCTATCATTCCACTTATTAACTAATAGTGTTTTTCAACCAGGGGGGCGCGGTGCAGTGTTTTGCCATGAGCTACCCAGGTGTGCCGTGGAAATAATAGTGTAGTGCACCGGGGTCTGAACCTGAGAAGGACTGGTCTGAGGAGGATAGGACTACCTGGAGAAGCTGGTATAAAAGCAGCTCTGTGATCGCTATGTTTCAGACACAGCACTCGGAGCACTTCAGACGCGTCTCCTGAATGCTACAGTCCATTTGCCTGGGTATGTGGTCGCCAGCGGGCATCTGAAATGCCTCCGAGGCAGAGAGGGGCGGGCAAAGGGACAAAGCAGCTGGAAGATGCCACCAAACTGTTCACTAAGCACTGTGTCTGTAAACGCCCATCTCAGAATTGCTTTGTTATCGGCTTCTCCGGTAGTCCTGTCCCATTGGACAGTTGAGCATGTGTATAAGGGTTAAGGGTATATATGGTTAGTAAAATAGTGATGTGCCTTCTGATATTTTCTGTTGCAAAAAGTGTGCCAGCACACAGGAAAAAAGGTTGGGAAACACTGAACAAATGTATCACATACCAATAGAAAAAGCAATGCAACACTTTAGGGGATAGAATTCAAGTAACAAATGAGCATACAAGATTAAATAAATCAAGAACCCAATGAGATTACTTAATTTAGCAAATGAAATGGTGGTACTAATAGAAGGCATGAAACATTATACCCTGAGTGGCACTGAAAGGGAAATGCATGATACAGAATATAATTTAGGACATGATTATGACTTCATGCTTGAATGATAAATTGCTCTATAAAGGGCTCCATGAGCAGCTCATTATAAACACTTTATGGGGAAGGTGGGAGCCGTGGTTTAGGTGTACAGGCTCGGGTATCTGATATTGACTTTTGGTTATGGGGGTGTTAGAGCGGAATAGAAATAAAAAAATCATTTGACAACTACAGTGAGAAAATAAAATATCTGATACTAAAATGTTAAAACTATCAGTTACAACAATAGAAACCATTTATTATATTTTTGTACAAAAAAGCAGTCATTCTGGGCTCACTTTGTTACGGAAAATACACGACTTTAAACTGGCACCCTGAAAACGAGAGATATTTAAACCCGTTATCAGATCTTCTGGAGTTTTGAAAATGTGTGTAGATGTTTCCAGTTCTTGCCACCATCAATTATATGTTATATATATATATATATATTTTAATCTTGAACAGTTGTCCTGTTGTGTGACGACCTTTCTAATTGCTAATAGTTATGTAAAAGGCTTTTTCTGTAGTTAGGCTAATTTTATTTAGTCTTGTGCTTTAATTTGTTTAATAGTTGATGACCTTTAAGGTTTTTTCACTTCTTTTGGTCAATTTATGTAACCTACTTCCCTAATACTTATTTCAAAATAAACCCTAACTGATGTTGACTTGATTACCGTATATACTCGCATCTAAGTTCTCCTACAGATAAGTTGGGGCCTGATTTTACTGTACAAATTCTGGTATTTTATAATGTCGGTCATATAAGTCGAATGCGGAAAACTCCCGCTGTTGGTCCAAGAGATTACGATATGCTAACACCCACCCACCTGAGAGAGTAACCACGGAGTGCGCTGCTTTTTTTTTTCTATGTGTTGTGCCTACGTGACCACACGGTAATACCCAAACTATTCTGAAGCGACGTTTACACTGATTTGTGTTTTTTTGTATCTCACCCCCTCATACACCTTTATCGTAACAGCATCCCTTATCTACGATGAAGCGTTTGATCAGAAGAAAATATGAAGCTGGTTTTAAATTAAAAGCCGTTGAAGTGGCGAAACAAATTAGTAACAGCAACAAAATTCAACGTGTCTGAGAAACTGAAGCGAGATTGGAAAAGGCAGGAAAAAAACAAAAAACAAAATTGAATCAAGTGTCGTATTTTTGAACAGGCGTTTAAGTTGGGGTCTAATTTTATGATCGACTTATACGCGAGTTTATACGGTATGTAAGTCGACTTGGATAAAAGAGTCTGCTAAATGAATATCTTGGCTTCTGAAAGGGGTCTTGCCCCATTCTCCAGTTTTTTAGGTCACTGTGTGCCAGCAGCAAAATGAAACCATGCACTTACACTGCCTGCTCATCCAGCTCCTGGCCAATTCTCTGCGACATGTTCTTCAGCACCCCGATGCTACCCGACACCAGCTCCAGCTGGTCATCCTGTTGCTCCATAATCAGCTGAATAATTCAAAATAGTAAAGGTAAAATAAAGCACATGGAATGAAACAAATCTGCCCAGCTGGGGGGTGGGGGGGCTGGATCTTTGCTTCAAAACTCTAAAGTCAGTATTGACCTATGGTAGTAATAAATAAACCCACCATTAGGTTTTGTTTTTCTGATTGTTGACACTAAATGTGCTTGGAAGGCTAAGCAAAGAAAAGGTGCTGTGCGGGACTAAGGTGTTAAGGCCTTCATTTTCAAAGGTGTACCAGAAGAGACCTGCAGGGGTTAATCTGCTAACAAAAGCAAAGCATAAAGCCTGGCAAACAGCAGTTGTGTGCAAGTCTGAGCAGATGCTTGAGCAACCGAGGGGGGCCTAGAATAGCTGCAGAGTACAAAACAGGACAGTACACAAGGGACCCACAAGAAATTGTGGCACAAATCCATCAGAAAAGTGAAAGCAGTGGTCAAATGGACAATATTGTGCATACGGCCATTAGCATGGAAACAGCGGGTCAGAGCTTGCTTAACAATCTGACCCAGATATTGAAGTGGAAAAGATAAATGGGTCTAATCTACCAAGCTGTGCTCAGGGAACATATCATACACTACTGGCTTTGGTGTTAACAAAATGCAACCTGAAAGCAGCTGTATATCTCCTGATCCTCTGCATTAATGTCATTAGGTTTGGTGTGTGGGGCAGGGAGGGGGCATAATGGATACGTAAAGCAAAAAAGAAAAAAAAAATACAACACACACACACACACCACTTCTAACAGATTTTGGTCTGAGACCCTACTTGCGTTCAGATTATCTGTAACTGCAGAGAGGCTAAGAAATGACAGTTAGCAGAAAAATGATAACGAAAACACCCTGAAGTAAGGGGCATGGGCCTTTGACAGGCTAATTCAGTAGGGCTAAAACTTAATTAGCCTTTGGCCTAAACAGTCACTGGGTTTTTCCTTTAAAGTCTCCATATTATGACTGGTAAAGAAAAAACATTTAAAGACATGCATGTTCAAATAAATATATTTTTATTACAGTTAAATGAATGCCATATTGGCTAAAGACAGAATTACTGTCCAATGCTAGAAACACAAAGCCAGTATATTCCCAGGGTCACGCTTCAATGACCCATGAATTGTTCAAAGTAACTTCTGTAATGGAAGAAGGCCTAAAATGAATGTAAAATTGGAGGCTAAAGCTGAAATGTGCACATAAGTATTACGGAGGCCTGTGGCAACATCACTTTTTAACTCTGCTTCTATGATTAAAATGAAGGTGGCACTTGAAGCACCCAATATGTCCTTTGCATTAACACCATCCATCTCTCAGGGGGACAACTGATGACTGAAGGCAGGAAAGCAATGCTGGTAAAAAGCCCATGGAGACTCAGGCATCTCTTGCAAAATCAATATAGACCGTGCCACACCAGGAATGGAACTCAGGACACTGGAGCTGTGAAGCATCAATGTTACCCATCATATACAGTTAAAAAAGCTTTAAATCTATGCTTAAAACATTCTCTTTCTGAGCCTCTCTTGTGGTATGGCATGTCCAAGACATTTTCACTTAGGGTCCCAGCTTACCTGCTGCTGCGACTGCTGGTCTTCAATGAATTGTGAATTGGCAGACTGCAGCTCCCGGTCTAGTCGCATGTATTTATCCCCTCCAGAGTTCCAGCTCTTCCCCTGAATCCCTCCATCTCCCAGCAGGGCCTGCACACATTAATAAAGCTGACGTTTTATCAATCATCAAGTAACTTCTTTTCTTGCACAGATACAGTACATCATGATACTGGGCATAGCTAAATCCTTTTACATTACATAAAAAAAAAAAAAACTGCTTATCATGAAATGGCTAACCAGTGACAAACCTTTCACAGTGAACAAACTTCTCAATGCATTGTTTACATGTACAGTAAGTAAAATTTACAAATTCTAATAATTTAGCAGAATGTAGCACATGTGATGGATTGATGGGCTCGCAAGCAATTGTCAAGGTAGCTCTCTTACCATAAGAAGAAAACAGCAATCATACTTCCACGTTCATTTCTTGTTTTACGGCCCCCCTAGAAATATAACATTAGGACAAATGTGTTCTGAAATTTGTCCAAACGAATAGTCAGCCAAGACTAGGAACATAACGACAATGGTCACCACCTCAAAAGTAACTGTGGATGCTGCTCGCAGTTTCACAAGCTATTAAAAAGTGGCCGTCAAGAGGCTTTAAATGGAATCGGAGCAGAGTTTTAATGGATTTTGAATGTGCATGTCCCTGCTCTTTTCCCAGGCCTAACCGACAAAATAATGATACTCCTACGGTGAACATCTGCTTTCAGATATGCTGGTCAGTTGTTCTTCATGTTTCACTAGACAGGGCCCTACATGGGGCTAATTCCTCAATCTCAATCTTGTCTTGCCTTGGTAATGAATAAGACCATGAGCATACATATTCCATCAAGAGTACGATAAGGCTTGGCCCCATAATACTAAACTAACCGGCATTTACATTGCTTTAAACTCAGAAGGGCTGAAACGATGGGGCTGATTTGTCAGGAAGTGGCTCAACATAATCGGTTATAATTGTTCACATCAATCGTGCATCTGCCAATTCTATAATTAAGAATAGTAAAACAAAACCAGTATCACATAATTCAATGTGATATATATGTTACCCATATGACCTGTGAAATCATTTTTTTCCTCTTTCTTCCCATTGTATCAATTTACGGCATAATAATTTGAAAACTGGAATACAGCACATTTGTCTTTGGACAGGTAAAGAGAAGTTTGGCTTTAACAGAGCTGTCATTGTTTTTCGTTCACAAAATCAAATTATAGGTTTCCATTTCCAATGTTTTAAATTATGGGGGAAGACATTTGCTTTTTTCCTGTGCAGTACTTTAAAGTTCTTTTTAACATGCACATTTTAAAACGGTCCCCCAGATGGATGTCTATTCGATTATGTTGACCTCTTTTGTAAGTCGCTTTTGATAAAAGCATCTGCTTAAGTGAATAAATGTAAATGTAAACTGGTGGTATGGAGGTTCATTAATCCTCTTGGTTGAAAACCATTCTATACAGCAACGCACAACCCCAGAGTGTTCCCCAGAGCATACTCTTCTCCCCTGGCAATAAAGAAATTACCTGCTGAAATATGTTTTCATATGTTCAATTACAAATTATTACAAAATACATTACATTCACAGCGCATGCTGTCACAACAGGTAATGTGGATAAACTAAAGATAAAGAGCACTTTGTGCGGCGTCAGTCAAGTTGGTCACATGTTGCACCTCATAAACAAGGCTGCTTTAGAGTCACCAATCAAACTGAACTGGACAGCAGCGTGAAAGCAACAGTGTTGTATGTGCACATGGGGAGCAGAACATAATGACCATAAATAAGATGTGCTGCAAACCAGTGACTGAACTGCTGTCAGCTATTGGAGTCCACTACTTGTGTCAATTACTTTGCATTTTATATTTCTAATTAGTAGTAGGGTGTTATACCGTGTTAGCCACGATGGAAGCAGTGAGAAGTCAAGCAAAATGACGTTTTATTGGCCCAACAGATTACAATATGCAATGTGATTACAACCTGCCTGAAGAAGGGGCCTTGCATATTGTAATCTGTACAGTTAGCCAATAAAAGGTGTCATTTTGCTTGACTTCTCACTGTATTTGTAATTAATTTAGCTCACTTTGCAGTGACCTGTTTTCACTTTACTATGAAAGAGTCTTTTTCTGTTAATCTGAGTTAAAAAAAAAACAAAAAAACAAATCAAATAGTGTGATTCAATGCGTTATAACAATAAAATCTGAAAACTTTTTATAGGCACTGTATATACATACAGTGATTTGGGTCAAGTGCTAAGTGCTCTTGAGTGGCCCAGCCAAAGCCCAGGCTTACACCTCAGAGAACAGGTGTGGAAATACCCGACGATGGCAGTTTACAGGTGTTGCCTATAAAACCTAGTGGACCTTAAGAGGACCTGCCATGAAGAATGGGATGCAGAAAGTGAAGAGGTCTGAACACTTTCTAAAGCCACAGTTCTTATACAGGGGTGGGCAAAAGTAGGTTTACAGATGTGAGTACGTGAAACACAGAGTTTATTCTTGCATTATTTATTAATTTGTATTATTATTGTTACATATGAGCTGCATCTGAAGTGTTCTGTGACATTCTTTTGAGTTAATAAAGCTAATGTGATAATCATAACCTGCATGTTTTTTCCCCCCATACAGAAAACCTACTTTTGCCCAACCATATATATATATATATATATATATATATATATATATATATATATATATTGACACACACACACACACACATATTTCATCATGAATGTGCATCAGAGGGTCAACCCACAAGTTCTTCCCCGGTATGTGATACCACCCTAAAAACACAACTGCCCAGAAGGAGGCGTCACAGCTCCAAAACACTTTAGATGAAGCAGCCATAGATATACCAGCCACATTATTCTGGAGACCACAGTTTTTTGCTCAGCCTGTTAAGTAAAAGGGGACTGACGGGTTGGCATCCAAAAATTTAGTTTTGTTTGAGCTTGTCATTGTCTTGGATGACCACCATATCTCTAGATGTACCTATCTATATACATAAACTGTATACAGTATATACTGTTTGTATATTTGCATGTGTTGCATTTTATGTAAACTTTTTTGTGTGTGTCTTCTTTTATTTGTAATATCAACTGTTCTGAGGAGACCTGCAACCAAGAATTTCATTGTGTTATGTACACATAATAAACTTGAACGGATGTCACATCACTTCATCTGTGTTACAACTTTCCACCATATGAATGGAAACAGAAAGCGATATAACAAATTCTTCCAATCTTTTTTCAGGAAACACTTCTTACTGCATTTAGAATTAATGGCAAGACAAAAAAGGGGCAATTGTGAACAGTTAGAGCAGGGGTTCTCAACGTCGGACCTGGGGTCCCACTGTAGCTGCAGGTTTTTGTTCCAACCAGCTTCAGTTTTTAATTGGCCTCCTGGGCTAATTAAGTGAATTGTTATTTGCCAGATTCTGTGTTGTGGGACAAATATAGAAATTAGAAAACGAAGTATGGTAAATAAATATTAAAATGTACCAAGCAGTTATATGGGAAACATGTATTTTTGTTTTCTTTTTAACAATATCTTCGTCTTGATTTTCATTCAATTTTTTGCCGGGTGTTCTAATTGTTTAATTAATTCATCATTTTCTAATTAGTGGGTCTAACGCTGAAGTAGTTGCAGCCTTTCATTTATTCAGTGCCGTTTGCCTGGCTGTCTGCTCTGCTGGTTGTCATTATTACGATACAATGAAGGGAGAAAACTGCACACAGAAAGGGCAAAATAGACTGAAATCAACAAAAGGTTGTTAAGCATTTAAATCTATAGCAAAAGCAGAAATATGCCTAAATGTCTTATAAATGTAAAACATGCTGCAGTGCTTTCTTAATGTAGAATAAGAGAAGAGAAAAAAAAAAAACAGCTAATTAATTGAGATCAGTGTTATCAGGTGTTGTCACTGATTATGAATTTGGTTGGAACAAAAACCTGAAACCACAGTGGGGCCTCCAGGACCGATGTTGAGAACCCCTGAGTTAGAGGATTGCATGCGTATTTGTAAAACTGAAATGTTGCCCGGGATTTCATCTAATCATCTCCATCATTAAGAAATCAATCATGCCACTTCAGAAGGCCCTGAAGAGATGCTCAACAAGACCACCTCTGCACTCTTTGTCAACAGGCTCTTCATATGTCTGATCAGTGCTGTCCTTTGAAACTGGAGAGGGTTGGGCTGGCGTAACTCAAATCAACTGAAGTCATTTTGATGGAAAGCCATTAAAAGTTGAGAAGAAGTAAAGCTGAAAAGTAACAAACTTGTTGACCTGCCAAGCTCCAACTTCCTCCACTGAGTTTTTTGAAAAGGTTTTTTTTTTATTTTTTTAAAATCAGGCTGTTTTAATATTTTGTAATGCAGGGTACCTCATATTAAAAAACCTCTTGGGCCAGAATGATCTAAAGCTGACTGGAAAAAGAAAGAAACTAGAACAATGTGAAAAGTAAGAGTCAGGGCCAGCCTGGCGTTTCTAACTTCAGGCAGACAAATGATCAGCCCATTTAAGTATTTTTTGATATACTTTGAAAACTGCCTATTAAAACAGGAACAACTGATGCTTACTATTGATACTCATTAAATAATTACAGAATCAAAGCCAATTATCATACGCATTATATTAAATGAACAATTTAAATAAAAAGAAATATCCTAGAAATATCGAAAGGGAACGATTCTTGCAAATAATTGTTTCCAAGCTAAAGTCCAATGCATTTTATATGGTAATGTCAGTGCCAGTAACATATGTGATGAAGACCATTAATTTTAATGGCTAGGAAAGTGAATCTCATTTTCATGGCACAGCTGCACCTCAGCAGTGATTAGGCCAGATGCAGTTGTGGCGAGAAACCCCTTCACCTCATTCAAGTAAGCTCTTCAAAATTCCGGAGAACACTAATCTGACAGATTCTGAACATTTTGTCACTCGCAGATTAAGTGCCTGTCCCTTCCAAGGACTTGATTATATACAAGGAAAGAGAAATGTCTTGATACAAATAAATTAGTGGCTGACCAAAACTTGGATGACCTACTGAAAAAGGACACAAAGCAGCCAGAATGTGCATTAAGCTATGGCTATTTTTTTTCTCCTTCTTCAGCTAAAACCCCATATTTTATTAGTGATGGATACACATAAAAAACATTTCACAAAAGTACTTAAAAAAAGTTACACGTAATGAGAAATAAATATATATATATATATATCTTTAATAAAAGCCACACAAAGTGGGAGGAGAGAGCTGCACTCAAATGGCTTTGGAAATCCCTCAGCACAGATGGTGCAGCACCTCTGCCTACTTGCATAAAGCTCATTTACTGGGCTGATGTAGCATACACAACCAGGAGCATTACAATCCAAAGATGACAAACAGTTGGAATAGAAATTTGATTCAAATTAAAGACAACGCTTTAATGGAAATTACCACTTTTCTACCAAGGTGCCCCGAGAATTTGTAAAGATCTTCCTTTGAAATAATATGGAGAGGCGAGAGCTCTTCTTGCCTTGCCACTTCAACATTTGCTGTGTATCGCGTGTCTGTAACACTGCCTACCTTCACTGCCACTTGTTTGCAAGTGTTAAACCTCAAGTCACTGAATATTTAACATGTTTATTTTAAGAGTGGAAATTGGCAGGGACCCCAAGATAATATGATTTAAAAAAAATGCTTTAAAACATGTAGTATTGCAAGATCTTATTTCCTTTTTAATTGACTGAAGCTAAAGTTCAAACCACATCCTTAATGGCAGAACTGTGTCTACTATCCTAATACATAATTCACCTGCCTCCTCACTCACTCACTCACGTCCGTCCGAAGCCGAATGCACAGTCGCCTTCTGCGCAGCTGCCTGAAAAACCTTATGAGACCGACATCCAAAAATTCAAAGAGAAAGGCGACTTCGATTAAAGCTCTAGAGGCCTGAAAGGCGATTTCAACTACAGCTCGAGGCCTAATTACGCATTCTGATTCAATTACGCATTCATTCATTACACCTATATCAGGTTTGTGGTGCTTATACTTATTACTATTCCATATTGTACTGGAACATTCATCATTCAATATTATACTATAGGCCTGGAAAATTCATCAACTAACAGTACAAGCCTGTACAGTAATGAGTAAAGCGGACTACAATCATTACAAAACAACTTCTTCGTTACTTATCATTTGTTCTTCATAGACTGCTGACACAAACTCGTGCCTGTTTCATCTTACGTTGTCGAAATGGGCTCTTTGTCTAGTACCTAATAAAAACCCTCGATTAAATTAATCTTTTTTTACTAATTGTGATTTTAATTGTGAAATCAAATCATTATTTTAAATATTGGAACAGGATGTCCAGTATTTCAAGCCATCTCTGCAGTTACTGGACAGAGATAGGATACACATCAGTACCTCTTCTGAATTTAACTCTGGGCAAGTCCTTGTGAGATGAGCCCTTGTGTTTCTAGTAAGGTTCAACCAATAATAATTGAGATCAGAATGTTTCATTATTAAAACTATTTCTTGACTGCGTACAAAGCTACCTTACAACACTTGGAGCTACATCACCGAACATAGCGCATTGATGGCCTACTCATGGCAATTTCCACAATAAGTAACACTGGAAAACAAACATTTTTCAAATGTTTTGCTTCCTGAAAATGCCTTGGTGATTATGATAGCCATTTTCAAAATTAACACAAATTTATTCTCAGATTGACTATATGACATAGGAAATTACAGAAACTGACATTATTGTATATACTCGAGGATAAGTTCTCCCGCTGATTTTCACTTCTTTTGGTAAATTTATGTAACCTACTTCCCTAATACTTATTTCAAAATAACCCCTAACTGATGTTGACTTGATTACCGTATATACTCGCATTTAAGTTCTCCCACAGATAAGTCGGGGCTTGATTTTACCGCATAATTTCTGGTATTTTATAATGTCGGTCGTATAAATCGAATGTGGGAAAACTCACGCTATTAGTCCAAGAGATTACAATATGCTAACGCCCACCTGAGAGAATAACCACAGAGCACACAGCCTTCGTTTTCTAAGTATTGTACCTATGTGACCACACGGTAATACCCAAACTATTCTGAAGCGATGTTTGCACTGATTTGTGTTTTTTGTGTCTCATACCCTCATACACCTTTATCATAAGAGCATCCCATCTCTACGGTGGAGCATTCGATCAGAAGAAAATATGAAGCTGGTTTGAAATTAAAAGTTGTTGAAGTGGCGAAAAAAACTGTTAACCGAGCTGCTGCAACAAACTTCGATGCGCCTGAGAAACTGATGCGAGACTGGAGGAGACAAGAAGACGTAAAAAAAAAATTTAAGTGTCTTATTTTTGAACGAGTGCATAAGTCAGGGTCTGATTCAATTTTGTTCGGTTTCAAGACTCGACTTATACTCGAGTATATACAGTAATTGTTATTTAATATTAAGAGTGTTTAATCGCATCATGATGCTGACACCTTGCATTACTTCAACTGAACTAAAGATGTTTTCCTCACGATTTTCGTTTGTACTCCGCAACTGTTGCTTCTCATTTCTCTACCCAACAATAGTCGGCCAGCTTTGATGGATTACACTTGCCCTGGTCCTGCTTTTCCATCGTTGCAATGTCCTTGTCAAATCTTTCACCATGTTCATCACTAGCCCTCTCTCAGAGTTGCAGGGAAGACGTGCGAGTGTGAATACAGAAAAGGGGTCTTTAGCGACACATTGCACTTTGTGGTTTTGCATGCTTGAAGCACCAGCTGGACACAGTTTAGTGTTCTGTAGTCGGCAAGAAAACTCTCAAGACCGTCCTTGAATGCTCAAGGAATGTTGTCGTTGCAGCTCACAGGTGATGAACTTTAGACATTCGCATTTCCTCTAGAAACTTTTGAAGTTACAGCACATGCCAATGCTGTGGTTTACCAAACAAAATGGAGACCGGCCAAGGCGAGTACACCATTGCTTACCTGTCTGTTTTTACGGTCGGACATTGCTTGTGCCATTGGACTAGACATTTGGTCCTTCATTTCCTAGACATACACAAGGGAAGAGAAAAAGAAAGATTTTTTTTTTTTTAAGAAAGGTAGGGGGAAGAATATTAATAACCCTGCCTTGTCAGTACATAAAAAGGATATTCTCAGAAGGGAGCCACGGAGAAGATCTCAATGGCACAGACAGGGACACATTTTAAGACTGAAAACCAATCAATAAAACTTCAAGCACGTGTTTAAAAAAAAAAAAACGAGTCATTGCAGTCACAGCTGGGAGGCAGCTGCCTCTTGCAGTGAGAAGCGTGACACAAGCTCAGAGGGGGGCAGATTTAATAAGGCTTGCATCTTGATTTCCTTTCCAGTTGAAATTGCCAATCCCGATTAAAAAAGCAAGGTAAAACCAAAACTTCCTGGCAGAGCAGTCCTATTCAGCTTCCACCCAGGACCAGGGAGGCTTCATTACAGACATAATCTCATTTTCACAACCCCAGAAGTGACTAACAGAAAGGGCCAAGAACACAAGCATGCAGCCGCTTCCATGTTAAACCAAAACGCACATCTCTAAAGAATTTAAAAGATGATAAACTCCTGAGAGCAATGCACAGATTTATTATTTCTGCTTAACACCGGGCCAGCAGGAGATTTCTTAGAGCTGAACAAGTACTACTAAAATGATACGACTTACACCACATCAAAAGGTTGGAAAGACTGTGGCTTTTTATGGTGGGAACGGAGAAGAGCCTAAAAAAGGCCACGAGTATTTTGGGTTTCTTTGCAACATGGTGCATCATTAACTTAACCTTTATAAGTTTAAAAAAATAAAAGAGAACCTTGATAAGGCAGTGTATCCCTGTTGACCACAGCAGCAGCTCATATGCAGACTGTCAGTAAAATTGAGGAAATGGCATGTTAAACTGTTCCAGTGTAACTACATAATTCATGTTTATTCTCATCAGCAAAATGAACGCAAAACCCGAACCGGGTTCAATATCTTAGTGGACAGAAGTGGCCCAGAATCCAGAAAGGATACCTGCATGACAGAAACTTAAATTTAGACTGAGAAGGATTGCATCCCAAGAGCCATTCACTACAAGCCGAGACAGATAACATCTGCATGGTAGCGTGAATTACTCAAGATATATTATATGAAATTACTAACAACATGTGCGCCACAAAATGTCCTCCCCTTTCTCAATAGAATTATCAGATGAGTACAGAAGTATCAGCAGTGTCATATCTGATTAGCTGAATGAACACCAGCAGTCAGCCAGTTAGGCCATAAAGGATGTCTTCTCAAAGCAGGATCTGCTGGGATTTCCAAGAGCTACGTGGATTTTATAAATAATATTAAGAGCATCACACATACCTTCACAGTTTGCCTAGTGCTAGTAATGAAAGCTTTCCTTTTGCTTAACTCCTTAGCATCCAAGTTGAACTTCTTAGGATTTGATTCGACAATGCTTAAAAGACAGAGTTAAGAATTCAAATTTTTTAAATGAAAAGAAGGTGGAGGTGGTGGTGGGGGGATAGGAGACAAAAATCAAGAGAAATTGAACATCAGTTAGGGCTGCTTTAATATTGTATATTGAAAATAAAAATATACGTTAATCCATTAATTCTTACAGTAACAGTTTCTTTAAATATAATCTCAGTTAAAATGATATTTTGTATTAATCCTCAAGGGGAATTGTCATTTCACATGACCATTAAATGCATTCAGTCATCATTATCATTCATGGTGGCTCCATAATCCGCACTAACCCCTACTTTCTCTGCTGTTCTTTTTCCGGTTTTCTGTGGTGGCAATCTGCACCCCCACCACCCAATCAAAGCACAGTGCTGTCCCTACATTGATGGATTGAAGGCCAGAGGTCCACATGACCATCATCATCATCATCAAGTTCTTCCATGTCAAGCCTGAAAACCATGAGGACTGATCGAGATCATTGATGTTAGGTAGATTGCCTAGAGGGGGCTGGGTGGTCTCGTGGCCTTGGTACCCCTGCAGATTTTGTTGTTTTTCTTTTCCTCCAGCAGTCTGGAGTTTATTTTCTCTGTTTTTTTCTGTCCTCCCTATTCATCTGACCTTTCTTTTATTCTATGTTAATTAGTATTGCCTAATTTTATTTTTTACATTTTGTCTTTTTTCTCTTCCTTCATCCTGTAAAGCACTTTGAGCTGCATCATTTGTATGAAAACGTGCTATAGAAATAAATATTGTTGTTGTTGGTGGTGGTGGTCAGAGCACGAGATCAGCCATTGTACAGAAGCCCCTGGAGCAATTTTCAGGCTATGGGTTTTGCTCAAGGATCCATTCTGGCAGTAATAGGATTTGAACCAGCAACCTTCCAGATAGCAGCGCAGATCCTTCGCCTCAGAGTCACCACTCTAACACACCACTAAATAATAGAAGTATTGTTCCATATGCAACTGGCTCAGGCGCCTGTAACCAAAGCATGATTTACAATGACATGCCCACCTGTCTTTGTAGAGGGTTCAAAGCAGAACGCTGAGGGTACCAGAATTCTAAAACTCCAAACAAACAGGTACATGGGGATGAATAACAGCTTAAAAAATAATAAATAAATAACAACAAAACCAAATAAGATGCTCAAGGTAAAGCTTTGAATACCTGATATTGGCTCCGTTTTAAACCAAAAAGCACATTACCCATTGAGGCTAACTGAGGTTACCATTACAGTCCATCGTCCTAACCCAGGGCAGGGCTGTGGGGCAGCTGGAGCCTATCCCAGCAATCTTTGAGCATAAGGCAGGAACAACCCCCAGACAGGCTGCCAAGTCCATCACAGGGAGAACACACGAACACACACACACACACACATATATTTGGGCCAATTTAGCAATGCCAGTTCACCTAACGTTTCGACTGTGTAAAGAAACTAGAGCACCATAAGGAGACACGCACACTCCAGAGAATACGAAAACTCCGTACCAGGACGCTAACCTCAGTTTTTCATCTTAAAAAATATGTTACAAAAAAAGAAAATCAAGGATTTGCTCATAAGTATAGCGTATGTACAGGGTGTCCTAAAAGTCACTATACACTTCCTTTTTTCTGTTTCATTCCTGGTATCATTCGGGGGGACTTAAGCCATCAGCATATGACAACGTAAGCTTTGCCGTTTTTTTGTAAGCGTATCATTCCCTTCACCATTCAACAAGATGGATCCCCTCCCCACTTTGCCAAGTTAGTCAGAGATTTCCTGAACATCAAGATTCCTGACCGATGGATCGGTCGAAGGGATCCCCTCGAATGGGCTCCAAGCCCCCCTGACCTTACACCTTGTGATTTTTTTTTTGTGGGGCTATATCAAAAGCAAGGTGTACGCCACTAAGCCCTATAACCTGTCACAGCTTGAGGAAAGAATCCGCACAGCCTGCAGCGTGGCTTTCGTCCGAAGGTGGCTGAAAGTTGTCGAAAATGGAGGTGCTTATGTGGAGGAATACAACTAGTCTTCAAGGCGTTGGAACGTGATGGCAAGCCTAGCAAGTAAAACTGCAACGACTCATTGGTTGATGCTAGAAATATTAATAAACTCAGTCTCTTGTGTAATTTTTAGGAATTTATTAAAAGTGTATAGTGACTTTTGGGACACCCTATATTTCCCAAAATTTAAAGTTAATAAATTAAGAAAAGAAATACTCTACTGTTTGTATGAAGAAGCACCTCCTATAGGACACTTACAGATCAGTCAATTAATGTCAAAAGTCAAACAGCCTTTTAATGAAATTTACAGGATTACAATAAAAGACACTCAAAAACTGTGTATTTAAAGACAACTCGGTAACATTTGTGGATTGCGACAAGAGAAGCCTAAAAGGTCAAAAAAGTCCCATTTCATTTCACAATGCAATTCCTATTTAAGTGTTGCTCATACTTAGGCAGACTTTCCCCTATGCGCTCATCATCCAGCAATCTTACTTCCTTGACCATACGGCATATCTTGCCATGTCACTCTAAAGATATGAGGTCAGTTTCACTTTTGACGATGACACACTTTATTAGTCCCCAAGGGGAAATTGTCTTTTCGCATGACCTTTGGGGGTCACAGCACAGGGCCAGCCATTGTACAGCACCGCCGATGCTGTTCACTGTAAAAGTTTTGCACAGTT
Organism: Erpetoichthys calabaricus; assembly: GCF_900747795.2. Lineage (NCBI taxonomy): Eukaryota > Metazoa > Chordata > Cladistia > Polypteriformes > Polypteridae > Erpetoichthys > Erpetoichthys calabaricus. The sequence goes on along the minus strand of NC_041403.2, from coordinate 166,788,843 downwards.
GATTTTTCTCTTAACTTAAACTGAGATGGGCAGCAGTGTGGTTACTGCAATGCAATGGTTACTGATGCTGCCTCACAAAGCACTATCATTTATAAAAAAATCCCAGGCAGTGAAATCACTCATTCTTCCTCATCAAAGGGATGTACAAGTGAGTAGGACTAGTGAGTTTTCAAATTTCCCCATATTTGTGAGTAAGTGTGCCACCCTGGCACCATGTTTGAAGATAAGCTCCACCATCCTGCAATGCAGTAAAAGAATAAGCAGCTATAGTAAGTGAATAAAGTAAAGAAACCAACAAAACATCAAAATAATGTTTTTCCTTGCCCAAGGCTGCCGCATTTCCTTTTTAATTGGTTCATTTGTTTAGGGTTTGGTACCAGGAGCTTCAACTTTCTATTTACAGCCAGTAGTAATTTGAAAATTGTTAGCTGGATTACTGCCTGAAGCTACTGGTATTTCCAGTGTAAAATTACAAACTACAATCCCATTGATTTAATGTTTTTTTATAAACTGGTTTGGTCTTATGGCAACATTCACACTAATAATAATAATAAAAAACGGTATCTGATATCACTGTGCACTTCCAAGTCAACAAATTCAACACATGTATGCAGTGTAACGTTCCTACATAGCGGACATGGTCCTACTGTCAGAGGCTTCATGCTATGAATTTAAGATGGAATTGACAGGATCATGGGACGGCAGGATTGAGGAAATCAATGAGAGGAAATGGAGCATGTATGAGGAGCTGGTGCAGGAAAGGATAAGAGAGCTTGGTGCGACCCCATTGAAGGTGGGTGCAGGGGATTTGTTGGTCGTTCACTCTGCTTGGAATGACAGGGGTGGCAAGAAGCAGAGCAGATGTAGGGGCTGCAGTGAGAGTGCCACCAGATGGCTCTGGATAAAGGAGGAATGACCAGTGGACTGATAATGCTGGGGCCTAACCAACCACAGCTGGGTCTCCAGGGCGAGGGCATCTAACGTTTGACCTGATGATCCTACTTAATATCACTGATGACGCGTCCCAGTGCATCACTAGATGTTTATGTTAAACCTAATGGGTTGTCGACTTACAGTCCATTTACTAATCAATGTGCCCCGTTAACTTTCCATTTTTTAAAAGCAATTGTTAACCTTAATGTGCATTTTAATACAAATAAAAAAAAATATGACAGTGAATCAAACTGGGCCAATACTAGGCTTCCATTGTGAGAAAAGTGGCAAGAATTCTGAAACGTGGAATTGAAAGCAGTGAAGACAGTAACAGGAGGCAAACGCTATGAAGCTACCTAAGGAACTTTACCTTTAGCCAGGGGTTTCAAGGAGCATTCTGAACTCGCTGTTAATGCTTTACACAGAAGACCACAGAGAGGAAGGTTAAAATTACAATAAGCAGTAATGCAGGCCTGACACAACACAATCATCTGGGACACGGAGCCATGGGTGGAATCTTTCATAACATCATATTTTTTTTTTAAATTAAAAACCATGATGTTAGTGAAAAGCTAAAAGGCTAAAGTAACAATCTGTAGGCAAACTAAAGATAAGGGAAGCCCAAAGCTAAACAATATGCGCTTTTCAACGTACCTTAATAACCTGGTTAATTTCACATAAACCTGATTTCTAAAATTCCATGTAAACCCTTTTTCTGGTTACAGAAACCTGGTTATTGACCTCTGAGAAGCCTGACTTACAGTGGCAAATATCTCCACGAACAACCCGAATTATGTGGCCATGTAAACCCTTAACCGGGATACAGTTACGGATTTTGTAGTCTGTGTAGGTCTGTTGCGCTCTGTCAGCCTGTGCATGTTCTGTATATGCTTCACATAAACTTTCAGGGGCCACAAAGGGAGGCGTCCACAAAATAAATTTCCAGAAGCAAATGTTGGGGTGATTGAGTTATTCCTTCTGCTGGATAAAATAATCCGTCGCAGTATTTCAGAAGTCACTACATTTACCTTGATGAGATAATGTACAATGCTGAACTAAGCAACACAATCTCGACAGCAGTTAAAAGAAACATGTTGTGTAGTTCAATTAATTTTTAAAGCAACGAGTAATACATATCAGGTAAATAAACCTGTGATCGTATTCCAGCAGCACTGGGTATAAGACAGGAAGCACACGTACCAGTATGCCAGTCATTTGCAGGGCTCAATCGCACAGCCAAGCACAAAAGAGTGTGTGCTGCATGCATTAGGGGAACGGAAACCATAAATAAAGCATCAGTTTAAATAAACCCATTTATAAAACACATAGTACTAGGGTGCAGTATCATGTTAGCCATTAGGAATGTAGTTAGAAGTCAAGCAAAATGACATCTTTTATTGGCTAACTAAAAATATCACAATATGCAAGCTTTCGAGCCAACTCAGGCCCCTTTTTGAAAAGCTTGAAAACTTGTATATTGTAATCTTTTAAGTTAGCCAATAAAAGGTGTCATTTTGCTTGACTTCTCACTATAAAACACATGAAAATCTTCACAGGTGTCACGCTTATTTTCAGATTTGTGGTGGACGACGATGATGTTTAACTCTTTAACTTTGTTTTTTTTTGTGCAGTTTGATGAAGTTGGAGCATTTTGACCAAGGAGAACTCCAGAAGATCACTCGCACATGTAAACACGGATTATTAAGAAAGCAGGTTTCTGTCTCCACCAGGTTATTCACCTTAACCTGGCCAAGTGTGGATGTAAACGCACAGATTGATGCACTTTAATGGTTAGGTGTTAGAGACGTACAATCTTACAAGACAGAAATAAACACTTTTACAAAGCTGTAATAGCAGACATTTGGTAAAAAAATACTTTTTACTTTTGTTTTTGTAAGTCATGAGTGTGTTTATTTCTTAGTATGGTTAACCAAATTCTACAAAATCCTCTTCTGTGAATGAATTAAGAGTGCTTTACGGAAACCAACAGTTACCACGTTAAGAAAGCCACTTAAGGCTTAACATGTGACGTGAGAAAATGGACTTTATTCATTTTTGTGTGTGAAGAAGGAAACGCACTAAACAGTCCTGGAGCAAAATGCTACAAAAACTCTTGTTTATATTCTCTCATTGTGAAAACATTCAAAAGTTTCTTAGTTTTGAATATTTCATCACAACTGGGGTAGACAGTCTGTTTATCGGTTACTTACACGGCCATTAAGGGTTATTTTCTCTCTTAATTCTAAAAAGAGTGTCACACACGTGCACATGGCAGGCAGCTAAACGGCTTGAATGAGGGTAATTCCGAACCAGACCGGGATGTGGAGGAGTGCACTAACTCTTTTTCTCGCTTTTCTGCAGACCTTTCACAGGAAATCATGCCTGGTCCTGATGACGTCAAGCCTGCTTCCTTTGACGTCACTTCCAGGTCCGAGCCTATGGAGGAAGACCCTTCCGGTTCCTCCCCCCCCGATGCCATTTCCTTTATTGGCCCTTAAAAGTCGACACTTTTCCCCTATCCCTTGAGTTCTGCTTTGGACTCTGATTTGTGCACATCAGTGCGATCAATTGTGTTAATTTTGCAGCCCGTAAATAATATATGGGTTGCTGCCCCAAACCTTGCTATGGCTCTCTGTCGAGTTTGTGACAAGAGTTAACAAAGACTCTTTCCTCTTGTCATTTTGCATGGTTTGTAGTAAAGTGCAAACACCCAAACCGAAAGAAAAAAAGGATATTGATAGTCTAATCCAGATCCTCGAGGTCCCACTCGATGCTGCGTAGGCTGTTGCGCAGCTCGTTGGTTGTCCAGTCCACCTCCTCCTTGGTTGCTCCAGTGGGATCTTGCAGTAGTTCGCTCCATCTTTGGAACAGACCCTGTGCAGTGTTCACAGCCTTCTGCACCTCCCTAAAGAATAATAAAAGTGGATGAATACTCCATTACTACAAGAACAACATTTATTTATATAGCACATTTTCATACAAATAATGTAGCTCAAAGTGCTTAAGTGATTACACACCATCTTTAATACTTTAAAAATCAACACTAATTAAGGCAAATATAAGAATAAAAAAACTTCTAGATCATTCATGTGTGAGAATAAATATAATTAAGTTATTTTTAATATTAGACTGAAATTACTAAACATTACTGAACAAGACAAAAAAATGTGACAAGAACTGGCCACTCAATCCAATATATTCAGTTTCCATGTTACTGTATCGATGGCTGCTCAAAGACCCCAGGTTCTTACAGTTACATGACCGCTTGCTCAACATGAAGTACACAGAGATCAATTCTTATCATTTGTGTCCTCAGAGAACACAAGAATATAAACATGAAACCTTCCAAGACATTAATATGTCCATATTTAAAACCTGAAAGATATGAAAGGCCTGTTATGACTTCTGCTGGCCTAATTAGGTACGTTCAGGTACAAATCTACATTAGGGTACCTGCCCAGCCAAGGAGAAGCTGTCCACAAGTGTCAAGCACCGACCGCTCCAGCTGGCCTCTCCCTCTGTTATGCCATCCATTGATCAAGGCACTGGCTGCATTGTCTTCACAGTGCCTGCCATCCAGCAAGGTGGCTACCCCATATCTGATAATCAGGCCATTCAGGCTTTGTTAAAACGGCAGTCAAGCGAGGGGATGGCTGTCTGGGTGGCACAAAGCCAGCTGTCAGTAAGGCAGCTGCTGCCTGCCATGTCTTCCTTAAAGGAATGCTCCACCCAACAGTATGTTGCTTACTTCATGTTGTTTGTAGTGATGGTTGAGAAAATTTGTCATCTTATTTTGTCATTCAGAATGAAGATAAAGTCTCTGATCGAACAAGCGTCTATGGTGACCAGCACTTTACAACAGCAAACAAAATCAAAAGGTCTACGAAAAAAAAAATCTCAAGTTACTCATGCTACATAATTCACATGTCAAGTCGTCCAAATGTATGTGCACAACTTTCCAAACACATGTATTCTTACTAAAATATTGTTAAACTAGCAGTGCTACCCGTTTAAATTCTAAGTAATCAGTACAGACCTCAGTGTTACTGTTTGCAACGTACCATACAATTTGTATGTCTCTGTTATATGCAATTTGGTATGGGATTCATAAAAGCAGTGTTAATGTTTGTGATGCGCCATCCATTAGAATGACAAAAACAATGCATTTTATTACTGTAAATGTTTGTGATGTGTGATTTGATGTAATGACAGAGACACAGCAAACAGACAAACACACAGCTACATGGGCACACTGACACTTATTTATAGAAAAAATGCATTATTACAAATGTTTGTGATGTGCCATCTGTTGGAAAGACAAATGCAATGCATGTATCTGTTATATACCATTTGGCATGGGATTCATAAAAGCAGAGTTGATGTTTGTGATATGCCATCTGATGGAATGATAAAGGCAATGCATGTCTCTGTTATATGCCATTTGGTATGGGATTCGTAAAAGCAGTGTTCATGTTTGTGATGCGCCATCTGTTGGAATGATAAATGCAATGCATGTCTCTGTTATATGCCATTTGGCATGGGATTCGCAAAAGCAGTGTTGATGTTTGTGATGTGCCATCTGTTGGAATGATAAATACAATGCACGTCTCTGTTATATGCCATTTGGAAAGGGATTTGTAAAAGCAGTGCTAATGTTTGTGATGCACCATCTGTTGGAATAACAAATGTAGTGCATTTTATTACCAGACATGTTTGTGATGCACCATCTGTTGGAATGACAAGAGTAGTACATATGTCTCTGTATATGCCATAAGGTATGGGAGTCGTGAAGGCAGAGCTAATATTTGTGATGCGCCATCTGTTAGAATGACAAAAGCAATGTATCCATCCATCAATTATCCAACCCGCTATATCCTAACACAGGGTCACGGGGGTCTGCTGGAGCCAATCCCAGCCAACACAGGGCGCAAGGCAGGAAGGAAACCCCAGGCAGGGCGCCAGCCCACCACAGCAAAAGCAATGTATTTTATATGTAAATTGTAAATGTTTGTGATGTGTCATTTGGTGTAAAGACAGAGACACAGCAAACAGATGAACACACAGATACATGGGCACACAGACACTTATAGAAAAATGCATTATTACAAATGTTTGTAATATGCATTGCATTTATCATTCCAACAGATGGCACATCTCAGTTATACAGTATGCCATTTCATATGGAATTCTTAAAGGCAGTGCTAATATTTGATGTGCCATCCGTTGGAATGACAAATGCAATGCATATGAGATTCTTAAAGGCAGTGTTGAATGTTTGTGATGTGCTATATGTTGGAATGACACAGACATAATAACTGGATTGTCAAACACTTATTCGTTTATTAAGGTGGATGAACACTTCCAGGTGGAAAAATAAATAAATAAACAAATAAATGGAATGCACTCAGATGTGCCTGTGCATTTGAATTGTAGGCTTACCTCCCATAGATAATTTATATTCAAAGTTCTGAGCCACAATTGGGGGAACCTCGGGATTATTTAGCCACAGTATGAGAAAGTGCACGGGTGATTTGGCCTTCTGCTTGTTGCAGCACCTCAGATATGCACAAGTACAAGGCATATTCTCCTCCTGATGATGCTTTCACTCGCTTTTCTTTAACTTTTAATCTTTAAGCTGTACTCCTTTTCCAGTGCATGCCTTTTGTTGATGTCACATGAAGAACAATAAAAAAGCTATTTACTGGACTGGACTGGACTTGTGAGCAGAAGGGTTCTTTAATGTAAGTACTCAGGCATCTCTAAGTGCATTCCATTATCATTCATGTGGTTCATTTAATAATATTTTAGTAAAAACACATCTGTTTGCATTGTGAGCATACGACTGGATGACTTGGCACATGGATTATGTGACTCAGGTAATGAAAGACTTTTTTTTTTTTTTTTTTTACAGACACTTTTCAATGCTGGTTGCTCTTGTCCAACATATGTCACCAGCATAGCCCCCGGTTATGTCAGAAACTTTGTTACATCCATTTTGGATGAAAATATGTGATTAAAATTTTATGACAGAGTACGGAATACAAAAAAAAAAAATTGGGGTGGAGCATTTCTTTAGGCCAGTTAATATTTTAAAACATTTCTTGTTTATCATAGCAACAGAGAGTGGCGACGCGTGGCTTCTTGGACAAGCAAGCAATGACTTCACTGTACTCTGCACATGTGACAGTATAACTGGTATCTCTACCTAAAGATAAGGGCTGACCTCCGCAGCAGGCCGTCTCACTGCTCCTGCCTTATCTGGGCTGATAGCCGATCTACACGCAGGCGAAGTGCTTCCAGTCTCCTCTCCTCTCCTCTCTGTCAGCCTGCACGCTCCCATGGGCTTAAACAGCAAGAAGCCATTTTCAGACAATTAGAAGTCTGAAATATTTGGTTTTCAACGTGGCCTACTTACCACCTTCCCCCCTGTTTTACTCATTCTGCACAGTGCAAGGTGTCCTGTTTCTTGGCTACGCTTTTCATTTTCTGACTCGGCAGGCTGGATGCTCCCCTTTAAAACACCTGTGTGTGTGTATTGGACTTTTTCTGTTTGTAACACAGGTTGTTTTTCACCTGATGTATGTTAAGCTCTAAGATACTTATCATCGTTGCATTAACAAACTTATCATCTACTCTCAATTAATGTTCCAATATGGACCAAAGGGGAAAAATTGATTATCTTTTTGTATTCATGTAGCTGGATCGTGACAACTCTATAGAAACAATGCAGAGAAGAGTAAATAGGTACCTTCCTTTAATAAAGGGCAAGTCAACAATAATTTGTTTCTCGTATAGCCCAAAAATCACACAAACAATGCCTCAGTGGCCTTTAACAACCCCCCAGCCTTGACTCCCTAAGAAGACGACAACATGTCCTACTCTTATAGGCCACAGGAGTGAAAACTCTTTAGTTTTTTTGTTTTAAATGTGGGGACCTAAGCTCTGATAAAGTTTCCTCCGGCAGAATACTTTCAGTTATAGAATGTATCAAATATGCAAGGTCACCTGTGGAAATGAAGAGGATGTGCTTATTTAAGGCTGAAGCCAGGAAGCACTTTTATTTAATTATTTATTTTTATTATCATAACAAAGAGCCGTGGGAATCGGGAACAAACTACTGAATTATGTAGTTGAAGCGGAACACTTGACATCTTTTACAAAGTATTTATATGAGATACCGGATGACTTAGCTGTTTGTTGAATGCCTCATGCACTACGGGGACTGGGAGTCATCGTGTTTTATTTTTTCCTCCAACCCAGGTAGAGCAGGTGTTGCATTTCAAAGTATTTTTTTTTTTTTTTTTTAAAAAAGAGGTTTGGTTTCTAAAGAGATTTTTTTTGTTAGGTAATTAGCTGTAATCTATCTTTATATATAATACACTACCATGGCTGTCCGTTTGTCTGTTCAGGACTTTAAATCACCTGTCGCTCGCAAACCATTTGACCTATTGACCTGAAGTTTAGTACACATATACTACGTGACCTCTACTATCCGCTTTAATAGTATGACGATTGACCTCCAAGGTTATCCCTCTTTTTATTTTACTGTAGAATCAACTCTCGGCAGTGGCTAGCAGGGCGGGCGTGCGGCGCGTGTGTACGTGTGCCGTTCTCATCCTTACCACCTTCGCCATCACTTCCCCTACCTCTTCATATCTTAACTCATTCTTGAGGCAGATTGAAGACTTAAGTGACAGCTTAAGTGAAAAATTAAGGAAAACGTACTAAATAATTGCAACACAAACGCTGACTATCAGCTTTAATGCGAAAAGATGCTGACGAAAGAAGAGAAGAAGCGGGCCGCTAGGGTGGAGAGAAGAAGAGCTGTTCAGGAAGCAGCAAGCGCATAAACCTCTGAGCAAACGAATGCTAAACGTACAGAGAAAGAAAGAGGATGAAAACTAGAAATGATCAAGTCAAGTGGATTCGTGCAGTGCGCCGTTACTAGTAGATATATGAAAGCCAAATACTCACTCATCACGAAATCTCCAGAACCATGAGGACTTGAAATTTGGAATGTAGGTTACCCATGGCCCATAGGTGCTCGTTAAGAAACGGTTTTAAAAATTTCATGGTCCAAGTGTGAAATTTCTTATAGTTTTTTAGATCTGTTTGTATGTCTGTCTGCTTTTCGCGAGAGAACTACTTAACAGATTTAGATTGGATTCTTTTTCTACAATTTGCTAGAACATTCCATTGATTTTGATTGGATTCTTTTTCTACAATTTGCTAGAACATTCCATTGATTTTGTTACTTCTCTCATCGTGCTAAGTACAGTGGAACCTCGGTTCACGACCATAATTCGTTCCAAAACTCTGGTCGTAAACTGAGTTGGTTGTGAACCGAAGCAATTTCTCCCATAGGATTATATGTAAATATAATTAATCCGTTCCAGACCTTACGAACTATATATTAGTTTTTATGCACAAATATAGTTAATTATACCATAAAATGTACAGCGTAATGGTAAACTAAATGTAAAAACATTGAATAACACTGAGAAAACCTTGAACAACAGAGAAAACTAACACTGCAATAGTTTGCGCTATAGTGCTAGGAACCGCTTGCTAAAAACACTTTTTTAATGAGTTTTAAGCACATGGGAAAAAAATGAACATTTGAAAAATCCATAATTTAATAAGCCACCAAGAAAAGTAACATTGCAACAATGCAAGCTACGAACCGATCACTGTAAATAGAACTGAAAACAAAAACAAGCCTTCTCTACCTTATGCGTCCCTCGCTCGCTCTGTCGCGCCTGTGTGTGCGTGCGTCTCTCTTTTGCAGCCTGGAGCGCCTGTGTGTGTGTCTCTCTAGCGCACTCCTGTGTGTGTGCGCCTCTCTGCCGCACCAATGTGTGTGTGTGTGTATGTGTGCGTCTCTCTTTTGCGAGCCTGGAGCGCCTGTGTGTGTGTCTCTCTAGAGCGCTCCCGTGTGTGTGCATTCGTGAACCGAGGTTCCACTGTATCAGAGTTCGCTTGCGGTACCGATTTATTAGCGTGAATCTGAGAGAGACTCTTAGGGCTGCGGGGCCCTCCTCACCCACGCGTCTGCCTTGGGGCGTAACATTAACTCCAAAGGAGAGAACTACTTAACGGATATAGATCTTTTTTTTTATTTAATTTGCTTGAACATTCCGGTTGATTTGTGACTTCTCTCATTGTGCTAAGAATCAGAGTTCCCTTGCAGGAGCGAGATATTCATGCTAATCTCAGAGAGACTGGCTGTGGGCCGAGGGGAGGGGGAAGTGTGACGTCAGGAGTAGAGAACTGGGCAGGGCCCTCCTCACTGGCCTGTTTCACTAATATGCGGGCGAAGCCGTGGCGGATGGCTAGTACTATATATGAGTAACTTTCCTTTTTGACTATTCACATTACGTCACTGAGAACAAAGGTAAGAATTTCAAAACACCTCAAAAAAAAACAAAACAAAAAAAAACGGGTAAATAGAACCTTAAACTGGGAGAGAGATAGAACTATAGCATAGGCAGCATACGAATGACACACTGCTAGCATACATAAAGTATTTAAAATACATTTTAAGATACAGACAACACAGTTTAAAAATTGCTATCAGCGTTGTGTCTACAACCAATATCTTTGGAAACAGATGATTCATTGTGAATCAGGCTGTAAAATAAACTGAAGACAAAGTCAGGTGGTAGAAGGAAGTTAAACATTCACCACGTGCAGCTTGGAGTGCGAAGAGCTTTTGGGGGCCCACTGATATGCTGACACATTTAAAAAGTGGGCTTACTCAAGGGAATGGGAGATGCAAAGGAATTCACACAACCATCTTAATTCAGGGTGAGTCAAAATTATGTTAATTTACAATTGACTTTAAAATCCTGCTTATAGTTTACAAAGCCTTAAATAATCTCGCTCCATCTTATATTTCAGAATGTCTTACACCTTACAACAACATTTATTTCTAGAGCACATTTTCATACAAATAATGTAGCTCAAAGTGCTTTACATGATGAAAAAAAAAGAGAAAAAAAGACAAAGTAAGAAATTAAAATAAGACAACACTAATTAACATAGAATATGAGTAAGGTCCGATGGCCAGGGAGGACAGAAAAAACAACAACAAAAAAAAAAACTCCAGATGGCTGGAGAAAAAAAAAAAATCTGCAGGGGTTCCAGACCATGAGACCACCCAGCCCCCTCTGGGTTACTCCAAATCGTAACCTTAGATCTTCAAATGAGTGTCTGCTTAGAATTCCAAGAGGTAAACTTAAAAGAAGTGGTGAGGCGGGTGGCCTTCTGCTGTTATGCACCTAAAATCTGGAATAGCTGACCGATAGGAATTCGCCAGGCTAATACAGTGGAGCACTTTAAAACACTGCTGAAAACACATTACTATAACATGGCTTTCTCAGAGCATCATCTTAATCCAATCCTGATGCTCTGTATATTCAATTAATCATCATTATTTATATTTATATTCAAAATCCGTACTAACCCCTACTTTCTCTGGGTTTCTGGGGTGGCGACCTGCGCCACCACCACCTGATCAAAGCACCGTGATGTCCTTACATTTAAAGGCCATAAGTCAACATGACCGTCACCATCAAGTTCTTCCATGAGAATCCTGAATACCATGAGGACTGATCATTTATGTTAGGTAGAATGCCTAGAGGGGCCTGGGTGGTCTCGTGGTTCTGGAACCCCTGTAGATTTGATTTTTTTCTCCAGCTGTCTGGAGTATTTTTGTTTTTTCTGTCCTCTGTGGCCATCGGACCTTACTTTATATACTATGTTAGTGTTCCCTTATTTTCATTCTTATTCATTTTATCTTTCTTCATCATGTAAAGCACTTTGAGCTGCATTATTTGTATGAAAATGTGCTCTATAAATAAATGTTGTTGTTGTTAACATTTGAATGGAGGAAACAATTTATTCACAAAACACACTTCATATGTGCAAGATGATTAACAGGAATGTCTCAACCTGTTCGCCATCACGTTCAACATATGTATCATCTGTGGCACATGAATTGCCCACAAAAATTGTATATCAAGTATATACACAGCAGTACCATTAGTGTTAACGTAATTTTGACTCACCCTTTCCCATGCTCAAAGTGCTTCACAGATACTCAAGAGTACACAGTAAGAATAAACACACTGAAAAGGATCATATAATTAACACTGGGGACAAACTATTATTAAACATTAAACACCAAATAAAAGATAAATACAGGGAACACAAAGCTGTGAATTAAAATAAGAAACTTCTTTTGGCTGTTTCCATTAGGGATTGCCACAGCAGATCTTCTCTTTCTGTCCTCTCCATCTTACTCTGTCACACCCATCACCTGCATGTCCTCTCTCACCACATCCATAAACCTTCTCTTAGTCCTTCCTCTTCTCTGGCAGCTCTATCCTTAGCACCCTTCTCCCAGTATACCCAGCATCTCTCCTCTGCACATGTCCAAACCAATGCAATCTCGCCTCTCTGACTTTGTCTCCCAACCGTCCAACCTGAGCGGACCCTCTAATGTCCTCATTTCTAATCCTGTCCATCCTCGTCATACCCAATGCAAAGAATAAGAAACAATGTGTGTGAATAAAACGATAAAAAACACCACAAATAAACTGCGTGTCAAATTACCAATGTAGATATTAAAATCTGTTTAGGCCAAAATGTCAATCTTTGTACACCTAATTAGAAAACCCCTAACTTACTGTAATTTATGTGAAGGAAAGTACAAGATTAGGCACCTTCAAATCTTGACTACTTTTGGATCAGTACTAAAATTCTGAGTACAGTATCTGTACCAGCGTTTGGACCTCAATACCGCTATCAAAGCAAAAAACAGATCACTCCAAAACTCCCCATATGTACTCCTCTAGCCTCCATATGCAATGCTTCCTCTCGTTAGCAGTGCAGTCCAGATTGAATAGAAGCAAAGGTGAGAGGGGGAATGCAATCGAGATCGCACTGAAGCAATGCAAGGTAAGGAGGGGTGTGCCCCTCTGCCAGGCCTTTATTGTAGCAGCTTTCAGTTGCTGTTTGTTTGTGGGCCTTTCTGTCTGAAGTTTAGTCTTCAACAAGTGAAATGCCTGCTCAATTGGGTTAAGATCAGGTGACTAACTTGGCCATTCAAGAATTGTCCACTTCTTTGCTTTAATAAACTCCTGGGTTGCTTTGGCTGTATGTTTTGGGTCATTGTCCATCTGTATCATGAATCAATTTGACTGGATTTAGCTGGATTTGAGCAGACAGTATGTCTCTGAACACCTCAGAATTCATTCGGCGCTTCTGTCCTGTGTCACATCATCAATAAACACAAGTGTCCCAGTGCCACTGGCAGCCATGCACGCCCAAGCCATCACACTGCCTCCACCGTGTTTTACAGATGATGTGCTATGCTTTGGATAATGAGCTGTTCCACGCCTTCTCCATACTTTTTTCTTACCATCATTCTGGTAGAGGTTGATCTTGGTTTCATCTGTCCAAAGAATGTCTTTCCGGAACTGTGCTGGCTTTTTTAGATGTTCTTTAGCAAAGTCCAATCTAGCCTTTCTATTCTTGAGGCTTATGAGTGGCTTGCACCTTGCAGTGCACCCTCTGTATTTACTTTCATGCATTCTTCTCTTTATGGTAGACTTGGATATCGATATGCCTACCCCCTGGAGAGTGTTGTTCACTTGGTTGGCTGTTGTGAAGGGGTTTCTCTTCACCATGGAAATGATTCTGCGATCATCCACCACTGTTGTCTTCCGTGGACGTCCAGGTCTTTTTGCGCTGCTGAGTTCACCAGTGCTTGCTTTCTTTCTCAGGATGTACCAAACTGTTGATTTTGCCACTCGTAATGTAGCAATTTCTCAGATGGGTTTTTTGTGTTTTCGCAGTTTAAGGATGGCTTCTTTCACCTGCATGGAGAGCTCCTTTGACCGCATGTTGTCTGTTCACAGCAAAATCTTCCACATGCAAGCACCACACCTCAAATCAACTCCACGCCTTTTATCTGCTTAATTGATAATGACATAACGACGGACTTGACCACACCTGCCCATGAAATAGCCTTTGAGTCAATTGTCCAATTACTTTTGAGCCCCGGAATCGCAATCGTTTTGTTCACCCCACTGAATTAAAGCTGAAAGTCTGCACTTCAACTGCATTTGAGTTGTTTCATTTAAAATTCATTGTGGTAATGTACAGAACCAAAATTAGAAAAAAGTTGTTTCTGTCCAAATATTTATGGACCTAACTTTAGGTGCCAAGTCTCATCGTTAATTAAACCTGTTCTTTAATTCCATGGCTTGTTGCTGCTCTCATTGTGCAATTGCAGACATTTCTGAAATTGCTGATTTCCTCTTTTCTAAGAGCACTGAGGACCTGAGCTGATCGACATTCCTGAGACCTCCACCCTTTTTATTTTCAGATATTTTATGATGGACACCAGTTGTTTTAGTTTATTTTGTATCTCATTATTGTTTGGCTGCTAATTAAGGAAAAATAAACAAATTACTGGGTCTGAGTCTTCAAGAGCAACTCAATGAAAATGAATTCAAAAGAAGTTCATTAACAGCAAAAAGAGGTCACCAATTAAGAAAAAGGGTTAGAATGAAAACCTGCTGCTGTGGCCCCCCAGGACTGAAATTTGAGATCCCTGTTCAACAACTACTGTACAAAAAGGAGTGTTGATGGAAGGGGGGGGGGTATCTAGGTGAGTGGTGGGATGTAAGTGGAGGGTTACTTCTGGCACCAAAAAAACCCAAAATGCTGCTACTGTACCTTTTTGGGGTTTTCTGCACTTTTCCAGTACTGGTATACCGCGCCACCCAAATCTTGACTTGATGTTATTTTGGACAGTCTTGCAATAAGATGAGACAAGTTTGTTGAACTGAATGGCCTGATCTTGTTAAAGATGTTCTAAGGTTCTAACAGAGGAAATTGATTAAGTGTCTCTGAATGATACTCAGATATCGTAGAGTATTGTGCAGTACAGACCAAATACAGAAATGATCAAGCAGGTCTGACAAAGAAATTATTATGACGTCATTCTGGACTCATTATTCATTACACAAAAAAAAAAAACACAACACAGACACACATACAGTAGACAAAACAAAACAAAAAAGACACGGTGTGGACATCTGGGTGCAAATGCTGCTTACCCACATACAAGTTAAACAGCGTTAAGGCATTGTCAAAAATCCCTATCACGGTACGATTCGAAATTCTGCTGGTTTCGGTAGATACAGTACAGCTATAATGTATCTATCTATCTATCTATCTATCTATAAGTACATACTGAACCTTTCTGACAGAAATGTATTTTTTAAACAAATAACAGATGTACAGTCGTGGCCAAAAGTTTGGAGAATGACCCAAGTGTTGGTTTTCACAAAGTCTGCTGCTTCGGTGTTTTTAGATCTTTTTGTCAGACATTTCTGTGGTATACTGAAGTAGAATTACAAGCATTCCATAAGTTTCAAAGGCTTTTATTGACAATAACATGAAGTTTATGCACAGAGTCAATATTTGCAGTGTTGGCCCTTCTTTCTTTTTCAAGACCTCTGCAATTCGCCCTGGCAGACTGTCTGTCCATCAATTTCTGGGTCAAATCCTGACTGATGGCAGCAGCCCATTCTTGCATAATCAATGCTTGGAGGTTGCCAGAATTGGTGGGTTTTTGTTTGTCCACCTGCCACAAGTACTCAATAGGATTAAGGTCTGGGGAGTTTCCTGGCCATGGACCCAAAATGTTGACGTTTTGCTCCCTGCGCCACTTAGTTCTCACTTTTGCCTTATGGCCCGGTGCTCCATCATGCCGGCAAAGGCATTGCTGGTCACCAAACTGTTCTTGGAGGGTTGGGAGAAGTTGCTCTCTTCACCTTCCTACTACCATCACGACTGACTGTCGGGATAAAGTTGTTTTTGTGGCAGATAACGTTGGGCTTTTTCAGAATACCTAGGTTTGGATTGGGACCAAAACGGTCAATTACGGATTAATCTGTGCTGAGAATGGACTTCTAGAAACAGTCAGGTTTGTCCAGGTGATCTCTGACAAGCTGAAGATGTGGGCAGGTTGGCTCTTTTTTGACAGTGAACCCTTCTTCCTGGCAACCCTCCCCATGAATGCCATTTCAATTCAGGAGTGTCCACACAGACACAGTCACCTGAGATGCAACAAGGGAGGTCTGTAATTCTCAACATGTTATGTTTAGGTTGGCTTCCATACAGTTTATTAAATTTGTGAAGTTAGGAGTAGTTTCCTAAAAATTAGAAAAATTTAATAGAATGTTTTTACTCCTTTTAAGAGTAGGACCAAATTTGCGTCACTCGGATTTCTAAGCCAGCGAGGAGCACCTTCCTACTTGGAGACACAGATCTGCATGGGATTACTTGACAGGCTCCTCCAGACTGACGTGCTCTCAGTCGATATTCCCTTTCTGATACCCCGTGAGGTCTTCCCTTCCCCTTGGTATGGTGTCTTCACATTCATCAAATTGACTAGGACTCTTATCTATGTTGTCACACACGTGCGATTAGGAGACAACTAAAGGGCCTGAATAAAAGTAATTCCACGCCTGACCAGGGGGGCAGCGAAGTGCACCGATTCTCTCTCTCTCAATTCCTTACAGACCATTGTCGGGAAATCCCGCCCGGTTCTGGGGCAGCCGATGATGTCACTTCTGATTCCAGCCCCGATGACATCACTGCCTCTACTTGCATTTAAAGGCCGCCATTTTAAGGCAGCAAGTCAGTTCTGTTTTGGACTCATACCTGTGAACATGTCTGTTCAATTTAATCAATTTTGCAGCCAGGAAACATTATATGGGTGGCTGCCCCCAAACCTTTTCAATGACTGTTTGTCGTTCTTGTGACAACATTTATAGGTTGCCCTACCCAAACTGTTTCCTACAGGTGTCTCCTTTGATTGGCTGATTTGGTTCCCAATGATTTACCCACCTGATTCCATGTACCCGCTTGGTTGTCCCACTTCACTTATTTTTGCACCTGCACCAATTCCTTTTTTAATTTTGTTTTTTTTCCCCACCCAACTACATGCACGAGTTACTCTAAATCAGCAGAAGGAATTAGCAATTACACACCTATTATGTCAGATGAGAAAGACCTATTATGTCTGATGAAATAATGATTTCATGGTAAAACTAACTGCGGTGGGCTGGCACCCTGCCCGGGATTGGTTCCTGCCTTGTGCCCTGTGTTGGCTGGGATTGGCTCCAGCAGACCCCCATGACCCTGTGTTCGGATTCAGCGGGTTGGAAAATGGATGGATGGATGGTAAAACTAAGAGGTTCACATACTTTCAAGCAGCACATAGTAATTCTTTGTATCCACTTATTTTATTAATTTTTTTTTTGCTCTAAGGACATGGTCCTCTTTCGATGCAGCTCTCTTTAACTTTAGCTATTAGTACAGCAGCAATCAAATCACCCACGGAAGACTGCATATGGCCACAAATTTCAGCTGAGGTTTCTTTCTTTAGTATCACTATGATTATTTCAATTTGCAAATTCTAAATTTAGTACGCATCAGCCTTGAACAGCTTCTGTCGGCTAAAGTTGAAGCGACAGTACTAGCCTGTCTGTTGCCAGAGTACTTGATTTTTATCTTGGCAATGCTTGCAGAGTATGTTTTATATAAAGTTCTGTCTGTGCTCTAATATTCTAAAAGCAAAATGAACCCAAATCCACACTGAAGCTATAATGAATATTTGGTAAATATAAATGCATTTGTTAACATTTGTGGTAAACAAACTGTTAGAATGCATTTTGATATATTTGGATATATAAAACACATCTTTTTTTTTCATTCCAACAGATGGTGTACTACAAATGTTGAAACACAACTGTATAGACTCCGACATGTGGTGCAAAAAAAGAGAAGAAAAAAAAAATCCTGGTAGTGTGATGAAAAATATTGTAATCCCCCAGTACACTGATTTTTATGTCTCTAGAGCAGGGGTGCTGAACTTCCAGTCCTGGAGGGCCACAGTGGGTGCAGGTTTTCATTCTAACCATCTCCTTAATTAGTGATCAGTTTTTGCTGCTAATTAACTTCTTTTGCCTTAGTTTTAATTTGATGTGACTCAGACCCTTTAGTCGTTTCTTTTTCCTTAATTAGTAGCCAAACAATAACGAGACACAAAACAAGCCGCCACACGAACAGCTGACCTGTGCCCATCACACAACAGCTGAAAATAAAGAATGGTGAAGGTCTCAGTAAAACAGAAAATCAACAGTTTTGGAAATGTCTGCTGTGGCAGAATGAAAGCAGCAACAAGCCATGGAATTAAATGACGGGTTTAATAACAGTTGGAATCAGCATATAATTAAGAAAATGGTTGGAGTGAAATTGGGTGGAGTTTGAATCCCCAGTTTAATTTGGTCATCTGTTGGCTCATTTCACATCTCATTTCTGTTTGGCTGTCATTTAATGAAGAAAAGAATCAATTCAGGGGACTGAATCCTTAAAAACAGGGCTAAAGAAAAGGAGTTAATTAGCAGTGAAAACTGGTCACTTATTACGAAAAGGGTTAGAAAGAAAACCTGCAGTCACTGCGGCCCTCCATCACTGCGGCCCTCCAGGCCTGGAGGACCACAGTGACTGCAGGTTTTCATTCTAACCCTTTTCTTTATGAGTGACCTGTTTTAGCTGCTAATTATCTTCTTTTTAACTAATTTTAATTGACTTGCTCTTGAAGACTCAGACCCCTTAATTGTTTCTTTTTCCTTAATTAGCAGCCAAACTATAATGAGATATAAAATGAACCAAAACAACTGGTGTCCAAAGTACAATATCTGAAAATAAAGAAAGATGAAGGTATCGGGAATATTGATCTGCTCAGGTCTCCAAAACATTTTAACTGAGCTCTCAGAAAAGAGAAAAATCAACAATTTCAGAAATGTCTGCTAATGCACAAAGAGAGCAGCAACAATCCATGGAATTAAAGAACGGGTTTAATTAACAACAAGAATCGTCATCTCATTAAGCAGCTGGTTGGAGTGAAATTAGTGTGAATTACAGGCCCTGACTTTGTTGGTCTTCTGTTGGCTTACTCATTTCACATTTCATTTCTGTTTGGGTGCCATTTAACGAAAGAAATGAAGCAGTTCAGAGGAGTGATGAAGCAAGTCAGGGGAACAAACCTTAAAAAAGCAATTCAATTAAAATTAATTCACAAGAAGTTAATTAGCAAGACACACAGGGCACTCATTCAAAAAAGGGTTAGAATGAAAACCTGCAGGCACGGTGGTCCTCTAGGCCTGGAGTTCAACACCCCTGCTCTTGAGGATATCAACCTTGCATTGAGCCTCTTTCAGCTCAGGTAAGACGATTGTGGTGAGCGCCCTCTTCTACGCGGTGGTGTGCCGGGGAGGCAGCATAAAGAAGAGAGACGCCTCACGCCTGGACAAACTAGTGAGGAAGGCAGGCTCTATTGTAGGCATGGAGCCGGACAGTTTGACATCTGTGGCAGAGCGACAGGCGCTGAGCAGGCTCCTGTCAATCATGGAGAATCCACGGCATCCACTAAATAGGATCATCTCCAGACAGAGGAGCAGCTTCAGCGACAGACTGCTGTCACCATACTGCTCCACTGACAGACTGAGGAGATTGTTCCTCCCCCACACTATGCGACTCTTTAATTCCACCCGGGGGGGGGGGCAAACGTTAACATTATACAAAGTTACTGTCTGTATACCTGCATTGTTATCACTCTTTAATTTAATATTTTCTTTATTAGTATGCTGCGGCTGGAGTATGTGAATTTCCCCTTGGGATTAATAAAGTATCTATCTAAGCTTTATATGAAACAGTTAAAACCTGAGCCAGCACCAAAGCTGGCTGATATAATTTAGAAGCTTTGGCCTATATTGCAGAGTTCTTAAAAGCACACAAGTGGGAAAGGCACATAACACCACCTATTACAAATGAATGCTGCAACCCCACACAACTGTAGCATGAATTTCATGACTTTATTTCTTTTTCTTTTTTTAATATTAGGGGGCATTGCCCCCTGCTTGCTTCGCTCGTCAACACCCGGGCCTGCACTACACGCTAGCCTCTTTGCGGTTCTGCCGCTCGTGCATGGGGATGAGGATGTACAATTTAAAGAGATTTTAATTTTTATGGGAATTGTTACATATGCATCAACGTGACGTATAACTGCCAGTGATTGAATTTTGTTTCTTTCTCTCTATTAAATAAAACGACTTTTTCGAATGTTTGGCTCTAAGATTTGTTAATTGTCTTTGCAAAAGCTATTCTTAAGGGAAACTGTTAACGTTTTAATACGAATGGCATATCAAGATCTCCTCAGGTGTCTAATGTATCCCCTGAAGATGTACTACATTACCTTTCTTGGATACATCCTTCTTTTTACAGTAATTCGTGCAGTGGAAGACCGGACCGTGTTAACGCTTGTATATATTCTATGGGATATTGTAAGTTGTTGTTTTCATCTTCCACACCATCACCACCAACTGTTTCAGCAGAGCCTATTGACACGCGTTTAACTAATCTGCTGTGTAACCGATTGACAATTTTCTCATTAATTTGTTTGACTTCCTCATTTCTCGGTGCTAGGATTGCCCCTGTACTCATTTCTTCTGTTGATAACCAATCGGGATGAAATTCTTCAATAAGATTTGGACATAGTACGTCTTCTTTAATTGGGAACTTAAAGTGAGGAAAATGTTAAAATGTATAAGAGCTGAGAGAGCAGGAAGTGTGTCTGAAAAAAGCATTCACATTAATGATGTGAGAGGGCCATGGGCGTGGTTTGAGAGGAGGGCGGGACTTGAAAAAATCTTCTGCAAAAAGTCTTGTCTCCTAAAAAGTCTTATCGTGTCAAAAGATGTTTTATTACAAAAGAGAGATAAAAATTTGATAATGGCACCACAATAATCGGGATGGTTAAAAAATAAAAAAGACCAAACATGGACATTATCGGGCAAATCTGACAAAGATAAACTACGATATGGTCCTAAACACATAACTCACCATGACAAAAAACACAAAGCTGCCACTTTTACACATTTACCCAGACATAGTTTAAACAGTGTTATTGGATACGTTTGGCATTTTTAAAGTCAAAATTACTTCTTCACAAACATGGTTTAAATGCATTTGACACGTGAAACTGTGTTCAAAAGTCTAGCTTTTTTTAAATTACATTTTTAAAAATATCTGGCCCACATGCTTTAAAATGGAGGTGATGGGGCATGAAACACCACCAATGAAAAACAAAAGCATAAAAACCTAACGAATATGTCCTCTTTGAGCTTTGATAAAAGAAAACCTGCCTTGCTTGTTTCCTACACATATCTGAGACAACAAGAGAGATTAGAATATAACAATTTTAGCGCATATTCCTGGTACTACAGTGATCCCTCGCTATATCGCGCTTCGCCTTTCGCGGCTTCACTCTATCGCAAATTTTATATGTAAGCATATTTAAATATATATCGCGGATTTTTTGCTGGTTCGCGGATTTCTGAGGACAATGGGTCTTTTAATTTCTGGTACATGCTTCCTCAGTTGGTTTGCCCAGTTGATTTCATACAAGGGACGCTATTGGCAGATGGCTGAGAAGCTACCCAACTTACTTTTGTTTCTCTCTCTCTCTCTTGCGCTTTCTCTGATCCTGACGTAGGGGGTGTGAGCAGGGGGGCTGTTCGCACATCTAGACGCTACGGACGCTCGTCTAAAAATGCTGAAAGATTATCTTCACGTTGCTACCTTCTGTGTGCAGCTGCTTCCTGAAGCGACATGCTGCACGGTGCTTCGCATACTTAAAAGCTCAAAGGGCACGTATTGATTTTCCTCTGTCTCTCTCTCTCTCCCTGCTCCTGACGGAGGGGGTGTGAGCTGCCGCCTTCAACAGCTTTGTACCGGCGGTGCTTCGCATACTTAAGCCAAACAGCCCTATTGATTTGTTTGCTAGAGATTGTTTTCTCTATCTATGTGACATTCTGTGCTCCTGACGCGCACTCCTTTGAAGAGGAAGATATGTTTGCATTCTTTTAATTGTGAGACGGAAATGTCATCTCTGTCTTGTCATGGAGCACAGTTTAAACTTTTGAAAAAGAGACAAATGTTTGTTTGCAGTGTTTGAATAACGTTCCTGTCTCTCTACAACCTCCTGTGTTTCTGCGCAAATCTGTGACCCAAGCATGACAATATAAAAATAACCATATAAACATATGGTTTCTACTTCGCGGATTTTCTTATTTCGCAGGTGGCTCTGGAACGCAACCCCCGCGATGGAGGAGGGATTACTGTATTGTTCTCGTGTTAACGATATGTTGTCTATTCACTTGTGCGAGTCCCCACAAACAAATGGAGGTAAATCAAAACAAAACCAACCACACGGCACAAATAGTTCACTATGATTTGGTCTCTTGAGAGGACACCACACCCCCCCATGTGGGTGAAAGGTAACTGAGGAAGACTACAAGTGCTGAGGTAGTGCGCACAGCTGTTTTTTCTTTAAATTGGTTGAATCTTATAATATTGGCGTGTGTGTTTTTTTTGTTCAAAAATGACATGCACAAGCTAGGTTTTACAATGTGTGTGTAGTCACATGACGAAGATTAATACTTGACAGCCGTTGACTTAAAAAAATGGACAGGTTTAGTAAGTTTCAAGGTTTTTGTTTTCTGGCTGTACCTGCGCCCCGTCAATTCCAATGTAAAACACCAGTGTGTGCAAGATGATTATTTAAAATACACAGTGTCACACACGTGCGAGTAGGAGGCAACTAAAGGGCCTGAGTAATGGTAATTCCACCACCGACCAGGAGGTGGCGGGGTGTGCTAACTGCCTTTCTCAGTTACTTACAGACCAATCTTGGGAAATCCCACCAGGTTCTGGCACCCTCGATGACATCACTTCTGGGTCCGGACACAGAGATGACGTCACTTCTAGTCCCGACAACATCACTTCCGGCCCCCCCACAGAGATGAGGCCACTTCCGGTCCCTGGCAACATCACTTCTGGTTCCAGCCCCAGAGATTCCTGAAGGGCCTTTAAAGCTGCCATCTTGACTGTCTGTGATCAGTTCTGTTTTGGAGTCAGTGGTGTGAACATCTCTGTTCTGTTATTGAAATTTTAGTAGCCAGGATACAATCTACGGGTGGCTGCCCCAAACCTTTATTATGTCTTTTGGCATTGTCACAACAGAAAATGGAGAACACATTTTTCAGTGGTAAATGCATACAGGGTGGGCAAAAGTAGGTTTACAGTTGTGAGTACATGAAACACAGAGTTTATTCTTGTACAGGGTGCATTGTGCCACTGTGACACTCTTTTTGAGTTAATAAATCTATTTTAATAATCATAACCTGCATGTTCTTTTTCCGTTTGAACAACTGTAAACCTACCTTTGCCCACCCCTTTATATACCATGTTTGTGAAGAAATAAGTTTTCAACTTGAAAAATACCAAACTTATCTTTTAAGGCTAACTAGCTCATAAAATTGGGTGGTATGGCCAAAAACCAATATCCACACCAATAATAAAATGTAATTAACAAATAACAAGAGTGCTTTTGATTAACTGTGCACAAAGACGCACCTCTAATCCTTCTAAATGCTTGTTAACGCTTTGCTACTCAAACACATTTGATTGGAGGTATTCAAGTTTCATGAACCAATCAGAGCACAGGTTTTTCTCACTCATTTACTGGTTTGCCCCCACCGCCTCTATTGATGCCTAACAAACAACAGTACAAGAGGCGGCTTCTTCCTGTCTCAGCTTCCTGTTTGAATCGACTACCCAATCAGGTTGAAGCACTCGGCACGCTGGGTAATATCCTTGAACAGTCCGCTTATTACATAGAGTTCACATACAAGTCCATACACAAATATACTTGCTTTAAAACTCTAACACATTGACACAACAGCACATTTCACATTTTTCTTTAAACATAAAACACAAAACATGCATGCTAATTGTGCTTTTAGGTTTTCCACTAATTTTTAGCAAACAAGTAAAACAGTTTTAATAAAATCCACACCAGATAAAGAATTTCATACTGGATCAGCGGGTATACTGCCTACTTCTTTTAGTTCCCGCATCGTTTTCTTCTCCTTCTATTGGGCACATGCTGGAAAAAAAACACCCTTGCTAAATACCACCATATCTCTAAATGCCTCCAACAGAGCCATGTTGGCATTGTTAATGACGGGTTTCAACCTGTAGAGTTCCAGAGAATATTTAGTGTTTCACTGCTAACAAAATATGGAATTTTTCCACATAATAGACGGCCTCACTTCACACATGTAGGTTATCCAGGTTGCCAAGTTGAGAGTATCCATGAACAAAACCTGGCATCAAGTATCCCAAAGCACTTGATCTTGCAATGTTTCTCCAGAAACTTACTGTCCAGAATTTTACTTCTATATGAACAATGTCATAAATCTGCAAAGTCAAACATGAAAAGCATCACAACAGCCCCATTAGGCAGGCTGGCACTGATAAGTCACTGAAGTGAAGACGGCTTGACTCCTTTGCTCCAAACGGATTCAAAACTGGACAGCCTCCACATAACAAGGAATGTTTTATCACTTTTTATTTGGAAGAACTGTCCCATCTCAGAGCGAATTCAGGTAATGTTGCCTTTTGGGTTTGGCAGAGAACTGGCTTAAAGCTCTTATCTCATATGCTGTTTAATGCTGGACGGGCTAAATCTGATATGATCAGATGGAGTGGAAAAAGCAGGAGGCATGTCTGGTGATTCATGTGAATGAGAAAATAATAATAATTAAAAAAAAAGCAAGAACATTACAATTAAAGCTGAAATGTGTGATCCAGACTTTGAAACATAGACTGAATTCATCCGCATTGCTGCCTGCATCATGCTGTTGATGTTTATTTAAAACATGGCAGCAGAAGTGATTCACTCTGTTATCAATACTCTAATTGCCAAGTCAGATCAGCACTATGTCTTCAGACAAAAAAAATATGAACCTTTCAAAGAAAAGAACACCATAGATACTGTGAAACATGGAGGAGGCTCAGTTAAGTTTTGGAGCTGCTTTGCTGTATCTAGCATGGCGTGCCTTGAGTCTGTACAGGGAAAAATGAAATCTCAAGACTATCATGACCTTCTGGAGCAAAACATACTGCCCGGTGTCAGAAAGCTCTGTCTCAGTCCCAGGTCATGGATCCTCCCAAAACACAAGCCTACAAAACAGCCAAGAATGGCTGTGAACAAAACATTTGGACTATTTTGAAGTAGCCTTCTACAAGCCCCAATTTGAATCCTATGGACAAGGCTGCAAACCTGACCCAGCTGGAGCAGATTGCTCAGGACGAGTGGGCCAAATGACCTGTGGACAGGTGCAGAAGTCTCATGGAGTGATCCAGGTATTGCTTGCTTCTAAAAGTCATGTAACAAAATATTAGGTCAAGGGTTCCATCATTTTTCTCCATGCCATTTTCAATTGTGTTATTATTTTACGTTTTAATATTACATTAACATTATACAAAGATATTGTCTGTCTGTATACCTGCATTGTTATCACTCTTTAATTTAATATTTTCTTTATCAGTATGCTGCTGCTGGAGTATGTGAATTTCCCCTTGGGATTAATAAAGTATCTATCTATTTGAAATATTCTGCTGAATCAAAGCTCTAAAAGAAAAGTCAGATTTTTGTTAAATACCAAAAAAAAAAACAATGATGGGCGCCAATTACTTGTGTCAGTTTCAAGTTATTTCAGAGATAATTGTGGGTTCTTCTTATGTTCGTGGAGGGATGCCAACAAATTTACCCATGTGCCTGGATGGACTTCAGTGCCATCTCCTTAGTCACCTGACTACAACGCTAACAAACGAGGACTGGGCAGGCCCACCAGGGCTGCTAAATCCCTGTGTGAAGAAGCAAAGGATCCTCGGAATCACAAAATGCGGTGCTTTGTTCCAATGCCAAACACCACAACAAAATCAAAACATCGCATCAAACAGCAGTCTCCGCTGCCAGCTTCGCTTTAACTACCAGTTTAGACGTCTGCCTAAGCCTGAGCTCTAATTGCTACGTCTGCTTTAACAGCAGCAAGCAAACCAAGAAGAAGGGTCAGAAAACGGAGAAGAAAACGACAAGCCCCGCCGTCCAGATACATGCCAGTCAGGGTCGACCGAACCCCTTTCGAGCTCTACTTACGGATACCACAACAAACAGCAGAGGCACGCTGGCCCACTCGGTGCAGCGCGCATTGTTTGTTTACATTTGTTTTTTTTTTTAAGTATCCAGATTCGCCATCTCATCCACAACTCACCCTTTCACCACAAAGAACGGGTCCTCCATTGACATGCTGCGAGTCCGGTGCCCTGCTCACAGCCGCGGCTCCCTCATACTCCAGCGCAGTCCGCTAGTCCCGCTTCACTGATGCTCTTAATCCGAGGACGAGCGCTTCCTGCCCGGATTACCACACAACACTAGCAGCCTCCAGAGCTTCGAGTCCCACGGCGAACTTCACTTCCGGGTCAAGGGTCAGCCAGTGCTACAGGTTTCGTCATACGTGCGCGCGCGCGCTCGCTCGCACACCGCGCGTTGATGTGTGTCAAGTGCACTGCGGTCTACGGCGAAGTTGTAAGTATTTAGGTGTGGGAAGAAGGAAATTAAGAATTCTGTTGGCTTTTCAGTTGCTTTCTTTTGATTTGGGATTACAATATATCGTTAAATCCAAGGATTCGTCCATACCTGCAAATTTAGTTACACACTGGTAGGTCACTCCAAGCTACAATACCATGGGCCTGATAACTGGCCAGCTTTGTATATGGAGGAACAGAGTGGAGCTGTTGAATATATGCTCGTGTTCTGGGATATATTAAGAAAAATAGTTATTAATGATTTATCAGTTTGTACATCTAAAGAGGCTGTTGTGGCGTGTTTATAAAAATACATACAAATGCTTTGAAATCACTTCATTTTTATTTTACCACTAATTATTCAACTGATGCCTTAGTCCTTGTCGACTTTTAACATTTGAGGGACAGATGTTTCCATTTCTTTTGTTTTTCAGATTGGAGCACAGGCAGGTGAAGGGACTTGCTCAGGGTCCCTTGGTGTTAGTAGTGAGATTTGAACCCACAACTGCAAAGTTTGAAGTCCAAAGCCTTAACCACTATGCCACATTGTCATCTTGTATGCACTGCTTGACTCGTCTTGATGTCTAGTTATGTAAGATGTCAAGCTTTTTGCAACACCACCACCCTTAACCCCCTCCCCCCCAATTTTTTAACCATCTAAACCAGTGGCCTCTTAAATGGGGAGGATCTTCTGGGCCTTTTGCCCCTGATCTGAGATGAGTCAAGCTGCAGACCTCCACAGCTCTGCTGGACCAGCCAATTGGACTGCAGGTTTTTGTCAGTTGACCTGAGTCATCTAACCCTCCCCCAACTCTAATTTTAACCATAGTGTAGCCATGCGTTATCACTGACATTATAATATAAAGCGACAACTTCCTCAATGGAGTGGAGTTACGGTGGTCCACAACTAAAGTCTCAGGCTTTGATCCTTGATCAGTGATAGCCCACTCCTCCACTTAGACTGCTAGGTCAATCCCAGTCCTTGTTCCTCCCATTTTGGCATTTTGACAAACTGACCCTGTAAAAGCTCCAAGTGGGAGCTCATTGACCTTGTGAAAAACTCCAAAAGGGTCCCAACTGCTTATCAACCCTGCAATAAACCTCCACGTGGGAACCACCCCATGGAAACCCCTGCACTTTTCCATCTACTTTACCAGATCATCGAGGGCTAAACCCTCAATAACTGCTGAAGTTAGCAACTCCACTGCTCATAAGAAATGCAATGATTTACTTCATGAGGTAGAAGTACATAATAAATTAGAATAGTTGTGTCCAAGTTTTTTTTTTAAATATTGAAATGTGTGCTTCAGTTTAAATGCTTAGAGTCTAAATATTCGTGATTGTAATAGAAATGTGTCATTTGACACCCTCTGATGGAGGTCCATAGAGAACTAGAGTACTAGGAAAGGATCAAAACTCAAAAATAACATTATATTCTGAATCACTGACCTTGAAACAGCCTAAAATGATACCAGACATACTTATGTTTGAAATCAGTAATTTCTAGCCTTGTAGGAAGGCCAGGACCACCGGTAAAGAATATAATGTCAAAAATACCATCATATTCATCATAAGAAACCTCAAAACGGCATAAAATGACACTCCATATTCCTGCATAAAAGATCTGTGTGTTTTCAAAGATTTGTGAAAAATGAGTAAATTTAACCCCTAGTGTCCCATTAGGGGGTGAACCTCTGGGGTCAAGTTGATGTGGCCTGCACAACCTCGGGTCCTTCTGATCATTTCTGCTGGAGACACCTATTGGTTTATTCTTTCATCATAAGGGTGTAATTTCCTGCACAACATACAATCCAAAATGTCTGAAAAATGTGGGGTTTTTGGGACTAGAGGGACCAAAAATAGGAGGGAAACACCAATAAACCTGACATCACGTTACCTTTCGGGACAAATAAAGTCTTTCTTTCTTTCTTTCTTTCTTTCTTATTATACAGTAATGTGCATTTTCTGTCTGTCTATCTATCCTATTAAATAGTTCCTTTCATATCTATCTATCTATCTATCTATCATATACTGCCTTTCATAAGGGTGTAATTTTCTGCACAACATACAGTCTAAAATGTCTGAAAAATGTGGGGTTGTTGGGGCTAGAGGGACCAAAAATAGGAGGGAAACACCAATAGACCTGACATCCTGCATAACTAGACATCACGTTACCTTTCGGGACAAATGATTTCTTTCTTTCTTTCTTTCTTTCTTTCTTTCTTTCTTTCTTTCTTTCTTTCTTTCTTTCTTTCTTTCTTTCCCATTATACAGCATAGTGCATTTTCTGTCTGTCTATCTATCCTATTAAATAGAGTAGTGCCTTTTGTATCTATCTATCTACAGTGGGGCAAAAAAGTATTTAGTCAGCCACCAATTGTGCAAGTTCTCCCACTTAAAAAGATGAGAGAGGCCTGTAATTTTCATCATAGGTATACCTCAACTATGAGAGACAAAATGAGAAAAAAAAATCCAGAAAATCACATTGTCTGATTTTTGAGGAATTTATTTGCAAATTATGGTGGAAAAAAAGTATTTGATCAATAACAAAAGTTCATCTCAATACTTTGTTATATACCCTTTGTTGACAGAGGTCAAACGTTTTCTGTAAGTCTTCACAAGGTTTTCACACACTGTTGCTGGGATTTTGGCCCATTCCTCCATGCAGATCTCCTCTAGAGCAGTGATGTTTTGGGGCTGTCGCTGGGCAATACGGACTTTCAACTCCCTCCAAAGATTTTCTATGGGGTTGAGATCTGGAGACTGGCTAGGCCACTCCAGGACCTTGAAATGCTTCTTACGAAGCCACTCCTTCGTTACCCGGGCGGTGTGTTTGGGATCATTGTCATGCTGAAAGACCCAGCCACGTTTCATCTTCAATGCCCTTGCTGATGGAAGGAGGTTTTCACTCAAAATCTGACGATACATGGCCCCATTCATTCTTTCCTTTACACGGATCAGTCGTCCTGGTCCCTTTGCAGAAAAACAGCCCCAAAGCATGATGTTTCCACCCCCATGCTTTACAGTAGGTATGGTGTTCTTTGGATGCAACTCAGCATTCTTTCTCCTCCAAACACGACGAGTAGAGTTTTTTTTCATCTGACCATATGACATTCTCCCAATCCTCTTCTGGATCATCCAAATGCTCTCTAGCAAACTTCAGACGGGCCTGCACATGTACTGGCTTAAGCAGGGGGACATGTCTGGCACTGCAGGATTTGAGTCCCTGGCGGCGTAGTGTGTTACTGATGGTAGCTTTGGTCCCAGCTCTCTGCAGATCATTCACTAGGTCCCCCTGTGTGGTTCTGGGATTTTTGCTCACCGTTCTTGTGACCATTTTGACCCCACAGGGTGAGATCTTGCATGGAGCCCCAGATCGAGGGAGATTATCAGTGGTCTTGTATGTCTTCCATTTTCTAATAATTGCTCCCACAGTTGATTTCTTCACACCAAGCTGCTTACCTATTGCAGATTCAGTCTTCCCAGCCTGGTGCAGGTCTACAATTTTGTTTCTGGTGTCCTTTGACAGCTCTTTGGTCTTGGCCATAGTGGAGTTTGGAGTGTGACTGTTTGAGGTTGTGGACAGGTGTCTTTTATGTTGATAATGAGTTCAAACAGGTGCCATTAATACAGGTAACGAGTGGAGGACAGAGGAGCCTCTTATAGAAGAAGTTACAGGTCTGTGAGAGCCAGAAATCTTGCTTATTTGTAGGTGACCAAATACTTATTTTCCACCATAATTTGCAAATAAATTCTTTAAAAATCAGACAATGTAATTTTCTGGATTTTTTTTTCTCATTTTGTCTCTCATAGTTGAGGTATACCTATGATGAAAATTACAGGCCTCTCTCATCTTTTTAAGTGGGAGAACTTGCACAAGGCTGACTGAATACTTTTTTGCTCATATCTATCTATCTATCTATCTATCTATCTATCTATCTATCTATCTATCTATCTATCTATCTATCATATACTGCCTTTCCTATTGACCCCTTTATCATATAGTGCCTTTTACATTTGTCTCTTTCTATTATATAGTGCCTTTTCTATCTGTCTTGCTATCTGCTATGTAGATCCCCTCCTATCATCTATTTGTAGATTATATCTATCTTTCAAGGCGAGTCGTATGGCATGTCATATGTGGGGGTTTTCTCGTAACAGTGAGTCATTAGGTGCTGAACAAATGAAAAAATGAAGCATTTTCAAAATTTTCATAAGTAACTCTTATGAACATAAAAAATGGTGTTTTTAAATAAAAATATATTTAAACTGTTATTGAAATGAACAAATAAGTCCATGCAACTGTAGCTTACTACGCCTTATTAATATTGCTATCATTTTGTACCATTTTATTAGTTATTTTAATAATACAAATGGCCTACCTCTGTTCTGCTAGTCGCAAATGTCTTGCAAAGGGTTCTTTAGTTCCCTCTGTCCTTTCATCAGTCCTTATTAGTATAAATGATGTCATTTTTGCTTACAAACAGCCCACACATTTTTATCACAAAAATCTAAAGCTGTTTACGAATGTTGGACTTTTCCTCAGGTTTTTTTTCTACGAGGATTCAAGAACTGAGAGCATCACTGAACATGTGGTACGGCACCGGAGCGAGGGGTATGGCAGGTAAGCTGATTTTTGTCTTCTATTAAATAAAATGTTTTTATGTATTTTAACACATGCTTATTTACCATGTTGCTGGAGAGCAGTGACGTATTGTGCGTTGGATGGACATACAAGTTAAAATTTCACTGTACTTTTTTTTTTTGTTGTTATCAAATTTGTATTGGTCAAAATAAGATAAGGTAATGTAATACACATTCAAATGTACATAAACCATGTGGCCAAGAAAGAAAACAATGGAATAACACCAACCCTCACTACCACCATCAGCCACTTCATACCTGCCCTGAAATGTGACCATTAGTGAGCTTGTTCCTCAAGCCAGTCGTCACAAAAGAACCTGAAGGCACAGACCACCAGAGATTCCTCTACCATTAAAAACAGAAACAAGAAGTGAGGAAGAAAACGAAAAGGAAAGAAACCTGAATCATGGCCCAACTACTGCCCAGTTCTCAGACTAACTGGACTGCGTTAGTCCATGTCTGAAGAGCGGAGCTGGGAGAGTGGTAGGATCCAGGAGGCTGAAAGTTCTAAATGTAAGAGATTATCAAGAGAAGATTTCCTAGCGAGGGGAGAGCACCATACAGGATGTTACCAGCACGAGGCAAACAGCAATGAATTTGTTATTATAAGGCTCCACTGGAGAAAAGAAAGAGATATGAAGGAAAAATCCAGTAGTAGCAGCATTAGAGGAGGCAGAGGGATATGGCAGGAGAGAATTGAAGAGAGAGAGTTGACAACATAGAAACAAATAGAAGACACGGGTTGGGAGCCCTAGAGGTTTGCTTGGGGAGCTAAGGTAGCATATAGGATGGCTAAGCTGAATTTCACTATGCTCTGTTCACATGACAGTATTAGTACTATTAATAGATATATATATAAAAGAGAAAGGTGTGAATGGCACTATATCTACTCTCTATATATAAAATCCTAAGCCTAAAACTGCAACGATTTTGTACAACAATTTTATGTCATGTTTTTTTGTCACGCTTTAAATCGGGCTTATTTTAAAACCTACACGTGTATGTTTGGTATCATTCTTTTCAGGATTTATCAAACTTTAATGTGAAGGTATTTGATTTTCAGATTCTTATTCCGTTTTTAAATTATAAACTAAAAAAAATATCAAGAATTCACGTCCCACCAGATGAGACTTTGTGTCAAGAGATTTAGCCACGCCAAGGACCGGAAATAAAAGACAAGGAGTAGGACAGCTGCTGTAGAGGCTTTTAAATGTTGGAAACGCCATGCGAGATGCAGATCACACGGCACGGCAGTAGAAGCAGCAAGCCTGCAGCTGATTGAGCAAAGAGGAGGTTAAAAAAAAAAAAAAACTATTGGTTTCCCATTGTATCACTGTTTAAGGGGGGGTTCCGGAGGAGCGACCGCATCTCCTTGGGGTGCGTTCAGCCCCCCTCTTCACAACGCGAGCGGCAGAGACACAAAGTGGCTGGTACATAGCACAGGCCGAGGGGGGGGGGGATTGGCGAGTGAAGCAAGAAGGGGGCGAACCCCATAGTAATAGATAAAAGTAAAGGGTACTATGTTAAGATATTGGTAGATAGATAGATAAAGGTGAAAGGTACTGTAGAGACAGATACGTTTTTAGGAGCCTGGTGTCTCACTGACCGATCTGATACAGAAGGGTGCCTAAGGTGCACATCAGGTAAACTCAGCTTCCCGCTGTGATGTCTCTTTTTACACCTCAAGGTTTCCTTCTCCTGAATCTTCCTGCTCTTTCTCTTTGCATCAGATAATCTTCTTTTGCCTCAGAGTTTCCTTACTCTCAATTTTTCAATTGTTGGAGGTCCTTGCTCTTCAGCCTTGTGCCGCTTGAACTGTCTGCTGAAGGAATTAAAGGTACAGCTGGTCTCACGGTCTCTAATTGGTAGTCCTGTATGGGAGTTGTTTGAAGTCGCATGGATGGGTGCCATGACTTAATGTCCATCTAGATTTTTTTTTCCTGTGCGGCTGTACATCCCATCCTCTCTGTGTATTTCCTACTACTTGGGGCTGTGGGGGTAGTGGGTGTTTTTGCTTAGTGGTGGTCTTTTTATGGTTCGGTGTTTGATTCACACTAAAATGCGTTAGCCTGCCTTGTTAATAAAAATGTGATCACCATATAAACAAGAAAAATCAGGTAAGCTAATTTGTGTTTTATATTAACTAAAAAAAAAAGTTCTGTATTTTTAATATATTCTTGTACATTATGGAGCCAGAGAGTGTCAATGTGTTGCACTTTGGTCTGACACCCAAGTAAGACTTGGACTTTGTATACGTGGCAGTACTATTACTACTACTAGGCAAATAGATATGAAATACACTATATAAAAGATAGATAGATAGAAAGGCACTATAAAACATATAGACTGATGGATAGATAGATATGACACTAACAGATAGGTATGTATATATATACAGTATATATATATATATATATATATATATATATATATATATATATATAGTACTGTGCAAAAGTTTTAGGCAGGTGTGAAAAAATGCTGTAAACAAAGAATGCTTTCAAAAATGGAAGTGTTAATCATTTATTTTCATCAATCAGCAAAATGCACTGAATGAACAAAAGAGAAATCTAAATCAAATCAATATTTGGTGTGACCTCCCTTTGCCTTCAAAACAGCATCAATTCTTCTAGGTACACTTGCACACAAGTTTTGAAGGAACTCGGCTGGTAGGTTGTTCCAAACATCTTGGAGAACTAACCACAGATCTTCTGTGGATGTAGACTTCCTCACATCCTTCTGTCTCTTCATGTAATCCCAGACACACTCGATGATGTTGAGATCAGGGCTCTGTGGGGGCCATACCATCACTTCCAGGACTTCTTGTTCTTCTTTACGCTGAAGATAGTTCTTAATGACTTTGGCTGTATGTTTGGGGTCGTTGTCCTGTTGCAGAATAAATTTGGGGCCAATCATACGCCTCCCTGATGGTATTGCATGATGGATAAGTATCTGCCTGTATTTCTCAGCATTGAGAACACCATTAATCCTGACCAAATCTCCAACTCCATTTGCAGAAATGCAGCCCCAAACGTTCAAGGAACCTCCACCATGCTTCACTGTTGCCTGCAGACACTCATTATTGTACCGCTCTCCAGCCCTTCGACGAACAAACTGCCTTCTGCTACAGCCAAATATTTCAAATTTTGACTCATCAGTCCAGAGCACCTGCTGCCATTTTTCTGCACCCCAGTTCCTATGTTTTCGTGCATACTTGAGTCGCTTGGCCTTGTTTCCACGTCAGAGGTATGGCTTTTTGGCTGCAACTCTTCTATGAAGACCACTTCTGGCCAGACGTCTCCGGACAGTAGATGGGTGTACCTGGGTCCCACTGGTGTCTGTCAGTTCTGAGCTGATGGCACTGCTGGACATCTTCTGATTTCGAAGGGTAATAACCTTGATGTGTCTTTCATCTGCTGCACTAAGTTTCCTTGGCTGACCACTGCGTCTACGATCCTCAACGTTGTGTTTTTTGTGCTTCTTCAAAAGAGCTTGAGCAGCACATCTTGAAACCCCAGTCTGCTTTGAAATCTTTGTCTGGGAGAGACCTTGCTGATGCAGTAGAACTACCTTGTGTCTTGTTGCTGTGCTCAATCTTGCCATGACATGAAACTGTCTTCCACAACCTCACCTTGGTAACAGAGTTTGGCTGTTCCTTACCCAGTTTTAAGCTGTTGCTGTTTCAGTTAATGACTGTGTTTCAACCTACGTGTGACATTGATGATCATTAGCACCTGTTTGGTAGAATTGGTTGATCAGACACCTGACTAGAATCCTACAAAATCCCTGACTTTGTGCAAGTGCACCTATAAGAATTGATGCTGGTTTGAAGGCAAAAGGTAGGAACACCAAACATTGATTTGATTTAGATTTTTCTTTTGTTCGCTCACTTTGCATTTTGTAAATTGATAACAATAAACAATCATTATTTATATATTTCTGAAAGCATTCTTTGTTTACAGCATTTTTTCACACCTGCCTAAAACTTTTGCACAGTACTGTATATAATAGAGAGAGAGAGAGAGACAGAACGGCACTATAAAACAGATAAATAGAAAAGAACCATAAAACAGACAGACAGACATTTACTGTCCCCAGGGGGAAACTTCGCTTTTTACAGAAGCTTTAGAAATAAATAAATAAATAAATAAACATCTGAACAAAGAAGAAAATTAAACAGAAATAAGTTCAGAAACAAAAAGAAAATCAATGAGATGGAAAGGCTGTATAAGACCGATGCTGGCAGGCAGTGTGGTCTTTGGACTTCAAACTCTGAGACTGTGGGTTCAAATCCTGCCACTGACACTGTGTGACCCTGAGCAATTCACTTCACCTGCCTGCGTTCCAGGTGAAGAACAAAAAAAGGAAGCCAGTTGTATCTTAAATGTTGTAAGTTGCCTTGGATAAAGACGTTAGCCAAATAATAAGTAATAATAAACAATAATGATATCTAGATAGATAGGAAAGTGCAATAAAATGGATGGATATGTAAGGCATTATATAACTGTAATTAAAAAGGCTTTAGGAACTGGGAGCGACAGGGAACAAATGCTGTGAAACTGGGTGAAGAGTCATGTCACGTAAGCTGGTTAGTGTTTTGTATTTTTAAAAAATGAAGTTATGTATTTTAGCCTGGTTCATCATAGGGTAAGAGAGAGTGGTGACATGTTGGTTGGACATGCAAGAAGAGTTTCACTGGATTCTGTACATGGGACAATAAGGATCCTGTAAGCCTAGTCCCGCCCACTCCACTGCCACTCAGTCGTGTAACTCCGCCCAGCCAGCGCAGCTTTGGGCATCTCGACCCGCCCAGCCAGCTACTTCCACTCAGTTGACTGCCACTGAGGCAGCGATTACTGCTCTGTGCCACCTCAGATCAGACACACGGCTTACATAAGTGAGTCTCTTCGCACTTCCTGAGAGGTTGAGAATACTGGGGTGGAGTGATCAGTTAAACAGATGTGCCTTTAGACTGAGCTCCTGTTGTTCATCTCCGGCTCCTCCTTTAATGATTAACAGAATATAGAAAAGTGAAACCCAGTGGGTACATGACGCAATAGTACCGTAAGGAAGAGCAGGTTGTAGGTGGTGTTCTTGCATATAGTTTAAATGAAAAATGCAAATTGTTTCTTCTTTGGGGAAAAAAAACGGACTCCTGGTGATTAATAAAACAGCTGATCCCCATGATAGACATTTACTTCCGTATTGTGCTGCTATATAAAAATGAAGTGAGGAAAATAACACATGCAATGAAGAATCAATAGGCAAAAAGACATGGAGAGAATGCGTCTTGTCATTCAATAAGAAATACGCCAATCCCGCCAGCCAACAAATGATTAAGACGGGGGCACATGAAGCCTTCTGCAGAACGGCAAGCCTTGAGCTTTCGACGCCGAAAGGCACAACACTCGGAGGCTGGATGGGGCTGAAGAATTCGGTCATGCCATTGGCATGCAGGCGTTACAGGATCCGCCGCATTCCACCTCCCGCACACTCACAGCTGCAACATTCCAGTTTAGCTCCACCTTCACGATTCTGTTTCCACGGGAAAGGGAATTTGGTCGCGTCTGTAATGAACCGATCAGGAGGCACAAAAGAAATATTTCAGTTGATTGTAATGGCTGAACATACTGTAGTAGTATTAAAAATGATAAAGTTTGGGACGCACGGCAAGCTATACGCCGGTCACACTCGGCATCTGTTAATGCCTTTTATACACTGTATAGGCAGTACACAGTGTACAAAAATATACACACACTCATAAATATACAGTGTATATATACATATAGTGTATGTATGTATATGTAGTATATACAGTATATGTAGTGTGTGTGTGTGTGTGTATATATATATATATATATATATATAATATATAGAATATACTGTATATATATATATATATATATATATATAGTATATATATATGTGTGTGTGTGTGTACATATATATATCCAAAGATACCCATTTTCTAAACCCCCAGGGCAAAGTTTCGGGGAAGCTGGCGACTGGGTACAAGGCAAGACCAATCCCAGGACATTGCACTAGTCCATCACAGGCTGAACACACACACACACGGGCCAGCTTATACATCACCAGTCCACCTAACCTGCATGTCTTTGTACTGTGGGAGAAAACCATGAATGCCCAGGGAGAACATGCAAACTCCATGTTGGAAGCACCCGAGAATCGAACCCCGGTGTCCTCGTTGTGGGGCATCTGCGTCACTCTTCTGCCCAATATAGATGCATTATATAGCGCCTTACACGTTGCATCAGTTCTAAACACGAATTTGCACCCTCGAGGTGTCCTAAAGAGAAGCTTGGCACTACAAGGTCTAACTAACTGGAGTGCCCAAATATAATGAGCGCACCCCTGCTATGCGCCCGTTGCTGGCTTCTGCTTCCCCGCGACCCGGCTGAGAATAAGAGGGTTTAGAAAATGGATGGACGGATGGCGAATACTCATTTATAGCAAAAACTAACTGGTGAGCGCCGCAGTCCCAGACTGTGTGGGTGATGCCCCCAACACCTAAAAGCATGCAGACCTCGCGCCCACCCTGCCTGACAAAGATGATGAAGTGTCGCATTCAGCCCATGCCGCTATGGACACACACGCACACATCGAAGCTTATCGTGCACCGACCCCCGTTTTCCTATCTTTAGAATTGTATTCAGTAAACATGAGGGTCAATTTATCTTGAGATTACTTTGATAATCATGTTCGTTGCCAAAGGTGCTTTATTGGGTCAGGATTGATTGTTCTGGATTTGGGTAGGATCGACCTTATCATAGGCACGATTGGGGTATCTCCTCTGATCGGAATCCACAAACTTGGGTCTAGAATAAACATGCTGGTGTATCATCCAATGAATCAGTCCTCTTGTATAGCGCCTTTGGGCAGCAAACCGTGTGCCACAAGTCATACAGAGACGGGATGAACGGAATTTCTGGTGGGTTGGAAGCCTAACTACTTTGACAACGACCTGAGCTGTCGATCAAATGACAAGGAATCGAGGCGCAGACCCGTCGGTTTAATGTTTTGGCGGCGGGATGTCCTGCCGAGTGCTTTGCAGAACGCGTGTATCGTTAACGTCTTGTTGTTTGTATTATAAAGCGTTGACATGATCAGTTTAAAATGACGGACACCTGGACCATAGCAGCATGGACAAGGAAGACTGGGAAACATCACAGGAGAAAGCGTTGGTCACTTCGCCTCAGATCCTCAGGTTTTCCGCGCACTGCCAGCCTAGTTTTCAGCCTCGTTACCGCACCGGACAGGCACGTGACAGCCTGCCCCTGAAACTTGACTCTTCGTCCTTGGGCATTGTTAGGTCTGGCTGATTTACGAGGGCGTTGTCTGCTCGTCCGGCAGCCGCTCAACCTGCTGGAATAGCCAGAAGGAAGAGGAAGAGAGAGAGAGAGAGAAAAAAAAATGAAAAACACATAAGAGCGTTCGTTCCCTGGGCGAGAGCGCTGCGGGCTTTCAGTTGGGTGAGACAGTTTCTTCGTGGTTGCCTCCCTTTTGTCAGCTCGTTTCCCATGAGATTCAGTGTTTGCTTCACTGTTTGGGCTGCATCTCCATG
This sequence comes from Erpetoichthys calabaricus, assembly GCF_900747795.2. Lineage (NCBI taxonomy): Eukaryota > Metazoa > Chordata > Cladistia > Polypteriformes > Polypteridae > Erpetoichthys > Erpetoichthys calabaricus. The sequence continues at coordinate 166,750,106 of NC_041403.2, read as the reverse complement.
ACGATAGTGAAGCGTGGAATCGGAGCCGAGGGTGACTGTGGCCAGTGGAGTAACAGGGAAGTAACAGCAAGCCCTCGTGCCCTAACAAAATGGGCCAGGGTGGCAAAGCTGGCATGAACTGTGTTCACCAGTGAACTTGAATCCGCAGCTGTGGGGAGCTTTGTGTTGGACACGGTCGTTGTATGCTACCTTGATACATAATTGTGAGTTGGCATTGTGCTGTCAAACTCGTATGTGCTATACCCGTTATGATGGGCCGAATACCTTGATACGTGACTGCAGGGTGGCATTGTGTTATCACCCTTGTCATGCAAGTATGCGCTGTGCCTCAGTACAGTGGACAGAACACTTTTAGACATTACCGTGGGGTGGCATTGAGAAGGGCGCTGCATCAGAGTGGACAGAACACATTGATTTGATCATTTGGAGTGGCATTCTGTTGGCACTGTTGTTAAACAGATATGTGCTTTGCCCATTATATATTGGACAGAACATGCTTAACCGTAGGCTGGCAATTGATATGCTGTGCCCTATTACAGAGGACAGAACACCTTTAGACATTACCATGGGGAGCATTGGGCAGGGCACTGCAGGTATGTTCAGTGCCCCATTAGAGTGGACAGAACACATTGATATGATAATTTGGAATGGCATTCTGTTGGCACTGTTTTCAAGCAAATATGTGCTTTGCCCATTATATATTGGTCGGAACACCTTGATACTTAACCACAGGCTAGCATTGATATGCTGTGCCCTATTACAGTGGACAGAACACCTTTAGACATTACTGTGGGGTGGCATCATAGGTAAGTGCTGTGCCCTATGATGGAAGACAGAACAGAAAGATACACTAATTTGGAGTGGTATTGTGCTGGCACTGTTGTCATGCGGGTACATGTGGTGCCCCTTTTCAGTGGAAAGAACACCATGGTGCATTATTGTAAGGTGGTATTATGCTGGGTATTCTAGTTATGTGTTATGTCCCATTGTAGTGGACAGAAGAGCTTGAAACATTAATTTTGGGGTAACGTTGTGCTGAGCAATACTGTCATGTGGGCACAAGCTTTGCGCTCTTCCAATGAGCACAACATCTTGATACATCACTGTGGAGTGGCATTATCCCGGGCACTGTAGGTTATGAGTTATATCCCATGATGGCGGACAGAACATTTTACATTTATTTGCATAACAGATGCTTTTATACAAAGCGACTTACAGAAGAGGTCAACATAATTGAGTAACATCAGTCTGGGGGACTGTTTGGGGACAAGTGTGAGAGGACAAGGTGGCAAGACTGATTACCACAAGTGAAGAGCACAGAACAAAATACAAGCGAGTTACACTTCCTGGATTTAAAATAAAAACTTAACAGCTAATGTCTCATAGACAGAAATTCACCAAATGAGAGAGTCTTCAGACACTCCTGATGCAGCAGAACACATTGATGAATGAATTTGTGGTGGCATTGGGCTGTCAGCTGTTGTCAGGCAGTTACTGTAGGTGTTGTACCCATAAAAATAGGCAGTGAGGTGGCATTGTGCTGGGCGCTGTTGTCGGGTAGGTTTGTGCTAATGCCCCATTACAGTGATAAGAACCCCTTGAATCATTAATCTGGGGTCGCATTGTGCTATGCCCCATTCAAGTGGAAAGGACACTTTGACACATTGAGTTGAGGTGGCACTGGGCTGGGCACTGCAGTCACACTACTACTAAACAAATATAAAAAACACTTTGACAGGTCCAAAGTGTTAAAGAATGACTAAAAACGCATGTAAAAAGTTAAAGCAATGTGCGTAACATTACCAGACAGTTTCTGCTCCCCTCGTTGTCTCTCGAGCTGAAGCCCGTCTTGTGAACAAGTGGGCAGAAGGTAAGAAACCACCCTGGATGGAAGGTCAGCCCATTATGGAAACACTTCCCCCCCTTCCCCCCCCCCCCCCCAAATCTTATTAAGTTAGATTCACCAAGAAACTGGCAAACCGGCGATGAACTGTGAAGGTTTGACATACTGTCTCAAACTCCAGTCCTGGAGGGCTGCAGTGGCTGCAGGTTTTCATTCTAACAGTTTTCTTAATTGGTGACCAGTTTTTGCTGCTAATTAACTCCTTTTCCTTTCATTTTAATGGATTTGTTTTTTTAAGATTTGTTCCCCTGAATTGCTTCATCGTTCCTCTCAGTTGCTTCATTTCTTTCCTTAAATGGCACCCAAACAGAAATGAAATGTGAAGTGAGTGAGCCAACAGAAGACCAACTTAGTCAGGGCCTCAAACTCCAACCAATTTCACTCCAACCAGTTGCTTAATTAGACACCGAGTCCCGTTGTTATTTAAACCCTTATTTAATTCCATGGCTTGTTGCTGCTCTTGTTGTGCAATGGCAGACATTTCTGAAAATGTTGATTTTCTTGTTTCTAAGAACACTGGGGACCTGAGCAGATCGACATTCCTGAGACCCTCATCTTTTGTTATTTTCAGATCTTGTGTGATGGACACCACTTGTTTTGGCTCATTTTGTATCTCATTATTGTTTGGCTGCCAATTAAGGAAAAAGAAACAACTAAGGGATCTGAGTCTTCAAGAGCAAGTCAATTAAAATGAATTCAAAAGAAGTGAATTAGCAGCAAAAACAGGTCACTCATTAAGAAAAAGGGTTAGAATGAAAACCTACAGCCACTGCGGCCCACCAGGACTGGAGTCTGAGACCCCTGCTGTGCAGGATAACACCTGGGGCCTCATGTATAACGCCGTGCGTAGAACTCACACTATAACATGGCGTAAGCACAAAAGCGGGATTGTGCGTACGCACAGAAAAATCCAGATGCAGAAATCTGTGCGCACGTATACTTTCACGTTCTTCCACTACATAAATCCCGACTTGCTTGAAAAGTAACGCACGTGCACGCGTCTTCTATCCCGCCCCAACTCCTCCCAGAATTACGCCTCTTTGAATATGCAAATCAATATAAATAGCCTTCTGTGAAAAAACAATGGGAAAAGCACGGGAGAAAATATAAGAATTTCAGCGAATACCAAGTGGAGGCAAATGAAAAACGTACTATTTGTTGGTTTAAACAGTGGTATAATCAACAAAAGGAAGCTGATCGAGTGACAGAGTGTCGGAGAAACTCGAAGGCTCAACTTCACAAAGTCGCACAGTGCCCGAAATAAAAAAGAAATCACATATCAAAGTCGCTGTGAAAAGGCGAGTCGTAGCCCACCGTCTGAGTGTCATATGAAAGCTTATTAGGGTACAAACAAAAAACATAGGCACACAGTGGGAAAAAAGCACGAAATGTCAACTTTAATCTCGAAATTTCCACTTTAATCACGTTGTTTATTTTGCCATTAAAGTAGAACATCATAAACTTCATCTTAAAATCGTTTATTTTACTAGTTTCTCAAGTAGCATGTTAAATGCTTTTTTCTGTGTTTGATCTTCTATGTGCTCTATGTGTGTGAATCACTACGTGCTTCCGTTCTTTCTCTTTCTCCGACAGGGCACAGAATGCATTACATTCGACATATTACAGCTCTCTGAATAATTAAAATACTGACATGTATACGTGATATCATTTTCAAGATGATAGGAATGAAAGCATGTTATTAAACATGGGAACACGGTGACGCAGTGATTGTTCATATCTCACGCAAGAGGCTTGCTGCACCATGTGCGACCTTCGATGAAATAATTTATTACAGAAGTACTGGCTCTTTCAAACCTCCAATTCCTGTCCATACTTTTCTTTCTCCAATCGCCACACAATCAGCTCTGTAATAGACGTTAAGCCATTTGTAAGCTTAGAACGCCGATTCTTCAAAACTTTTAAGGAACATTGAAATATTTTCGTAGTACATGTTTAATTATTCTATTCGTCTATCCTTCCAGTGTCGCGTCAGCACCAGCAAGAATACAGCGCAAGGCAGGAGCTATCCTTGAACCAGCTATATGCTGCGGCACCGTGTCCTCACATGTTTATTTATTAACAATACAGATTATTTAAATGAAGTTAGTTTTATCTGTATACTGTAAGCAACATATTTTGCTGCATTTCATCTTAAAAATGATATTGTCATCATGCGCGCTTTATAAAGTAGCGCAGGTTGTGCAATATTATAACTGTAGTGCAAGTTTACAGTGAGGTGATTGAGTGCGTTTATAGTTCTTGGGATGAAACTGTTTCTGAAACGCGAGGTCCGTACAGGAAAGGCTTTGACGCTTTTTGCCGTGGTTGAGGTAGTGTGTACTTGAAACTATATACCGATAATTCTCTTTCCGATCATCTGCTGCTGTGATTCACACTCAGATACAGTGATATAAATACTCCGAGTGGTGCAGTGAGAGTAATATGGAAAAAGATGATCTGCAGTGGCAACCCTTAACGGGAACAGCAAAAAGAAGAACAAGATGCAGTGAGCGTAACAACGCTAAAGCAGTTATGGTATTTGGAATACTATGACTATTCCCTGGCCCATTATATTGCAGCAGGTTAATTACAATCAGATGCATTACACTAATAAACAATATGCAGTTAATTTCAGTGTATTTATAAAGCCGCGTCAGGAATGTGGAGCTAAGAAAGAAAGGATGAGCACACAGGAACAGTAGTTTGACCATTCTGTGGACCATTATATTGTTACAGGTTAATTACAATCAGATGCATTAAATTTATGAACGATATGCGGTTAATTTCAGTGTATTTGACAAAGCCGCCGCCGTGGATGTGGATCTAAGAAAGAGTAACCACATAGGAACAGTAGCACTGCTTTGACGCTGGGTGCCGCCAGTCTGCAAAACCGAGCGGAGAAATTGCGTACGCCAAGGTATGAGTTACCGTGGAAATGTGCGTGGCTTTACGCCAAGTTTAGGTTTTATACATCGCGATTTGAGCGTGGAAAGGTTCGTACGCAACATTTCTGTGCGTACGCACCGTTTATACATGAGGCCCCTGGAGTACAGGACAAGCAATGCAAGGTGCTTTATTATGAACACACTTTACTATGTTGTAGATTTAATTTTTAAATGGATAAATTTGCCATCCGATACACTCCACGACAAAAAGTCACGTAGTGTGACGTCGGCTTAGAGCGCTGCCTTTCCCAGGTCAAAATTCAGTTCAACGTGCGAGTCTTTGAGACGTGCAAAAAAAACGAGTACTGGGAATAAAATTAACAGATGGCATGGGAGGTAGCGACACAGTGAGAAACTGAACCCGAGTTCGTGACGTCGTGAGCAGGGCTGTGGAGTCGGAGTTGAGGATTCGGAGTGGGAGACAATTTTGGGTACCTGGAGTCGGGGTCAGAGTTGGCAAAAAATGTACCGACTCCAAGTCCGAATAAATTTAAATTGTAATGAAAAAAAAAAATACAGCAACTTCAAATGTCTCATTGCACAAACACTAGTCGTAATTAAGTCCTTCTCTGATGTAAGAATAAAGCCGAGTGTATAGTTGTGCTACTACTAGTGTGAAGTTCAGATGAGCGATTGTACAACCTCCATCCATCCATCCATTTTCCAACCCGCTGAATCCGAACACAGGGTCACGGGGGTCTGCTGGAGCCAATCCCAGCCAACGCAGGGCACAAGACAGGAACCAATCCCGGGCAGGGTGCCAACCCACCGCAGGACACACACAAACACCAAGCACACACCAAGCACACACCAGGGCCAATTTAGAATCGCCAGTCCACCTAACCTGCATGTCTTTGGACTGTGGGAGGAAACCGGAGCGCCCGGTGGAAACCCACGCAGACATGGGGAGAACATGCAAACTCCACGCAGGGAGGACCCGGGAAGCGAACCCAGGTCTCCCAACTACCCACTGCGCCACCCGTTATACAACCTGACATTCACATATCGTAATCTGGATTATGATACATTACAAAAAGTGTTTTCATTTTATTTCAGATCTAATGTGTTTAACAAGTGTAATGATGCAGGTGGAGGTGTGTGCTATGGCGTGGTGTGTGTTCAGGGGTTCTTGTCTTTTGTTTAAACTGGCCAATACAGTAGAGAGGCCGCTTCCTAGCCAGTAGTTCTGTGGTAAAATGACGTGTGTGTTGCCTTCTTTCAATCAACATGGAAAATACATTAGCATATTAAATACAGAGGAGTCGGAGTCAGAAGTACCGGAAACTAAGGAGTCGGAGTCGAAGGATTTATCTACCGACTCCACAGCCCTGGTCATGAGGCAGGACCTTTGGACGGTTCTGTTATGTTGATATCCTGTACACCTTACCCTCACTTTTTTTTTTTTGGGGCCTTAAGGTTTTTATTGCTAAAATTTCATTCATCAAAGGTAATGGGGGTGACATGGCACTGTCACACAACTCTGCATTCCTAATTTGTCCTAAAATGGCACTTTATTGGGTTGTGCGGTTCCTCGAAGACCCATTTCACTCTTAGGAGGGTTCTTTGCACATGGAGTTGGTGCTTTGGACTTTGAAAAGGTTTGTAATACGAGGACAGAACGGAAATCTTTAATGTTAAGAGTAGGTAACCTGGCAGAATACTGACAGAGCCAGAAAACCTGAGCTTCGTCCCGAACTGTTGCATGCATGGAAAAGGGACACCTTGGTACGTTGATTTGGGGTGGCATTGGGAGCAATCGGGTGCTCATTGGCATTTCACAAATCTGTTATCACCTGCTCATGGCTATTGATGGAACCTGTTACAGATCTAATTAAGTAAATGTGTCAGTTCTTTTGGGAAACAAAAAATGCTTCCCCTATGGCATCGCTCTGAAGGACCCCTTTGGCGTCTTTATTTTTGATTGTGTAGGTTTGAATTGGTGTGCAGCTCAGTCGTTCTCCTGATGGGCATGGCGCTCTCGGCCACTTCCCCAAGACGTGTTAGGTGAATGGGTGTCTCAGAAATTGGCACGATGTCCCCTCCTGAACTAGCATTTCATCTGGGGTTGTTTCCTGCCTTGCTCTTGATGCTCTTCAGATAAACCCCAGATCCTTGTGTTCCAGAATTAGAATGAATGCATTCTAGAGGAATAAATAAAAAGCCATGTAAGTTCCTTATGCTCTGGAGTAATCAAACTAGACAAAGCAGTACATATGATTGACAATATATTGAAATGTAAGTTTGGCAGAAAGTGTTTTGCCAGAGGAGTAAAGCAGCACCAACTCCTGAGCCCACGGTCCCATGTTGCCCATTATAAAGCAGTAGGCAGGGTGGCCTATTGCTGGAGCTCTGGACTGCAACCCACAAAAGTAGCAGTTCAGTCCCCCTGCACTGACTTCCTCCCCAACTTGAAGTTCAGCTGTATACCGTACCCAGTATAAAGGCGCTACATCAAATACAGCCCCTTTGTTTGTTTGTCCGTTAGCCCGATTACAACACGGTGCCCCTTCTTTGTTGCGGCCGCGCTGGGATAGCTTGGCAGTTAACAACACGCCGCGTGACGTCACGCACCCTTCCGGCGCGCCCCTCCCCCCTCGGGGTTATTTTGGGCAAAAGGCGCGTGAGCCTTCTGGCTCCGCCCCCCACACTGCACCGCCGCCGCCGCCGCTGCTCGCCCTTCATTCACGCCGCACGCACTTCTGGCTCTAATAAACACAAAGGGTCACGTGACTCCTCCTGCAACTGACTAACCATTACATCAGCAGGCAGCCAAACAGAGCCGCTCTTAAAGGGGCCACGAGAGACGGCGGGGCCCACCCATGCCGTACAAGACTGGAGAAAACGGGCAAACCAAGGAAGGGAACTGATGGCACTTTCCGGGCCCGGAGATAGTGCCAGGCATTGAGCCTTGCTGAAGCAGACATTGTGTTCTCAATATAAATAGACCACTGGTCCTTGGTGACTTCAAGAGCTCAGAGGCATTCATTTAGTCTGACACATTTTGATGTAGATAGAGCCTGGAAGGCTTGGCTTGTGTATAAACTCTTGTATTTATCATTTTCTGCAGCAAGAAAATATTAGGACCCCTTCCTGAAAAATAAACGGGTTATTCGGCAACTATAATTTGGTCCTATATGAGTGAGTGAGTTGTGTGAACCCCATGATGGGCTGGGACACAGTTAAAGCTTGATTCCTGCCTGGTGCCCATTGCTGCCAGTAACCCCACACTACATTAGCTGGTTAGAAAAATGGATGGATGAATCTCCTCATTCACCTGGTGGCACAGCATTTAACCCGGCCACCTCGCTGCCTTGGGGAGCTGAATTCAATTACTGGCCCAGTCTCTGTCCATGTGATATGTATAAGAGGAATCTTGCTACATAATAATAACAAATTGTATTTGTAATAGCGGTTTACCTAGACAGTGGGGAGCCACTTTGACCACCATCAGTGGGTAATTGTAGATTCAGTTCTGGTCATCTTTGTCTCATTGAGGTCAGTGACATTGGTGTGGTGGTCTTCCCAGTGGTTAAAGTTGGGCGTGCACCCTCAAAGATGTGGGTTCAGATGTCAACAGTGGCTTGCTGTGTGAACCTAAGCAAATCACATAATCTGTCTGCTTTACATTGTGGGTATGGTTCTGATGTGGGGGCATATTTGTGAAATGGATAGCATTGTTGGTTGGCATCATGCGTTTGAATGATCTTACCACAAATTTAGAGTACAACTGGCTTGATTACCAGATAGGGTGTGGATATGCTTCCAGTGTTCGTGCTAGGCAGGTTAGGTGAATTGGCAATGCTAAACTGGACCAAGAGTGTGTGTTTGTCCTGTCACAGACTGGCATTCTGTCCAATGATTGTTCCTGCCTTGAGCTTCCAGCTTCCCTGCGGCTCTGACCAGAATAAGTGAGTTTGAAATTGATGGATGGATGTTTATGTTGGTATTGTGCCATGATATAACCACGGCCTACCACGTCTTTATGAAAGTAGACATCTTATCTTGGGCCCACTACTGCTGTTTTAAAGTCTACAAACCTCCAGATCACTGTCTGGGAAAAAATAGATAAATCTATAGATGGAAATAAAGCAAGAGATGGTGGTCACCAGGACAGATTTAAGCTGTGACACATTTTTGACCTGCGAAAGATTTCATTACTTTCATTGTAGAAATCCAGGAACTGTTGCTTGTTATGTGTGATTTAAAGGCCTCTTTAGATAAAGCCATCATCTAAATAAATACATTGTAAGAGCTTATTCCTGTCATTCTGGTTATCGGGGTGGGTCTAAGAGTTTGCCGCCCCAAACAAAAGCCAATTATGCGAAAGTGAAACACAATCGCGCGTGTGGTCTGACTCTGCCTGGGGGGGTCTGAAAGGGCAGTTGTATGGCCCCTTTAAGAAGCTCTCCCACGTTTGACTTTAAAACCAGACGCCTTCCTCCCCCATCGGCTATTGGTGGATTTCTACCGTGGAAGGCGGGCGTTCATGTCGGCTGGAATTCTGCCCGTGAACTCTGATTGGCTGGCGGAGTGGCATACGTCGGACTATAAAACAGCGCTAAAAATAGTTTCAGTCTCATTTGCTTGGGACGATGCGTGAGGAGGGTGGCACTGTGCGGAGAGCTTGCCGCTGAAGAGCGTCGCAGTTGAACACAGGAAAGTCGCCACCGTGCTCGGCTCCTCTGACCCACAGTCCTAGTTGGCACCTGGACAAGGACTCCTGACTGGCAAATCCGTACGGGCTGAGGATTTTCCCAGAACCTCGTGAAGTTTGTTGGTGGGAGTTAATTTTTCGGACTTGGCGCTCGTCCTTCCTCCTTCCGTCCGGCTTGCCTTGCGAACAGGAAAATGGAATTTAAAGTGGAGGCGCATCGGATTATGAGCATCTCGTTGGGAAAGATTTACAACTCCAGGGTTCAACGAGGCGGCATTAAACTCCACAAAAACCTTCTGGTGTCTTTGGTGTTACGAAGCGCCCGGCAAGTCTACCTCAGCGACTACTACCAAGGGGTCTGCCTGAACGCCCAAACGATGGACACGGCGCAGCCCTGGCCGCCCGGAGAGACCATGGACTCGGAACTCGACGAGAACGACTCGAGAGAACACGAGCTGCCCCACGAGGTAGGGAGCGACGTGCGGACCTCCACTCCGGAGCGCCCCGGCAGCCCTGTCCCGGCGCTCCTTAACGACGCGGTGGCGGCGCCTCAGCCAGTAGCCCCTCCCCAGCTGCCCAGCCGGCGCTGCTCAAACGCGGCCGCGCGCGAGGGGGAAGCAAACGCGACGCGGGAATGCGGCGCCCTCGGGGGCGTGGAAAGTGACTCAGACACGCCGTCTAACCCGCCGGCGGCTTCCTTCTGCAGGAAGAGGCGAAGCTGTGAGAAGATGACGACTCCGCCGCCGGAATCGCCTCTGAAAAAGATCAAGCAGCAACAGCAGCCCACGGCAACCACCAACACCACCACTACTACTACTACGACGACAGCGGCACAGGAGTTGCCGCCACCGGTGGGCGACGGAGAGGAGGAGATGGACACGAGCAACGTCTCCAGTCTCATTTCTATTTTCGGTTCCAGTTTCAGTGGACTTCTCGGTAAGGAAAGCCCGGCGTCGGAACCGGGTGCCGAGGACAGTGAGCCCGACCCTCCATCGGGACAGATCTGCTGCGAACAGGTGCTTAAGAACATTGCGCCCTGGAGCACGGCCATTGTGGCCTTTTAGCGCCCTGCAAGTTGGGGGAGGGGGTAGTGGAGGGGTGGGGGGAGCTGGCTTCCCCACGTGTGCACACACAGAGTGAGGGGAGGCTCACAGGGGGCTCTCCCCGCGGACCGGAAGCGGAATTGGCAGCGAAGGCTGGCGCCCACTCGGACCCCTATGGGTTGCCCGCTGGCCCAGCGCTGCGGACTGGAACGCCTCCCACTATTGCGGACTGGACTTGTCTTTGTTTTATAAAGACGTGTATTATTTGTAGACCTGTACAGACGTGTTTCCATTTTTTAATTACAGTTCTGTATTTTGCGCCTGATTTACGAGACGTGTGCGTGTGTTTCACGCGGATTAAACGTTTTGAAAACGAAATCCAACTTCTCTCTGTCGTGTGTCTTGTTTCCAGGAAAAACCAAAGGTGGTATCTTGGTGAAGGAGGAGATTTGGATCACCTCTTTCTTTACATTTTGTTCTGTCAGAATGGATATAAATGTTTTTTTTTAATGAAAAGAGGCGTTGAAAAGAGTCCTCCTGGATTATTTTAAGGTTAAGGGTATGGCGATAGGGTTTTGGTTTTGGAACTCAACTTTGTTTTTCTGTTTTTGGATGCCATTCTGACTGGGCAAATTTTCAATTAAAAATACAATTCAGATCCTTCACTTTCCACACTGGCTGCTCAGCTGAATTTATTATTTTGGGAGGATACCTTATGGCAGCTGCAGCATTCCTGGCCAAATGAAAGGTCTCAATTGAGATGCACGGTGATCAGTTGTTGAATTTCTAGATTTCTGTCCTGCTGCACATCAATTTCAAAATATGAAGGAAAACCACATTGAGGGGGCAGTCGTCGTATGTCTGCAGGGACAAGCCGGCCTGCTACACAAATATGTTGATTGGCTCTTTCAGTATGCTGCAGAGGAGGGAATGATTTTTTTTTTTTTATGCAAATTCGTGGGAGTGAAAGGTTAATTCTGTTAATCACATGACAATCTTGAGTGTTACTTCTCTGATGTTCATGCATTTCCTTTAAATTTTTTTAAAGGTGGAGAACTATCCAGATTGGAATTTCAAAGCTTTTAATTGCATAACATCTTGAGTGTCACCTGCCTGGCGTTTGTGTATTCAGTGTCCTTAAATTAGGGGTGTCAAGCTCAGATCCTCATTTAGTGACCGACTTTTGCTTCTAATTGACTGCTTTTGGTTTAACTTTAATTGCTTTTTTTAATACTACTTAATTGCATTTTTTTTTTTTGTTCCTTACATGGCAGCCGAACAAAAACGTGGTGTGAGCCGACGGATGACCAGCCATGTTAGGACCTTAAACTCCAGCAAGTTTGTAAAATTAGCAGCCAGTTTTTCATTTTAATGGTAATCTGTTTTGCTCTTATTCTGCCACACCAATCATTTCCAAAAACGGATTTTTTTTTCTCTAAAAGCACTGTGAAAATGTTGTGGGTCAGAGCTGATCAACATTACCGAGAGCGTCACTTTTCTTTATTTTCAAAGACTGGTGGACGCTTAAGTTAGCTGGTCGTCTGTTGGCGCCTTTTGCATCACCTTACAGTATTGCTAGACTACTAATTAAGTGGGGAAAAAACTGCAATTCAGGGGGTCAGTCTGCGTCTTATGTAGCAAGTCTGTTAAAATGAAAGAAAAAAGTTGATTAGCAGCAATCAACTTGTCACCAATTAAGAAAATGGTTGGAATGTAAACCTGCATCCACTGTGTGCCCTCCAGAATCGGGGTTTGACACCCTTGCCTTAAATTAGAGATGGAATGCTGTCAGAATGAAAGTCCAGACTCCAAAGGTTTTGGGTGTAGCCTCTTCCTGTCCACTGTTTTGCTTTGCATAAATGTCTTTGTGGCTTCCTAGGGGGTGCAGATGGTTTTGTGATCTTTAACATTTTTTTTTTTTTTTTTTTTGAAGTGGTGGGGTGGGGAGATAGAAGCATTTGTAGCTGCCCTGGGTGCACAGATGTCCCCCAAGCCTGTATGCAGAGCAAGGGTGGAGAGTGAGTGGTGAGCTGTCTCTGTTGGTGAGATTTGCATCTGAATTATTTATCACCTTTTTTTTTCTTTTTGAGTGCAGAATGGAGTCAGCAGCAGTCCAGGGGAAACATTTCCTCTGATGGGTTACGGGGCAGGGGGGTGGTTTGCACACCCTTCCACACCAGACAGAGAGGGGTTATTTGACCCCTTGTGTGTTTTGGAAGCTAGGAAGAATGGTGGTTGACAATTGCTGAGCGGTTCTTTCATTTCCTGCCGGCAACCTTTTTTTGTTAATGTGAAAGTTTGAAAAAGTGGGACCACTAGGCAAAGAGATGCCCTCCAGCCGCTTCCATTTGTTGTGTGGCATTTGGTGTTTTAAGCAAATGGATTCTTGTGAATTTGCTTTTGTAAAGGTGGCCAACCCTGTTGGGGATTGTGTTTTTTTCCCCCTTCTTGTATTCACGTTGCCTTTGGGTACAAGGAGCCTCCTGGCGAAGGGGGGGTTTTAAACATAAGTGACGGGGAGTTCTATAAAGAGGAAGCGTTTCGAATGGTCTGCCTTTCCTGATTATTTTACCAACACTGCGTCAGGCATGTGGGATATGTGAATTGGCGTACCTGAGACGTGGACCCGGACATGTCGAGGCCTGTGAATGAGAATCGCTGAGCTTGGAACTTCCTCAGCCTTGCATGTTTGCTTTGACCTCATGTGGCTTGCTTATTTTGTTTTCCTCACCACGACTGCCCCAAAACGGACCACCCCAACGTGGACTCCCATATTCATCTTCTTTTTAAAACTGTTCAGCGTTGCTTTTTGATTTCAGTCAGTTGTTGCTCTTTACTTCACAGGGTATGCCCGCCTTGGGCTTCGCTTCCATTGTGTAAAAATGGTCTGCCAGGCCTTTAGGCAAGAATTAAGCACCGAGTACTGGCAGGCGTCATCCTGGCACCGCACGTCTCTCTCCCATTTCTACGTAGAATGGCCGTTTGCGAAGCTCTGCTGGTGTGCCGGAAGTTGCAGTACTTCTAGTGTGTGTTGGGAGTCCTACCAGCAGTGACCTACATTTTAATTTTTTTTCCAAACTGCCTCTTATTCTTGTATTCTTTTTGAAGCCCACTGCCACCTTTTTTAGAGACATCTTTTAAGAAGTTTGAAGAATTAAAATTGTTAGAAATTTTGAATGTTTGAACAGTCAGAAATTTTGAATGTTTTTGGAAATCGCAGGCTATTAGCGGAGGTCCAGTATGTTCTGCCCCTTTGAAACATCAGACATACTTGAGGCTTCCCCCTTCTGTTTTGATTGCAGATTTTCCTTTGCTTCATAATAACCCATTTAATTTTATAACTTTATGTAGAGCAGCGGGTCTCCACCTCTGATTCTGGAGTGCTACTGTGGCTGCAGGTTTTCAGTCTAACCTTTTCTTAATCCGTGACCAGTTTTTTTTTGTGCTGCTGGTTTAACTTCTTTACCATAATTAGGATTGTGTCAACATTTCAGACACAGACCTCTTAAATTATTTTTAATTAGCAGCTGACACGTCCCTAGCTAGCCTGTGTCCATCACACAATATCTGAAAGTAAACAAAGGTGTGACGATGTGTCGGTAATGTTGATCTGCTCAGGTCCACAAGCCCATTTTTGAAGGTTCTCTTAGAAAAAGGAAAATAACAAGAAATGTCTGTTGTGGCAGAACGAGGCCAGCCAATGGCGTTAAATGCAGTAGCAGGTTTAACAAGACGTGGCTTCTGATTAAGAAATCGCCTGGAGTTTGAGGCCCTGAGTTAGCTGGTCATCTGTTGCCTCAGCAATTCAGATGGTTAAAATGGAGGGATAAGGTAATTAGTGAGAAATGGTCACTCATTAAGGAAAGGGTTAGAATGAAAACCTGCAGTCACTGTGGTGCTCCAGGACTTGAGGACAGGGGTATATTCTGGGCCTTTAGCTTTTATTATAGCACCCTGACTTTTTATTTATGTGGATCAGGAGTACTCAAGACAATTAACAACCAGCATAGCAGACATAGTCAGACCCGCTAATTCAGGGGTGTTGAACTCCAGGCCTGGAGCTCCACGAGGTGGCTGCAGGTTTTCACTTTAACCAGTTTCTCAATTAGGATCTTATTTAAAGACTAATAAAGCATCGTTTTTAGGGCGTTAAGTGTTCTGAGTTGTAATCAGCAAACTAACTTTTATTTTTAAACAACTGCATTAGTTTAATTGTTGCTTGTTTTCTTAACCACCCATCAGTTAATAATGAGGTGCAAATGGCGATCCAGGAGCGCTCTGGTTAACGTCCATCCATTTAAATCTGTGTACTGGCATCGTGAAGTATTTCTGTTAAGAATGAGAGGAAAGGGAAGGACCATGAGGGACAAATCTGTCCCGGCCCACAGACCATATGGAGAATGTTCTTGGAAAGCAAAACATCTGTAATGTGATAAAAGATTCCTCTTGGAAGAGAGGAAAGTGCTGAGAAGCCATAGAATTCAATACACTGTTTTCATTACCTGCAAGGCTTGCAATGCCTCCTAACCACGAAACTGGTTGGAATGAAAACCTGCAGCCACTGCGGACCTCCGGGACTAAAGCTGAATACCCCTGATGTGGAGTATATTCTGTTATAGCACAGTGGTTCCCAAATTTGGTCCTAGGGGACCCACCGTGGCTGCAGGTTTTTGTTCCATCCAGATTCACAATCGGTGATGATAATCGATAACAATTGATCTCATTTAATTAGCTGGTCTTTTTTACTCTTCTTATTCTGCATTCAGAAAAACACAAGAGTGTGGTCTTTACATTTATAAGACACTTGGAAATATTTCTGTTTTTTTTTTTTTTCTAAAGCTATAAATGCTTAACACTCTTGTTGTTTTCCTATTATTTTCCCCCTTTTCCTGTGTAGTTTGCTCCCTTCATTTAACCCTAATAGTGACAATTAACAACCAGCACAGCAGACACCCGGGATGATGAAAGCAGCAGCAAATTCAGTGTCAGACCCGCTGATTCAGGGGTGTCAAACTCCGGTCCTGGTGGGCCGCAATGGCTGCAGGTTTTCATTCTCCCCCTTTTCCTGATCAGTGACCAGTTTTCACTGCTAACTAACCTTTTTCCCTTCGTTTTATTAGCCCTGTTTTTAAATCCTCCGAATTGATTGTTCTTTTCATTAAATGACAGCCAAACAGAAATGAGAAGTGAAACAAGCTAACGGATGACCAGCTAAATTGGGACTTCCACTCCAATCACTTAATGAGAAGCCCATTCTTGCTGTTAATTAAACTGGTTATTTAATTCCTTGGCTTGTTGCTGCTCTCATTCTGCCACAACAGACATGTTCCAAAATTTTCTGTTTTTTCTAAGAACACCATCAAGCCGTTTCGGTGACCTGAGAGATCAACCTTAACGAGACCGCCACCTTTCTTTATTTTCAGATATTGCGTGATGGGCACAGGTGAGGTGGTCATGTGGCGGCTTGTAGTGTATCTCATTATTGTTTGGCTGCTCATTAATAAAAAAAAAAACCACAAAGGGGCTTGAGCCAAGCTAATTAAAATTAAGGCCAAAGAAGTTAAGTAGCAACACACCCTGCTCACTAATTAAGGAGATGGTTAGATTGAAAACGTGCAGCCACTGTGGAGTTTGACACCCGTGCTCTAATTAGCAGATAATCAATTAAATAACCAGAACACCTGGAAAAGCAGAATGAAAATTGGGCTGAAAATAATTTTTACAACTAAAAAAAAAAAACTACACATTCCCCATATAACTGCTTATTACATTTTAATAAAAATCCTCCAGACTTTGTAATTTCTACATTGACTCCAAAACACAGAAACTGGGAAATAATGACTTACGTAATTAGGCTAAGAGTCCAATGATAAATGAAAGTTGGTTGCCTGCAGCCACAGGGGGGTCCCCGGGACCGAGTTTGGGGACCACTGATGTAGCACTTTGAATTGTATTTATGTAGAGCTGTGGTACTCGGCTCCAGTCCAGGAGGTCTGCAGCGGCTGCAGGTTTTCGCTTGAACCAGTTTCTCAATTAGGACCCCTTTATGTACTAATAAATTTGTTTTGTTTGTGAGTTGAGCTGCAGTTTTTTTACGACTCGGACCCCTAAATTGCTGATGTTAGTTTTAATCACCTGCGAAGGTGTTGCCCGTTTTTCTTAACCAGCCATCAGTTAATAAGGAGGTGCGATTGACAGAAGAAATCAGCAGCGCTCCCAGTTAAGCTTCTTCCACTGAAACCCGTGTGCAGGCATCACAACATACTTGTCAGTTTAAAGGTTTGAAATAAATGAGAGAGAGAGAGATGGGAAAGGCCAAGAGAAACAAATCTGCTCGGGGACCACACAACATATAGATACTTTATTAATCCCAAGGGGGGGGGGGGGGGGGGGGGGTATGCACGACGTTCTCAGAAATGACACCCCTGCAGTGGGATTGTCTTGGAGGATTGGAGGCCCTAACAGGCCACAGAATGAATTACAAAGTTTCATTGTCTGCCTATGGTCCGAGTGAAAACCTGCAGCCCACCTGACGTCTCCCCTGTTTCATGGGACGTTGTCTACCTGCCTTCCCATGTGATTTAGTCCTTTGGCCGTCCTGAATCCCCTCATTTATGGTTTCCTCGTTTTATTTATTTGCAGCCCCACTCCCACTTCACAGAGCAGGCTGCGTTGGCCCACCCGGACTCTTTCCGCTGATGAGCTCCATTCGTTTCCCTGGCCCACCCTGAAAGGAACACTGCTTGCCGTGCTGTGGACATTTTGAGGTCACCTGTCCATCCCAGCAGGGTGCAGTGAATCCTCACAAGCGGGTGCCATCCAAGCCCCAAACAGATGCCTGCAGGAATGTCAAGCTTTGACAGTTGTCATGTAAGAATCTGCTCATGCCAACGACGAAGGCTTGACATTTTAGGAATCTTGTAATGCACAGCTGGAGTTTTGTTTTTTTGGCACTTTTGACAGAGAGTCTGGGATGTCCGCGCTCGCCCGTGAGTTTTGTCTGTACTAAGGGCGGTTCAGAAGCAAGCAACGGACAACTCTGAATCCCCCACGGCACAATTACATCGAAGCAATGAAGGTGTGGTGGCAATCCTCTGAGAGGTTGGAGGAGGGAGGAAGACCCCCCTGTGAAGTCCCAGTGGCGTCAAAGCAATAAGGAAGTGGTGGTCTGCTGTGAAGTACAGATTGAGCAGAGGCCATAATGGGGGTCTCTTGTGTAGTCTCAATAACATCAAAACAATAAGAGGGTGGTGGACCCATGAGAAGTCCTGACCACATCAAAACAATAATGGGTGTTTGGGGTTGTCGGGCGTCCCATGAAGTCTGACTATGTTGAAAAAATGCGGGGGGGGGGAGTCCCATGAAGTCCAACTGTATTGAAACAATGGTGGAGGGGGGGGGGGGGGTGCTGCATCCCATTAGTGTCAAAGCAGTAAGCGGGTGGTAGTCCCATGTGGAGTCCACATTGAGTTGAGGCAATGACAGGGGACCCCCCACATGTTGAAGCAATGAGGAGGATGCTAGTGAACCCCCCTCCCCCATGAAGTCCTGAGTGCATTAAAGCAAAATTGTTGTTGTCCCCCATGAAGTCCAATTTGCTCTGAAGCAGTAAGGGGGTCGCCCCCTGCGGAATTCCGATCACAGAGTGTGTTAGTATCATTTTGTAAACTTTGTGTGTTTTGTCAAGTGAAATGGCGAGTGTCAAAGGAAGGGGGCATGGGGGGCGGGGGGGGGGGGTGTTTGAGAGTTGAGAAGTTGATGGCAAAGCTGGCGATTCAATCAGGAACTGAAGACACTGAAATGCTGGTCCCATATCGATGACATTTGTTTTTTTTTTGTGATTTTTGGTACATTTCCAGTCCCCTTGTATTGTGCGGGTCATTTTGGGAGGGTGGGACTGGACCGGACCGCGTGTCTGCCTGAGGAGGTTGCCGAGCAGGATGCCCGTGCTATTTGTGTCGTCGTGGTGGGTGCGGTGACATGCCGTACCAGGGCCCGCTCCCCGACCTGACCTGTGGGACCCTCTTAGCCCAGTGAGTATGGGAACGTCCATGATGGTGTCCTGACCTGATGCTGCCAAGATGGCTCCTCACAACTGACTGTACGGCTGGATTAAACGGGTCCAGTATGTGGATGGTGTCGTGTGGTGACAATGCCACACATGCTTGTCCTGTTCTTGTCACCTCTGAAGTGACCGGTTCAAATGTCAGTGTGATCTTCTGGAACGGAATCCCAGCAGGTAAACCCTTCACGTGAAGCGATGCTGTCATGTCTGACCTTCTGCCACACTACTGTAGAGTACTGAGGCGGGGAGAGCTGGACGAGGCCTGTGAGTGCCAGCTGTGCCCTCTCTGCCAGCGTCTTGACCGTCAGAGCTGGGCAGTTACCATCACTGATGCAGCCACTGGGAAGGCTGTTAGGGCTGAAAAGACTGGACATAAAAGCAGGTGGTGGGGACCATCCCCAAATCATGAAGATGAACGCGGCTTGTGCATCAGAAAATGGCCGAGCCCAGCACACCTCCCACCATTAAGTCATTCCCAGCTCTCGCTTTAGAGCTCGGCCTTTGCGCTCTCACACGTCTTCTTCCTCTCGCTCATCTGTCTGACAGCAGGGGTGATGTGACACTCTAGCACAGAATGCTTCCTCGGGGGAGGGGAGAGGTGGTCTGAGTAACACACACAATGCCCCCCACCCCAACCCCACCGGCCACTTTCTTCTTTGGTTTGACCTTTGACCATCCACGCATTGTGCTTCAGAAGCTGCACCACATGGCCTTCTCGTTCTCCCTTTAGCTTGTGGAGCCTCCACATTTTGGGGGGGGGGGGGGGCTCTCAACTCTTCTGCCCGATTCTTAGGAGGTAATGGGAAGTCAGTTTCTTGTATGCTTGTGCGCAGCCGCTTGATATCTGAACCTTCTGATTCCACTTCAGGAGGCAGACCCTCTCCTGGCTTGCATTAAGGGCAATGCCGGACAGGTGGTCCATGTTGTTAATATGTCCAGTTAATGTTAGGTGGGGGTCCATTGGGGTGGTGGGAAAAATCTCAGGTGAGCAGACAGAGAATTGAACCCGGGTCCGACCGGGTAGCAGCAGAAACCACGGGCCCCCTGGCTGTGCATTCCGCTCTTGTGTTTAAATCCTTAAGGGGCTTGAGTGCTTCACGCCAACTGCAGAATTTGTCACGTTCCCTCTTCTTTATCCCTTTTGTCCTCCTCAAAGACATGGGTGTCATTGGCTCACTTGAGAGCATAGGGGTGCCCAGCTTTAGACTGGCACCTTGTTCAGGGTCACATCTAATGATGCCAGAGTTGGTGCTGGTGCGCCACAACCTAAAGCTTGGTGTAATAGGCCTCTGCCAAAGGGCTGATGTGTGACCTTTTAACATCGGGGGCTCAGTTGCCTGCTCTTGATGTCTCACGGCCTTCACAGTCCAGGTTCAGTTTCCACGATGGTCTTATTTTCGACTGGAAAAGTGAATTAGTGACTCTGACCTGCTCAGGAGTGATTGTCATTTCTGATGGACAGGTGTTGGCTTTGAAAGCTCACCACCCTCTAAGAGAGGAAGCCACTTTAGAAGGATGATACTCGTATGACACGGACTGAGCAGCATCTCCAGTACAGTCTGACAGGTAGATGGATAGGTAAGACACTGTATAATACATGGAAAGGAACTAAATAATAGATACGACAATATACTGTACCAGAGTATGAGCCCCCTTAACAAGAGCAGGGTTGCGTTGGGATGGAGCCTATCCCAGCAAGCATAGGGCACGAGGCAGAAACAACAAACGCCTGAGCAGGGCACTGCTCTATTGTGAGGTGGATGGGACAACATACAGTATATCACGTTAATAAGTATGGAAGGAGACAGACGGACGAGACGCTATATGACACACTTATAAAGAAAAAAGGTGCTAGAATATAGAGAGAGAGGTTTAAAAAAATTACAAAAATGAAAGGTGGACCCCATATAATACATTTATTACTATGAAGAGTGCTATGTAACAACTTTATAAATATGACAGGTGCTACATGATATATAGGATGCTATATAATACATTTACTGATGTGAAAGGTGCAATTTAACAGACGCAATATATCTAGTTGATAGATATGAGAGGTGCTATATAATAAAACCAGCATGCTAAATAAATATATATGAATATGAAAGGTGCCACATTATAGATAAGACACGGTATATTTAGAAAAGCTGCTATGTAATAGATAGGATGCTATATAACAGTTTATATAAATGCTAGAATGCTACATATTTATAAATATGAAAGGTATTATATGATAGGTAGATAGAAAGTGAAAGGTGTTTAAACAATAGACAGGATGCTATATAATACATTTAGAGATGTGAAAGGTGCTATATAATAGACTGCATGTATTATATACAAACTTTCAAAATAAGTGTATTATGTCTTCTCTATTATACTGTATATCACATTTTTTATTTTTAATTGTATTATAGTGTCTAATTCAACTATTATATAGCACCTTTCATATCTCTAACTGTATTAAGTAGCTATCTATCTATCAGTTATATAATGCCTTTCATATCTATCTATCTATCTGTTAAAATTTTTGTATTTAAATGTATTTTACAGGGTCTTATCGCTCCGACTATTTCATTTTATATTATCCTGCCTTTCACATTCATCTGTCTGTCTTGTATAAAGCATTTGCCACATTTATTGATGCATTAGTGTATATGTCTTTAAATTTTCCATTGTGTCATATCACTATCCCCTTATCCAGTATATTGTGCCTTTCATGTTTGTAAATGTGTTGTGTATTGTCACTGTGTGTCTTTATATATCATATGGTAGTTTTTGTCTCTCTCTCTTTAAATCTATATAACTATATATATATATATATATATATATATATATATATATATATATATATAGTGAATTTCCCCTCTGGGATTAATAAAGTATCTATCTATCTATCTATCTATCTATCTATCTATCTATCTATCTATCTATCTTGTAGTGCCCTATACATTTGTTATATAGTGTCTGTCGTATCTGTCTCTGTGTAGGATTAACGCGGGCCTCATCTTCCTTGTGACGGGTGGGCTGCCTGGCATTCTCAGAGACTGTGTCTCCTCTCCTTTGTCCAGTTTTGCCCTCTTTGATCTCCTTGGTCACCATGTCATGCCCAGTGGTCCCAGCCTATGCCCCTTGGTCCAGTTCCTTTCTCTGTGACATGCTGAGGCCGAGCTGCTCGTCCCTTTTAAAGTGTGCAGGCAGATGTTTGAATGTCACAAGTGACGTGAGCAGTGCCCGCCAGGGTGAATGCCTTTGTCTCTCTCACTGCCAGGGTGACAGACATTCTGTCGATGACGCGGGTACAGCACTGAACTTGCTGGGTGTCCAACAGGAAGGTTGGCTGCTTCACCTTGAACCCTGACTGAGTAGAGCACATGGGGAGACCCTCTGGTGGGTCTACACACAGACACACACACACACACACCCCGGCCTCCTGTCTGCTCGCTAGCCGCTCTGTAGCAGTTATTCATCCTGCTGACCCCCTCAGGCTACATCCAGACACAGGGGCCTTTGTTTGTCTTGGGAACGCCAACGGCAGGGCAGGGCTCAGAAGCAAAGGGGGGGAGGGGGAGTGCAGCCTGGGAAAAATGCCAACGTGGGATCAGTGACAGGGCCAGGCTTCCTGAAACAGGAGCCGGCGGGGAGTCGAGGCGCAACACGATAGCCAGGGCCGGCGGGGCAGCCAGAGAGCTCCTCAGCACAGCACCCGTGCTGCAGATAAGAGGGTCTGGTTACAGGCAGCGATTGTCTGGCCATTTGTACTTTGCACGGCTGCCTTGTGGGAGAGCACTGGCACCTCGTGCATTACAAAGACAGATAAAACCGCACTGGCAAATGGATACCTGAAGTCAACAAATGTGTTAGAGTTGATTAGAAGCAGGTTTAGGAATCATTTAGAGCTGTCAGAGACAACCAGAGGAATCTGCATGGGAACTGGTGGGGGGGCAATAACCCGTCTAATAGTACTGGACAGGGAGTCCATCAGTCTGTCTGAGGGCGGCACAAGCCATGAATGTGGCAGAGGAGGTTACAGAATCTTTGTCTGCTAGTGTCGCTCATGGACATCAATATTAAGAGTGCCAGCCGGACACCCACACAGGGGGCTGGAGGTATAACTGAGGGAATCTGGAGTTACACCAAGAGACAGCTTCAGGATCATCTGTGGCTGGGTAAAGGCAATCATAGAGAGATGTGAAAGGCACAATATAACAGTCAGATTGATAGCTAGGTGTGAAAGGCACTATATGACAGATGTAAAAGGTGCTATATGACAAAAAGATGAACGGTGGTATAAAACTGATAAACATATAGATAGACAGAAAGGCACTATATAATAGAAAAGATAGGAGAGTTAGTGTCTGTCTCTCTATTCATACATCCATCCATCAATCATATACTAGTCTCCCATTCCATCTTTCAATTATATAGCACCTTTCATACCTATCTGTTGTGTAGTGCCTTTCATATTAATGTATCTGTCCATCTGATATAGTTCATAGTCTATCACGTAGTGCTTTTCCTATCTGTCACCCATCTATCTATCATACAGTACTTGTAATATTTATCCATCTGTTTTATATAGTGCCCTTTCTCTCAGTCTCACATGCTTTTTATAGTGCCTCTCATATCTGCCTATTATATTGTGCACTTCTTTATCTATCTATCTATCTATCTATCTATCTATCTATCTATCTATCTAATCCTGCCAACTAATCTATCTATCTATCTATCTATCTATCTATCTATCTATCTATCTATCTATCTATCTATCTATCTATCCTACATACTTTTATAGCACCTTTCATATCTGTCTATGCTACATGTTTTTATAGCGCCTTTCATGTCCATCTTGTTGCAGTGCCTTGTCAGGTTCACGTGTTGTCATTTCGTTCCCTTCAGTCCTTCCTTGCTGCTCCTTATGTTTTCTCTTGATGACGGGAGGCAGGGCACAGAGGCGGCACAGTGTGCCCTGCAGGCGAGTGCTGCGGCAGCGTCAGATCAGTCCTTGTGTTCTGTGTCGCTCCTTGCTGCCCCTGGCATCGGCGCTCCGTCTGCCTGGCGTACTGGTCGTCTTTGATGTCGGCACTAACACTCAGGAGCTGAAAGGAATTCGGCTGTTTAGTCTCCGGCAGATCCTGTCAAGGCGAGCCACAGCATGTCTGCTGATCAGAGACGCTGGCCTGCATTCCACAGGGTCAGCTGCACACGTCTGTGCCCGAAGAGCTGCGGTGGGTCGGGAGGGGGCCGGACCGCTCGGATGAACTGGCCAACTTGGCATCTGGCCATGGGGGTGTTGAAACCCGGACACTATTAAGTGGTAGGCCCCCTCGGTTGTAGTTACTCAGCACTGGCAAGTCACAGTGCCAGACCAATAAAACAGTTGGCTCCTTGACCAGACAGGCCTGACAGAAGAGAGTGCCAGTGCGACCGGGTGATGAGGGCACTGCCAGACCTACAAGATTCAGCAGCTAGGGAGGCTCTGCAATTGGCCCATAGAAACACAATGGCAGGCCCTCCTGGTCAAGTGGCAGATGTGCTGCAGTTTGAATGAATGTCTGGGAACGACAACGAGACAAAAAAAGACGGGTGGGCGGCACGTTTGACAGAAGCTGGTAGAGTGCCAGCCGGGTAGCGCAGTAAAACGCCACCTGCCTCCATCCACGGCTGAGATTGAGGCTCCCCCAGTTTCTTCGGGTCTCTTCAGCCAGTGGGATTGTGCCGACCTTGGAGAGCATCATGTCCTGTACATGATGGGGGTTGGGTGCTGGAGTGGGATGGTGGGACACATCCCACTAAAGTCACTGAGGGTGTCGGGGGGTGGTGGTGCTGGTGCTGGTGCCAGGCAGAAAGCTTATTGTGTTCACCTCTGTCCGGTACACACAGAACTTAAACGGTGACTCACCTGTTACTTTATATAGTGCCTTTCACAGCACGACCCATTCAGAAAAGAAACAATACAACCTATGATTCTGAAACGGGCTTAATCCAGTTCTGTTTCACACAGATAAGCTTAATCAAAATGTGTTTTAAATATAGTGCCTTTCACAACGGTCACTGCTGCAGTGACATATCAATACAGGAAGGTGACTACAGCACTTTGGAGTTGTGGGGGCAGGTTTACTTTAACACATGCTGCATATAGCGCCTTTCACAACGAGCACTACAGTGTAGTATATAGAGCCTTTCACAATTATCACTCAAATCAGGGGACCTCGCCAGTTTGGAGCTGCAGGGACTGGGTGAAGCAAAATGTGCTGTATATAGCGACTTTCACAATAATACCTATGTGCTGTATATAGCGACTTTCACAATGATATCTATGTGCTGTATATAGCGCCTTTCACAATGATATCTATGTGCTGTATATAGCGACTTTCACAATGATATGTATGTGCTGTATATAGCGCCTTTCACAGTGGTGACTATCAGACAGCTATATCGTTACAGACATGTGACCACACCAGTTTGGAGTCACAGGGACAGGTTAATCAAAATGTGCTGTATATAGCGCCTTTCACAATGGAAACTATTAGTGTTACCTAGTTACAGAGAGCTGACCACGCCAGTCACAGGAACAAGTTTTCTTCAAAACGTGCGTATATAGCACCTTTCACAATCGTCACTCCTGCAATGTAATGCAAAGCAAATCAAGTCAGAAAGTTGACCTCGCCATTTTGGAGTTGCAGGGACTGGGTGAATCAAAATGTGCTGTATATAGCGCCTTTAACAATGGAAACTATTACAGTGTTATATAATTACAGAGAGCTGACCACGCCAGGCAGAGAAACAGGTTTTCTTCAAAATGTGTGCATATAGCGCCTTTCACAATTATATCTATATGCTGTGGTATAGCGGCTTTCACAATGATCACTTCTTCATCTATTCCCACTTCTGTATGTGGTCTATGTGCCTGATCATAATGTATATGGCGCCTTTCACAATGCTCACTATGTGCTTTATATAGCGCCTTACACACTGGTGACTATTAGAAAGCTATACCATTACAGACGTGACCACATCCATTTAGAGTCACAGGGACAGGTTAATCAAAACATACCCTTTATAGCACCTGTCACAATGGTCACTCTTGCAATGTTAAATCACCACAGAATGGTGACCCCACCAGTTTGGGGTCGTAGGTCAGGGTTCATCCATGCGTGATATACATGGCCCCTTTCACAGTGATTACTCCGTGCTGTATATAGCGCCTTTCACAGTGCTGACAATTGCAATGTTACATCGTTACAGAACAACGCGCACTCAGGCTGGACTTTAACCGATTGCAGACGCCAGTCCTGGTGCAAGGGGCTCTGCATGGTTTTGTCGTCACCGCTTTTGGGATTTTTCTCCTGTTCTTTATTCCAAGGTGTAACGCCGATGCACATCTTATTATTGTGTCTGAATTGAAATTAGTGAAAGCGGAGCGCGCGCCTCACCTCGGCCCCCCTACATACCCCCCCCAGACTCGGCCCCCGCCACTTCGATCTGTCAGCCCGGCTCGATGAGAAGGGACTGAGAGCCACCAGCGGAGCGCAGTCATTATCTCAAACCCCCCCCCCCCTCCCCCCCATCGTCGCAGCACCAGCACCCCCCCCCCCATCCCCCGTCCTTCTGTCTCAACGGCCTTTTGTGCTGCAAATCCCCGGGGAGCTGACCGTCTGAGCGCCAACACCTGGGAGAGGCTGGCGGAGCGCGAGCGAGACAGCCAGGTAGAGAGCGACAAACGAGGGGCAAAGCTATGGGAAGACCCCCCGCGGCGTGCTTCCTTGTTCATTTTATCTCTTGACCCCACATCGGCTCGTCTGTCTCCTTCTTTTTCATTTGCTCAAATTAATGCGAAAGGTGGCGCAGTGGTAGCGCTGCTTCCTACCAGTTAGGGGACCCGGGTTCGCTTCCCGGTCCTCCCTGCGTGCAGTTTGCATGTTCTCCCCGTGTCTGCGTGGGTTTCCTCCAACAGTCCAAAGACATGCAGGTTAGGTGCATTGGCGATCCTAAATTGTCCCTAGTGTGTGCTTGGTGTGTGTGTGCGTGTGCCCTGCGTTGGGCTGGCGCCCTTCCCAGGGTTTGTTTCCAGCCTTGTGCCCTGTGTTGGCTGGGATTGGCTCCAGCAGACCCCCGTGACCCAGTAGTTAGGATATAGCGAGTTGGATAATGGATGGATGGATGGATTTCTTCTCTTGCTATAAAATTAGGATTGAAAATCCTGGGACTCGGGGTCTTGTGGAATTTGCACGCTCCCCCCAACCCGTGATCTTAGGGGGCTTTCCCCGGAGTATCTCGGTTAGCTAAACAAAGACTTACGAATTTAAATGAATTGGTGACGTTGTATTGGCCCCGGTGGGCAGTGTGGGTGCACGTAATGTGCCCTGCGATGAAATAAACTGCCTCGCCCGGGACGGGTCCCAGTGTTGCCAGGATAGGCGACGGCTGACCTGGACGGATATTGATTATTTTTCTAAATATCAAGTAATAATCCTGACAATGAAAAGGCGCTATACATAACCCCGTTTGACAGCTTGCCAAGACAGTAATTGGTTTCCATTCAAGTAAAACATCCGCACCCGGTACATCTTCCGTCCCGGCCCGACCGCTAAAGTGGACAACAGGCGGCTCGGTGTCATCGGGGTTCGGAAGGTTTTCACGGCGCCCTTTGAACTCCTCCGCTCTTTGACCCTCGCGCGGATCGTCGTGTTTGCTGTGCGAGATAAAGGCGCTCGGCTCCCCGCAGCTGGCACTGCCGCCTCGACCGGCCCTGTGCTGTTGTGGCGATGTCGATGACCTTCGGACGATGTGCCCGCCCGCACGTATCTCTTTTTTTTCCCCCCCTCTTTCATTGATTAAGGTGACGCCCCTCGCGCTGCGTCTCTCAGGAGGTCTTCTTCTCTGCACGGCTAATCTCACTTTGAAAGGCGCCATCTAAAATAAAGCTTGGCTGCCGTTTTTTTTAGCGGAGCGCTTTGCGGTTATGCAACAAGACTGCGTTAACGGGTCGTTATTACGTAAAGGGCTCGGTGAGGCTTCTCGTGACTGCGGCGCTATAGAAATCAGGCTTCGTAAATGTGCTGGCTGCATCTATGAAAGGCGCTATATAAACAAGGCTTTAATAACTCACATAAAGTGCGGTGTGATTAACGACTATATACAATTAACCAAATATATCGAACGTAGTGTGTTCGGGCTGTCCGTGAAAGGCGCTATATTAAGTAAAATATCCGTAACTGAGTGTTACACAAAGACGCTTGTGAGGATTCTGATTGAGGGGCTATAAAATGAGGCTTCGTAAATGTGCTGCCTGTATCTGTGAAAGGCGCTATATAAATAAGGCTTTAATATATGATTATTGCATAAAGTGCGGAGTGATTACTGGCGCTTTAAATTTTGCCAAAATATCCTGCGTAGTGTGTTCGGGCTGTCCGTGAAAGGCGCTATATTAAGAATAACTGAGTGTTGCACAAAGACGCTTGTGAGGATTTCGATTGAGGCGCTATAAAAATGAGGCTTCGTAAATGTGCTGCCTGTATCTGTGAAAGGCGCTATATAAATAAGGCTTTCATAACTATCACATAAAGTGCTGTGTGATGATTCGTGTGATTAACGGCGCTGCAATATTAGCCTTCATAAACTTATCTTATCAGGCGGGACATGTTCGTACTGTCTGTGAAAGGCGCTATATAAAATAAAACATGAACTGACTTACATAAAGAGACTTGTCAGGATTCTGATTGAGGCACTATAAAATGAGGCGTCGTAAGTGTGTGGGCTGTATCTGTGAAAGGCGCTATATAACTAAGGCTTGATTAGCTGTTTGTCTGTGTGATGGTGCGTTTCATAAACATAAAAAGCGGAGTGTGTTGGTCCTCTCGGTTGAAAGGCGCTATAAAAAGTAAAACATCTTTTACTGATTGTCACCTAAAGTGATTTGTCAGGATTACATTGATTGACGATGCTTTAAAAATTAGGTCTCCAGAAGTGTTGGCTGTTTCTTTGAAAGGCGCTATATAAATAAGGCTTGATTAAACTGACTCACACAAAAGGCCATGTGATTAACGGCGCTATCGAATTAGCCTTAGTAAACTTATCAAGCGGGATGTGTTCGTGCTGTCTGTGAAAGGCGCTATATAACATACAACGTCATTATCTGTTACATTAAAGGGCTTTGTCAGGATTCTTATGACTGACGGCGCTACAAAGGTTGGATTTTCGTACAATTATGTGACGCCCAGCGTGAAAGGCGCTATATAAATGCAATTAACTGTCACATAAAGGGTTCTACGTGCGATTAACGGCGCTATCAAATTAGGCTCCATAAACATATCAGGCGGACTGTGTTGACATTCTCGGTGAAAGGCGCTATATAAAATAAAACAAAACGTCTTTAACGGATTAATTACCTGGATACGGCAGTGGCGTGATAAGATATGATGATGATGATGAACGGATTGTCACATGGAGAGGTTTGTCAGGATCCCACAGATTGACGGCGCTGTAAATATCGGGCTTCATTAAGTGACGGGAACCACGGCGTGTCGGCTGAATCAATGAAATGCGCGATTATCAAATATGAGTAATGATTACCACAGAATGATGTTTGGGATGACTCCAGCGGTTGACGACGCTCTAAAAATCAGGTTTGATAAACGTACACCAAGTGGATTATGTTGGCGCTGTCGATAAAAGACGCTATATAAAAGAAAGCTTCATCAACTGCTTGGCATATTAAGGGTTTTGTGAAAATTCTTATGATTGACGATGTTATAAAAATTAGGCTTCATCATGGGTGGGTTGATTTGTTTCGAACAAACTTGACTTATTTGTATGGAATGTTATTTGATTTTGATAAAATCAATAACTCCCCCCCCCCCCCTCTAAAAAATAGACATCGTAAAATTAGGTCAAGTTGGATGTGCTGATCGCATCGATGAAAGGCGCTATATAAATAAGGTTTTAATTAATTGTCATGCAGTAGGGTTTGTGATGATCCCTACAGTTAACGCCACCATATATTTAGGCCTCACGAGCATATCACGCGGAGCGCTCTCGATGAAAGGCGCTATATACAGCAAGGCTGCCATTCATTAAGGTGTCACTCTAGAACGCGATTAATGCAAACGGACACGAGTACGGTTTGTTTGCTCTGAGCTACGCTTTGTAATTGGACTCACTTTATAAAAGGCATCATTAACGCTTTCGTGATGCCTCTCCAACCTTCGACTAATTTATTCACATTCAGGGTCGCTGGGTGGCGGGCGGAGCCCATCTCAACCATAAACGTAATCATGAATGAATCTGTCAGTTTATCACGTCTTGGGCATCACAGATGCAAGGCGTCGAATTAACGAAAGCGTGACTTCTGAGCTCAAGCGGAGGGTCTCCCTCACAAAGGCTACACAAAATAAGGCCTGATCAACGGACTTCTCGATCCCTCAGCTTATGAACGACATGAATTCGTGTGAAGTGTTTTGTGAGGGTCCAACAAATGAATGGGCTTCGATCGTGTAATCGGTACAGTCTGCTCTGGTGGTACTCACTCTGAAAGGCGCTATATAAAACATGGCTTGAGTAACTATTTTATGAGAATGACTGCCTTGGGGGTCCTCAGTATGTAAAATAATGCTGGATCATTTGCAAGAGCTCTATAATAAAAGTCTCTGCGAAAGGCGCTATAGTAGTGGGAGCGCTGGAGTCACGCTAGTTTGATTTCAGGATAGACAGATCGATAAGAAAGGCACCATATAACACATATAGATTATATACTGAAAGGCGCTTTGTCTATGTAATTAACAGATAGAGGTGAAAGGCGCTATATAATTAATAGATGTGAAAGGCACTATATAGTAGATGGACAGAACTGTGTTTGTCCCCTCCGAAATCTCTTATGCTCCACTTCCGACAGCTAGATTGGTCCTCCTAGACATTTCCAGTAGACCTGGCGGTGGGGCCGAACTAACAGTACGCGCAGCCCCCCCGTTCTTTGCTGCTTACATTTCAGTGGACGTCTCGGGGCGCCCTTCCTGGAGGTGGGCCTCTGTTCGTGTCCGCCCGATTTGGAATAATCCAAACCAGCCTTTCATCTGCCAGCATCAAACTTTTTTTTTTTTTTTTTTTTTTTTTATTGTTCCCCCCTTTTGTTTGAAGCCGAGTCTTGTTGCCATGGAAGCCAAACAACGCCGCCAATCGCCAGCCTCGACGCTCCTGAGGACGAGTGGCAGCAGCAGTGGCAGTGACAAGAGGTGGAGGCGACGGGCTGGATACGCGCAGCTCCGACACAAGCCAACCCCCCCCTTCTGCCCCGGGGGTCTGCATGGAGAATTGAAGCGTTAATACCACAGAAGGGGGCTGGCTGGAAGTCGGCGGCTGACGCCGGACTAGTCGTTTTGGAGGGCGGGGGGGCACCTGAGGGAAGGTCACCAACCGCGAACCTCTGCGCCAGCCGTGTGCCCTTTTCGCTGCGAGGCTGGCAGATTAAAAGGTGCGTCAAATCCACTGAGGTTCAAATGCGGCAGCAAAACAGACGTGCGGTGCAGAGGGAGTCATTAGAGCGGCAGCAGCTCATTAGGAGCCAAAGTGACGGCAAGGACATTAGGATTTGCACGCTTGGAATGGCATAATCGTGCCCTTGGCAGTGCCAGCACGTCCCACTGAGAGACTGTCCTGCACTGCACCTCACAGCCACCTACAAACGCCGCATTGCCCAATCCCGCCTCTCCTCATCTGTGCTCGGGTTCATTGGCCGCCAGGGGCATCCAGACGTGGCACTGCCATGAATGGAGGACACACGTGACGGGGTCTGGGCTTTGAACCCGCCACAGAGGTGGCCGCGAGTCTGTCGCCTTAGGCGAATCTCAGCTGTGTGACGGCAGAGAAAAAGAAAAGCAAAAGATCCGAAGTGCGAGGAGGAGGAGGAGGAGGAGGAGGAGAAAAGCCGACCTGAAACTTACAGCAAATGAGCGTCAACGACAGAGCGGCTAAAGGTATAGAAATGACAGTTTGATATGGCGCCTTTCATACGGAGCGCTGACTCAAAGC
This sequence comes from Erpetoichthys calabaricus, assembly GCF_900747795.2. Taxonomy (NCBI): domain Eukaryota; kingdom Metazoa; phylum Chordata; class Cladistia; order Polypteriformes; family Polypteridae; genus Erpetoichthys; species Erpetoichthys calabaricus. The sequence goes on along the minus strand of NC_041403.2, from coordinate 166,718,473 downwards.
TCTTTTATTAAATACTGAATCCTGGCCTCGAGCAGAGTGAATCGTATTCAAGCGCTAGGCTGCAGCATGCATGTTTACTTGATATAGCGCCTTTCATGTTGCACAGTTATATAAAGTTCCCTAAAAGCAATCACGTCGTAGATGCCTTAACCAAACAGCTGGCAAACCACGGCACTCCCAAAGGAATTACTAATCGATCTTGATTTGATATAGCGCCTTACATAAAGCACGCCTTCTCCGTACAAGGTGTTGCAAAAGTAATCGTGACTTTCTAGCGTTGCCAAAAGGTTTGTTACAAAACACTTCGTTTGATATAGCGCCTTTCATGGTGTGCGCCGTCTTCCTGCTAACGGAAACGTGCTTTATTTTATAGCGCTGTTTGAGATGTTCCAAGCACACTTGATGATCCTCATTTTTTAATATAGCGCCTTTCATAATGTATGCCGTCTTCTCAAAGGCACTAATCACAAGAATCGCTGCGAAAACACCTCGTGATGTGTATTTGATATAGCGCCTTGCACTGTGTGCTTTATGAGGCTCCACTTTATCCCATTCCTTTTTAGCGTGCACGTGTGGCCAGTTTCAGTGTCCTCATCGGAATTACAGAACAGTTTGAGTTGTATAGCGCCTTTCATCCTGAGTAACAGCCAAACAGGCTTTACAATTCGGGGGTCGTAGTCGTTAGCGCTGCGACTTCTCCCCGTGTGCGCGTCATTGGACTCCCGTCCACCCTTGCGCGTGGCACTGCCAGCATAACTCCGGCCTCCTGGGCATCTGCATTACATTAGGCGCTTATTATTATTATTAATATTATTTTTATATTTTATTTGTGTATTATATAATATAATATATAATTGTGATTTGTATATTATATAATATAATATATAATTGTGTATTATATTTTATGCTATAGCGCATTTCGACGTAATGGATGCATTTTTGATTCTGATTGGGTAGGACCACTCTGAAGGAGACGTCTGGCAGCACACGTGACAGGACTGCACTCCAATCTGTCACTAGCTAGAAGAGTCATTATGTCCAGATGTTACTTTCTTCAACAGATCAGTCACACTGACGCAGCGGACTGGGACAGGCTGGTGGTCTCAAGAGAATTGGTGGAGTGAACGACAGAAGTTGACAAACGGGTGGTCTAAGTGGAACCTCTCCGTGCATCCGTACTTATCCTAAATCGTCTTGTGCCATATCAAACGCAAGGCAGAAACCAGTCCTGAACTGGACGCCAGTTTACAAGCATTTCATTCAATCAGCCCATCGGGGTCTTTTAGATGGGTAGGGGCGGCAGTGAATCCACTGGCACGGAGAGAACGTTTAGACGGATCGCGAGTGGAATGTGGGCCCGCTAACTGCGCCACATACGGTGATGGCCATTGTGTGGGAGCCCCCGGGCACACTGTGAGGGCACCCATTGGGGGGGGCAGGGTTGGTGGTGTGGTCCTTGGCGATCCTTAAGGCAGGGGTTGGATGGTTCTGCTGAGGTCGACACCAAATCTCGTGAGGGATTCACAGACTGCGTGGCATGTTGCACGATGGCAGGATCCTAAAAAGAACCCAGTTAAAGTGGGCTGGTAGGCTCATGGCTAGGACTGGCCATCCCCAGCCTCAGCTCCTCCTTATCCTCCAAGGCACGTCTCGCTGGAGGAGCAGCCTGGCAGAAAGTCGCAGCTCAGCCCTCATTAGCCCTCCCTGCGTGATTTATGGGGTCCAGGAGGAAGCCGGCAGCGCGGTGCGGCGGAGTTCGCGTCTGCACAGCGGCGGTCGCCCGGCTGATTGATGGGACACCGCGAGGTGGGAGCCTCTGGGAAACGCGCCGCAGTTGGTCGCCGGTCGGCATGCAGTTGGGGGGGGGGTTTGGGTTGGGTTGTGTGATGAGCCCCCATTCCGACAGAAATTTCTTCCAGCTTTGACATCCAGCGCCTTTCATCACAAGTAAAGTATAATTTTGGAATACGTATCGATAATGAATTCTTGATCTGTGTTTGTTTGACGTAACACCTTTCACAGCGATCACCATCATAATCTCGGGGGTTTGGGGGGCGTAAGGGGCGAACTTGAAGAGAGACAGAGAGTGGGGGCATTTCATCAGTTTTTCATGTTATTTAAATCCCCGGGTGGCTCTGTCGCCTCGCAGTAAGGAGTTTGGGGTTCACATCCCTACAATAAGGTCGCATGTTCTCTGTATGTGTGTGTTGGGTTTCCTCCAGAGACACGCAGGTCAGGTGTGTTGGCCCGTGTTTGAGTGTTCACCTTGTGATGGTCTGGCGCTATATAAAGCAAGGCAGGATCAACTGACTTTTTCATCATTCATGACGTACAGCTCCGTCAAAAGGGGCTTCACTCAAGTCAATTGGTTTTCGTCCAGCAGGTGTCGCTATACGAGGCGATGAAATATGAATGACGTGTTTCTCACTTTTCATTTTTAAAAATGCTATCTGAAAGATTTAATTGACGCTCAACCTTTCTTAAAGTAACTTCAGGGTCGATGGTTTGGGGGGGGGGGGGGGAGGGCGTCATTAATTAAACGTCATTAACTGTCATATCAAAGATTTTGTGAGGATTCTTGTGCTAGGCGAAGCTCTACAGGCTTAATAAAATTTCGTCAAGTGAAGTGCGTTGGTTGTATTTGTGAAAGGCGCTATATGAATAAAACTTGGTCACCGGTCACATAAGGGGGTATGTGATGATTCGTACGGTTAACGGTGCTAAACAATTAGGGTTAATTAACATATCGAGTACGGTGTGTTGGTGCTTTTGGTGAGAGAGAGTGAGAGGGAGGGTGGGAGCATGCGCAGATAAAGCGCATTGCTGCACCCAGCCCACGCCGAACCCACCGGATTGGGACCCGAGTGCAGCCATGCGACAGGTGACATCCCAGCAGAGTTTTATTTTATACAGTGGGTTAAGTGCCAATCCTGCTAACACACCCCAAATTTTCCCTGCAAGTTGGAGGTTGGTGGAGGGCATTATATAAAATAGTGACTGTGACTTTATAAAGAGTTTTGTCAGGATTCTTATGACTGACTGCCATGTAAACATTTAGGCTTTGTAAAATTCTGTGGCTGTAGCTATGAAAGGCGCTATATAAAGAAGGCTCGACTGACTGCCACTTAAAGGGCAGCGTGGTGACGCATGCGATTAATGGCGCTATAAAATTAGGCTTCACAGACATGTCGAGCGGAGTGTGCTGGTGCTTGTGGTAAAAATAAAGTGCCTTTAACTGATTGTCACATGAAGAGTTTCATCAGGATTGATGGCGCTATAATAATCACTCTGTAGCCCAGTGTCACGGCGGTATCAATGACATGCGCTATATAAAGTACGGCTTAATGAAGTGACGTCACAGAGTAACGTTTGTGATGATGTCGTCCCTCTAACAGTTAGGTTTGGTAAAGTTATATCAAGCTAAATATGTTGGCACGCTCAACGAAAGGCGCTGTATAAAATGATGCTTCATTAACTGTCACATAAAGGGTTTTGTCAGGACTCTTAAAATTTCAGCGTTATAGAAATTGGGCTTCGTAAAATGATGTGTCGACTTAATCGATGAAAGGCGCCATATGAATAAGCTTCAGTTAACTGTCACATAAAAGATTTTGTGATGACGCCTGCGATTAACAGCGCCATAACATTAAACTTTATAAACGCATCAAACTGAGGGTGCACTCGATGAAAGGCGCTATATACAGCACGGGGTCTGGGGCCTGAATGTTTGTGATATGCCATCTGTTGGAATGACAAATGCAATGCATTTGTCTGTTATGTGTCATTCGGTATGGGATTAGGAAAAGCAATGTAATCTTTTGATACACCATCTGTTGGAATGACAAATGCTAAGCATTACTACTAATGTTTGTGATGCGTCATCTGTTGGAATGACCAATACAATGCATATGTCTGTTATATGTCATTTAGTATGGGATTCATAAAAGCAGTGTTAATGTTTGTGTTGTCCCAACTGTTGGAATGAGAAAGACATAGCAACCAGATGAACACACAGACACTTGCCCTTTTATTACGCTAATCACATGCTGTAGTCATTTCAACAAACAGCGGGCAATGGATGTCAGACCCCAATGATAATACTGTATTTTATGTATATAGCGCCTTTCCCATCCATCCAGACCCATCCACTCGAGCCGAGTCTGTGCCAGAGCCACAGCTTTTGTGCACTGGTGATCGCTCAAGCTCATTATCAGAGAGCTGTCTGGATTGGGGGGGGATCTCGCTCCCAGTGATGCCGATATGCCCCCTCTGGGGCGCAGCGGTTGCCCACTTTTCTTCCTCCTCTTTGCCTTTGATGTCTTTGTCACACTCAGCTATGCGCCACACTCCAGGGGCTCGCAACATAAGACCTGCCGCCGGGGTCTCAAGGAAGCCCCCCGGGGGACCTCAGTGTGAGACGGTGTGTGTCTGTGTCTGCATGCATTCCTGCGTGTGGCGGGTTGCGGTTCATTAATTCGCAGACTGAAGCGTGTGATGATCTGTCGCCGCTGTGCCTCCTCACTCACAATTCATCTCCTCACTTCCAGTTCACATTTCCACATTTTTATTTAACTGCTGGTCCTGGCCGAGGTGACGGACAAACCCCCTGGGGGCTCATTTGTGCCAGGTGGGCGGCAAACCCTTGGTGTGAACTGTGGGCTCCTGCACTGCCTGTGTGGTGTCTGCAAGTCTGCCCCTTGTTACTGTGAGTAAGACCCCAACTGCCCCCCACGTGTCTGTTAGGTTAACTGGCCCACCTAAACTAGCCAATGTGAGTGTGCCCGGTGTCCGCCCTGTGCCAACACGCTGGATAAGCAGGTTAGAGAATGGATTGACAAAAGAGCTGCTGCAGTCTCCACCCCATAATACTCATTCCAGGCTCTTCTCTAGCGCCCCCTGCTGTCTTCTGCATATGGGGGACCCTCCACGTTGCATTTGCATAATTTCCAGACAACACCTGTGGGCTCCACCCATTTTATCAGCCAGCACGTCCACACTGTCCCCTAAAGACTCCTCCCCCTTAATGTCCTTCAGATGACAGGCAGACCACCCGCTTACTCCACCATCATAGGAACTCCAGCTGTACACTGCCCCCTGGAGACCACCGCTCTGTACCACCCTGCCACATCTGTCAGCCAGGCAGACTCTGGCACCACAAGAGCCCCCCTGCACACTACAGGTCTATACTGCCCCCTACAGTCAGTCTGCACATCACCCTGCCACCGTACTGTCCCCTGCACAAGTCACTGTCACCGCAGCCCTCCGGTTACACCTCTCTGCTGCCCCCTGTAGACTACACCTTTAACATGTTTGTCACCCATGTATTGTGGTCTGCACAGTTCCCTTTCTGACTACAAGCACCACCATCAGGGTCCACCTCTATAGCACCCCCTGCAGGACCCCTCTGTATGGCCTCCTTCAGACTAAACCTTCACAGTGTCCTCTGCGCAACCCCCCATGACCCATAATGCACACCTCTCTGCTGCCCCCTGTTGAGTACACCTCTGTAATGCCCTTGTGCCCCCCCCCCCCCCAACTACACCTCTACAGTGCCCCCTGGTGATGTAGCCTCTGATATTCTGCCACAGATCCATCTCACACTCACCCTCCTGCAGAATTTGCCCTCATGCCACCCCCATACACTACACCTCTGTAATGCCCTCCTTAGGCTAAACCTGTATGCCCCTCAGCACACTGCCCCTATGTAGTGCCCCCTGCGGACTGTGCCCTCATGCCATCCCCATACACTACACCTCTGTAATGTCCCCCCCAGGCTAAACCTGTATGCCCCTCAGCTGACTGCCCCCCTGCACCGTCCCCTACAGACAGTACCATCATGGCCCCCCCCCCCCCAAGACTAGACCTGTCTAGTGCCCCCTGCAGGTTGCACTTTGATGCTTTTCTGTCCTTTCGCACTCGTCCTCCCGCAGATTGCCACTCTGTAGTGCCCCCTACAGACGGTGCCCTCGCACACCCACTAGCCTACACCTCTCCAGTGCCCCCTGCAGGCTCAACTCAGATTGCACTGCCCCTTCCACTGGCCGTACCTTTGCATTGCCCCCCTGCAGACGCATCTCTTGACCAGCAGCTCACTTTACGGCCCCCTGGTAAGCTCTGCCCATCTCGCGCTCTTTTTTGGCACCGATGTGTCGTTAGCTTTCTCCCCCCCCCCCCCTTTTAACCTTCAGTAGTGGACATTGTAAGATTTGGGCGAGGGGCAACATCTTGTATTTTCCCGGGGGTCCGCTGCCTCGAGTCGGTCACCTCCAGCTTCACCTCTTCCCCTCCCCCACTCTCCCCCGGGCCTGCTGATTTATCGCCGAGAACAAAGCCGCAGACTCGCCGCGCGTCTCGCCCATCAATGCCTTTTGTCAGCGTTGGCGAGGTGGGGTGAGAGGTCACCCGGAGGAGCAGAAAGCCCCTCTGAAGTCCAGCTGCCAGGATTCCCGCCTGAGGAGGTCTCGCCTCTTGAGGCCGCGGTGGGCTCTGCTTTTGCTTCACTTGTGGAGTCCCCCCCCACTCTCTGATGACCACCCAGGTGACCACGCTGTAGCTCCTCATCCCAGCTGGCATAATATGGGCAGTGGAGAGCAGAACTGTGCTGGTGGCAGAGGTGGGATAGTGAAGGAGAAGCAGATTGGCGCTGATGGGCCTCACTGGGCATGTCTAGCTGATTGGTGTCTCTCATAATGTGGCATGTAGTTGCCTGCTGTCCCTTGATGGTCTGCCAAGTGCCCCCTTAGTGATTCTTGTGAGATGTAATGAGGTCACAGTTGCCCTTCCCATGTTAACTGGCGCTGGGCACACTGTTTTGTCTGGCACCTCCTTACGCCACACACCGCTGCATTGCTTCTAATTTAACAACGATAAGTGGCAGCAACCCACCCAGTTCAGATTGGGCATTTTTGTAACAATGAGTGGCAGGGCACATGACATCCCACTGGCCAGAAGGGAAGAAACAGTAGTAGAAAGAAGATGGCAGGTGTGGAGAAAAAAAGATGACATGGGCATAGCCGGCTTGATGCCCTCTGACAGACTGCCATTTGGATTCTGCTCACTGTGGCCCTCTACAGGCGGGCGGTTTTGGTGGTCACTCATCCCAGTTGTCCAATGTCTGGGGGTCAGTGTGGTCCTGCTCTGCCATCTTAATGTGCAATGCCTGCTAGTGCCCATTTACAGCCCAAGGGGCACCTCAGCCACCACCTGTTGCTGGGCGGTGCCTGCCTGGGAATTTCTGGTCTAACGGGTTTTACCAGCCTGGGCGGAGAGAAAGGCCGGCACTGCCCGCCTGTGTCACTCTGTGCTTTGTGGCTCTAATGACAAGATACATGGCTCCCTATGAAAGGCGCTATATTCTGTATATGAATATCATTTAGTCGAGTGACACACTGGAGAGAATTAAACCAAGGAAATTAAAAATAAGGGACGTCCAGAGCAGAGCAGCGGGCAGCCTTCAGCAGATCGCTTTGGCATATGTCACTCATTTTGCCCCATAGATGCCATGCAGGGCATACAGTAGGTTAGCAGTGTTCCCATGATGGATGCCAGTTTCTCCCTAAAAGTCCTAAGAGCAAAGCTCCTCCTGGAGTGGTCATCTGCTGCATGTGCCCATTTCATAGGTTACAGGACTGTGGCACCATTGGTTTCATGGTAAATGCCAGCCAATTACAGGGCACATGCCCACTAGGTTAAATTGGAGGGGCAAGGCAGTACCTAGGCTGGGAGACTGCCCTCTGATGCCCATGGGTAGGTTAGTCACCATTTCCCCATCATGCCATGCGTGGTGGGCTCTCCCTTGAGACGTCACTCTGGTGACCGGGGACACGTCCTCTCCAGGCGGCTTGAATGACTGCGCTCTTCTAGTGTCCCTGTAACCCAAAGTGGCCCTCCCTTAACTTTGGTACAATGCCACCCCCAAGTGGAGAAGCTGGGGACAGGTGTGCCAGGCTGAGTCTCGAATTCGGCTCCTTTGGGAGATCTGGGCAGACTTAACTGCCACTGAGCCGCTGATGGCACCTCACCCTTTCATTAAATGCAATCGGCGATGCCCAGGAGGAAAACGACGACAACAAGAGCGCCTTGTTATGCCTGGCTCCCACTGGCACCGTGCTCCAGGCTGATGCCAGCCGGCACACAGAGACGTTGACTGTTTTCCATTTGCGTTTATTTAACTTCATGAAGCAAAAGGCAAAACCACAAGGGGCAGGCGGGTTAGGTGAACCCGTGGAGACCTGTGCCAGGAGTCCCTCCCCATTACCAACACTTGGTCATTTACTTTGTGGGTCTTAGGTATGGGTTGGGGGGGGCATCACAGTAGTCAGCTGGCACCCTCAAACTCCCTTCTGGTCTTTTTACTCCAATGTCCATCTTGGGAAGTGAGAAGTGGGCTCAGTGTGCCCCCCACCCCTCAACAACAGAGGAGGTCCAACAAGTGTAGGGGGGGATGTTGGCACCATTAGACTGGCTGGCAGTTTGTATGCATATGTGTGTGTGTGCTGCTTGTGCACATGCCAGGTCAGTGATTGTGCCACCCTCATTAAACCACACACAGGACCAAAGCTTGCAGGTGCCAGTCATTCTGTGTACCATATGGGCATCTGAAAGCAGTCCCTGCCCAAGCGGGCATGGGTCAGTCTACAGCTAAAAAAAAAAAAAAAAAAAAAAAAAAAAAGTGTAGAAGGAGAAAGCCAAGTAGGTAGGACCGGGTACCGAGCTCTGCCATGGAGTTACAGGTGGGACCCCCTGCCAATGCTGGTAGCAGAGTGGCACTCTTTTCAGTGGCATCTTTCCAAATGTCCTCCACGACAGGCACTCAGCTAAATCCCAACTATCTGATGGTTCTTCATTTCAGCTCCACCCAGCGATGCCATCCAGAGAGTGAAGACCGGCAGCAGGTCATCACTACATGAAGCATACAGGACCCAAGGCAAAGCCAAAACCCAGACTTTCCTCAGTGTGCCCAAATAGTGCCAGGTCCCTGACTGGTAACAGGTCCACAGAGGAGCCACTGACTTCTAGGAGGCACTCGTAGGTTCGGGGTCCATCAGTCTGTAAGGAGAACAAAAAAGTCAGTGGGCAAAAGGCAGACAGTGGGCACAGCAGGTGGGTGGAGAGGATTGATGGAGGAAGTGGCATTAACAATTAGAGTGATGCGAGTCAAGAAAGGGTACTGGGCATCCTTTAAAATATATAACAATATTACTTAAGTGGCACCCGGGTGGGCAGCAGACTGACATTAGATCTCACAGAAAATAGATAACCTTCCATTAAGTACAGTGGGCAGAAGAGTGGGTGCCAGTGCCAACAGAGCAATACAACGGGCATCAAAAGGCAGTTCTAGGGACACCATATTGTCCTTGTGGTCCCAGTGCTGCCCTTTACTTTAAGTATGTGCTTCTGTTCAGCTGGCACCTCACAACTGCCAACGTGGGCATTCAGTCATAGAAGGGACAAGGGTGACACCCAGTGGGCATCTGCAGAAGTGCAGAAGATGCAGGCTCGTCTTTCCACCTGAATTTCTCCAGTTTAAGTCCTGCCAGCCTGCCAGTCGCACCTGGCACTTGCATTTGTTTGCTCACTCTCTGAGTGCCACATGCTGCCCAAATCTCTCCATCCACTAAGGCTGGTGGAAGGTTGGCAACTTCAACTTCCAGATCGTTCAGGGCTTTTGTGAGTGTGGCATGGGGGCATTGTTGTGTGGCACCAGTTTCTGCTCACAGTTGCCATCCCCACCCCTTGATAAAACCCACCATGGCTCACCTGGCCACCAGCTGGCATAATCCTATGCAAGGTGTCTCCAAGTCCAAGGACTTGCCCGTTGTCTCCCAGCACGTGGGCAGCATGGGTGCAGGGCCTCGTATCCCCTGGCACACCGGGCAGGCAGGAAACGGCCAATTTCTGTGCCGCCTGGCGACTGTGTAGACGCAGGAAACGCAGCTGTACCACCGTCAGGCCGGAGTAGTGGAACTGAAGAGGAACAGCAGGTTATCACGGGACCCCAGTCAATGTATTCACAGTATAAGATGGGGGGCTATTTGAGGGTGGGCCATCAACCCCACCAGGGGGACAATCTCTAATGCCAATGATAAAGCCACTGGTGAGTTTTAATGTGGCAGCAGGCCCCCCCCGACTCACATGACAATCCCCCCTAATCAGACTGGTCACCATTACCTGCAGCTCACTGGCCAGTCTGCTGAACCACAGCACAGTTCCATTGTTCACTGGGTGTCTGAGCTCCATCTAAGGGGGCAAACACAAGAGAACAGCTCATCGGCAGGAGTAGGGGGCCGCATGGGTGTAACCTCCACCCCCCAAATGGCCAGCACTACACTGGCACCAGTGTGAAACGCGACAGCAAGGTGGGCACAGACGGCCACATCACACACAACAGACTAGAAATCTGACCGACCTGAGACTTAACTGGCGAAATGCAAGTGGCGCCCCCTGCTGTCAGATTGCAGAAAACAAGCAGCGCGTCCAGTGGGCTGCCTTGGTTTGGGTCCACATGATAATAACCTGAGAAAGAGAAAGACGCAAACCTGAGATTTCATATAAGACAGGTGACAGGTAGGCAGAAGTCCTATGAGACAATGCCAGAGCGCCCCCCCCCCCCCCCCCAATCCTATAAGATTAAGCAACCGGATGGTGAACTCGCTGTATCAAAAGAGGAACATGTCCTACAGTGTGAGGTGATGTGATAAAGAAGTCCTACAAGATAACACCTGGCCCAAGGATGTCCTAAGATGTCCTATGAGACAACCAGAAGTCCCTATTGTAGTCCTAGAAGATAAGGCAATGCCATAAATAAAATCATAAGACAGAATAGTGACAAAAAAGTCCTATGAGACAATATCCCGGCCCACACACTCCTCACAAGACAATCAAACATCATGCTGAAGTCCCCAAGGTGGAGTTCAAGAGGACGTTACAGTCCTAGAACTCAAGGGGACAGCAAAACAAGACAAAAAGAAGTCCAATAAGACAAATATCATGGCCTACATGTTTTATAGAGTAAGACAATCTCATGCTATGCTGAAGTCTGTTCAGTCCAGATGTGAGCAAGATAACACTTGACCCGAAGATGTCCTATGAGACAATCTCATTATATTCTTAAGTCCCAATCGCAGTCCTACAACATGATGGGATGCCATAATTTGAAATCTCATAGGGTAAGATAGTGACAAAAGACATTCAATGAGACAAAATCACGGTCCACCTGCAATATAAGACTATCTAAATTGACACCAAACTCCCCAAGGTCGAGAGTTAGAGTGATAAAATGAAGTCCATTAAAACAACATCATAGCCTACAGGTCTTATAAGACAATCTAACAGCAGCATGCGAAGGCCCCCTCTGCCAGGACACATTCAAGGGAGAGCGTTACAGCCCTTCAAAAGGTGAAGAAGGGACAAAAAGAAGTCCAATAAGACAAGATGATGGTCCACAAGTTTTATACAGTTCAGTAATCTCAAAATCTGTTAAGGTTTGGCTCAAAAGAGGGAGATGTCCTACAGGGGAAAGTAATACAAGTCCTACAGGATCATATTTGGCCCATGGATGTGCTAACAGGACCTGTGAGACAATCTAATGGCGTGCTGAATGAAGTCCCCATGGTGGAGTTCATAAGAGACTTAACAGTCCTAGAACAATAATTCCTGTAAGGCAGAAAAAGACGTCCTATGAGACAACATCATGGCCCACATGTCTTATAAGATGACCTCATGGTATGCTAAACTTCTCCAAGTCGAGGCCAACGCTAGGAGAGGCCATCAAAGTTGTGTAAGACCAAGTCCTAGTCCACAGATAATGGAAAGTTGAAGTCCTGTAAGCCAAGATCACGACTAGAAGCCATTCTAGAGTATGAGGTGCTGCAATAATACAGATGTCCTACAAGATGAGTTTATAGCCTAAGGATTTTGCGAGATGTTCTATAAGACAAACTGATGGCATGCTGAAGTTCTCCAAGGCAGGGAGAGGACATACAGGACCACAGATATCCTATGATACCTAATAATGGAATTCTGAGGTCCTCCTCGTTGAGGAGGTCCTACAATGGGGGGTGATGGCATACAAAAGGGCCAGTACAGTAAGACAACATCAGGGACAAGTCCCATAAGACAAAATCATGGCCCACAGATGTCATATGATGGCACATGAATGGACAATGCCCTAAAAGAAAAACCAAGACATGACTGGCAGATGTCCTGTCAGACGGGATCCCGCTATGTAGAAGTCAAGCTGGCACACACATGTCCGGCAGACAAGGACACAAGGATGTCCTGTAAGACAAGGCCCTTGACAGGTAGAAAGTCTTATAAAACATCAGATGGTGAAATGGTTTAAGATGGCAATCAAATGTCAAGCAAGACAGCATATCGGTGTAAAGACGAGCTGAAGGACAAAGTCATGGCGGTCATCAGGTCAGGAGGTCAGGTTGATGGGCCTGAGACCCAAATGAAACAAAGTCTAGAAGGAACATCTCGTTACGGAATGATGTTCTGTTAGACGAGGCATTGGAGGTCCTGGCAGACTGCTGTGTGCTGGCGTCTCATAAGACAGACGTCAAGACCTCCGGCCCTGGAGGCGGTGACTTAGTCAGACACGCTGGGATAAGTAAAAGTCAGGAGGCCATCGAAGGTGGCATGGGGCTGCCACCCAAAGTACTACAAGAACAAGTGACAACTGGCAGGTGGGCCAACAGTATACATCTGGTAGGACAAACCCACCGAAACACAGGCAGAAGCTCATCAGACAGGGTCCGGTTAGTCAGACGTCTCATGAGACCAGACTCGCCAACACCTCTGAAGTTTTTATCTTGCCCCCCAGAAGCCCACCGTTACTGCCCTCCCTGCCCAGTGGCTCCACTCACCATCTGGAAGGTGCGGCCAGCACAGCCTCAGCTCCTTGCAGGTGGTGGCGGGGTGTTCCTCCGTCCCCTTTGTCCAGTCACAAGCGTCCCCGATGTCAGGAGGCGGGTGGTCCATTTGCAGACGACTTCTCCGCGTGGCCTGGGCGGACAACTTCTACAAGAAACGTCACAGTTTGTGATGGGGTGGGCACATGTTGGCATGGCTTGTGTGAGAGATGTCAGTATGTGAGCCCCCAAGCTGCTTCATCTGTACCTCTATTGGTGGTTTTGGTCCTGAGGGTCCAGGAGGTCCTGGTGGGCCCTACATAGTGGAATAAAAAAAGCTGAACCGTAAACAGCAACAGAATGCATTAGGCTGGCACGTGGGCATTACAAGCCTTTGGTAACTCACTTGGGCACCACTGCATCCCTTGTTTCCTTGCTTGCCCTGAAGCCCCTTTGCTCCCTGGAGGATTGAAGACAATCACAGCTGTAGAACAAATCATTGTAGGAGAAGTGAGCGCAGACAAGTACCCCCCATGCCACCTCGACCAAGCCACCGGGGGCAGCATGTGGCATCTGTTTGAGGATTAAAAGCTAACCAGGGTGTTAGGCTGGCTCAGCTACAGTAGCTCATACAGCAAGACATGGTGGCGAGCAAGATGGGGCCAGGTGGTCCTGCAGCAGGAACTGGGATCATCCAGTCACTTTAACTGGGAACACGGGGAGGGTGTGTGTGCCAGTCATCAAAGGCCCACTATGCCAAATGCATGGAATCATCATGGAGTGAAAGCAAGGCCAGTCCTTTCTCCCTTTGACTTTACACACTCCTGGGTGGCATAAACGGAGGTACAAGGAAGGACCTGGCATGACACCACATTGGTGCCCCTGATGAAATGAACTGGCAGAGCAGAACCACAATCTCCAGGTCAGAGCCACTGTGCCAACCACATCAGCCAGATGTGTCTGAAAAGAAAAGCGGGCGACGGGGCTTAGGTCATTGGACACACAGCGCCCCCTGGAGTGCAGCTTAAAGATAGCACCAGCTTCCACCATGAGCCGAAATCAGATACCCGCTTACTTACCTTTGTGCCAAACAGACCCTGGAAAGGAAAAAAAAAAAAGAAATTAATGGAGAGACAGAGAGATGAAGGGCACTATATGATAGATAGATAGATAGATAGATAGAAGTGAAAGGCACTATATAATAGATAGATAGAAGTGAAAGGCACTATATGATAGATAGATAGACGTGAAAGGCACTATATGATAGATAGATAGATGTGAAAGGCACTATATAATAGATAGATAGATAGATAGATAGAAGTGAAAGGCACTATATAATAGATAGATAGACGTGAAAGGCACTATATAATAGAAGTGAAAGGCACTATATAATAGATAGATAGAAAGAAGTGAAAGGCACTATATGATAGATAGATAGAAGTGAAAGGCACTATATGATAGATAGACGTAAAAGGCACTATATAATAGATAGATAGAAGTGAAAGGCACTATATGATAGATAGATAGATGTGAAAGGCACTATATAATAGATAGAAGTGAAAGGCACTATATGATAGATAGAAGTGAAAGGCACTATATAATAGATGGATAGATAGAAGTGAAAGGCACTATATGATAGATAGAAGTGAAAGGCACTATATGATAGATAGATAGATAGATAGAAGTGAAAGGCACTATATGATAGATAGAAGTGACAGGCACTATATAAGTTAAAGATATCCAGATATGAGCTTTATAAACCAGAACTCACTCGGGCCTTGTGGGGCCTGGCATTGGAGTGGCATCCCCGACAGCCAAAATAGCTAACAATTCAGGGTGATATGGGGCTGCAGCCTATCCTGGAAGCACTGGGCACAAGGTAAGAAACAACCCTAGACTGGGTGCCAGTCACACACACATCCCCATGGCAAATTTGAAATTTGACCCTCATTCAAAACCAAATATCCAGCTGAGGGTCACGTGGCACTGGGGACAACTCTGACAGCAGCCAGCGTGGGGTGCCAGCTATCACAATGCAGTTGGGCAAAGAGCAGTTAAAACAGTGCAGACTCAAGACACTTACTGGGGGTCCTGGCTGGCCTCTTCTCCCTTGTGGGCTCGACTGCCCGATGTCACCCTGGCAAAGGAACAAATAAATAATAATAAAAAAAAGAAACAAAGGGGCTTTCAAATGGCCTGAGTTGCCCCCCTGAGGCTCATGTTGACCACTCACCTTGGGATGATGCCAGCTGTGCTTTGAAAAACCTGAGTGATTGTGTGTGTGCAAATATGCCAGTGTGTGCACATGTGGGTGTGCGAGTGTGTGAGTCCATGCAAGTGTGTACAATTGAATGTGTGTGTGTGTTTAAGTAAGCATTTTCAAATGTGCACATATTTGAGACTGTGTGTGTGTCTTAAGTGTGTGAGTACATGCAAGTGTGTGTATGTTAATGTTTTATATTTCTGTGTATTTTATAATTTATTGTCAATTTTAAACGATGTTGTTTATAATTTTATGCATTTTCTGTTACGTTTGTGCGGCCTTTCAAATGTTCTGATGTTCTGTGTGCTTTGTGGGTGGAGCCCCACGAGGCGGGGCCTCTCTGACATCACTGCTACTGGCTCCTCCCTCTCACTATAAAGCACTGAGCACAGGAGAGATCCAGCAGTTGTATATGGTGGGTGTATATGGATGGTGCTTCTTGGGGATCTTCTGGTTTCACCTGGGGGTCCACCCTTTTTTTTGGTCGGATTTTTCTGCCACTTGTTCATTTAAGATTCCCTTTCAAGCAACTTCTTTTTGCTCTTTTGAGCATTTTGCTGTTCCATTACTCCTAACTTATAAAGATTCTTTGTCTGCTCTTTTGAGAAAACAAGACAGGGGTTTACGGTCATCCCTCCCCCTCGTGGTGCTGTTTGCTTTCTTTTAGGACGTTTCTAGTTATGTCCTAACCACTCCCTGTTTGCGGCCTGCATGGCATTGACATGGCATCCTGTTCACCATATCAGGTCACAACCTCAGGTTCTTCCTCGGTGGCCACCACCCTAACAACAGTACACAGAAAAAACATTCAAAATGGTGGAGCCCATGGAGTCAGAAAAAGTGTAAGGAATGAGGAGAACAAAAAAACGAAATGAGCCAGATCCTACGCCAGTGTGCCTATGCCAGTGTGCCTGCGCCTGCCAGTTGAGTATACGGTTGGAGTTGTTGTGCGTTCGTTTTCGACTTTGCGCCAGTTCTCGTCTCTTTGGTCCTCCTGCTATCCACCCACTCTTTGCTTCTTAGCTCGTTTCCTGCTCCTCCAGGTCTCCTGGCAGAGTCTTACTTCAGCCATAACGTTTGCTTCAGTTCAGTATGGTGGTCTCAGTGTCGCTGTGTGTGACGCGGATGAAGGTGTGCCAACATGAGACGTCTGTGTCTGTGGGTCTCCACAGAGGACCCCCAGTACACTTCTGCCTCCTGCCAACCGGACGGGGAAATGAGAAAGCGAGAGGGAAGGCGGCCACACTGGCGCTGCCCTACCTGCACTCCTTTGGGTCCGTGTCGTCCCTTGGGGCCTTGGAGGCCTTGATGTCCCTTTATCAGACAACAAAAGCAGACAAGAGCAAGTCATGGCTTAAGATAAAGCACCCTTCTGCACCGGCTCCTCTTGCTAGCGTGCCACCTACCTTGACCCCTGCTGGTCCAGGCAGACCCCTCAGACCTTTGGCACCCGGTGGGCCCTGTAAGAGTTAGAAGAACAAGGTGGTGAAATGTGGGCAGTTGAGCAATCGAACCAACCAGCCAGTCAGTTTCACGTTGTCCCTGCTCCTCACCCAGCCATTAAATGCTGTCATTTAATGACAGCGCCACCTGCTGTCCATTGTCTAGCTGAACAGGAACGGCGTCTGAAGAGGAGGCAAGTGGCCCAACAAAGCCAAGGACTATGTGAAGGCGGCGGCACTGCCAGGAGGACCATGTACCTGTGCTCCTTTGATGTCCGGTTGACCCTTCTCTCCTCGGAGGCCTGGAATGCCCTTTAGAAGAACAAAAGAAAGAAAGAGTGGGTGAGGATTATTCAGGATGCCAGGGGGCTCTGCATTTAGGTAGAAACTATCCAAGGATGGGTGAAACAAAAAATCACTTCATTTTAAAGAGCAGGCCAAGGGTGCCAGCTGATTGTAAGGACCCGGGACCGAAGGTACCCCCTGAGGTGTAACCTCTCAAAGGATGCTGGGTTATGAGGCGAGTCGCCCTCCTGTATCCACAGGATTTGGGGTCACATCCTGCCCACCGTCCCAGAGTCTTCACGCCCATGTGACGCGAGACTGGCACTTCAAGAACATGTGGAGAGGAAGATGGAAACTCCTCCAGTGGCCTAGAATCATCTCGTGGGCCAGCTTTGGCAATTCTTAGGAGCTCGGCCCAGTGGCGTTGTTGGGTGGGATGACTTCCAGGGTTTTTAGCTCTTCATCATAAGACCCCTGATCTTCAAGAGGACTAACCCACCCCCGCACCCAGTGTCCAGCTCCCTAATCCTCCTGTTGACCAATCTGACAAGAATGGACGCCTTGCACAAAACGTCCAAGGGGAACCCCCCCCGCCCCACCACGACCATCACTCTGCAACTGCCTAAAACTCCAAAACTTATAAAAGAGGCGTGGCTAAGCCCCTCATAAGTGGTAAAGCTAGTGATGTCCCCCCTCGTCTGATAGTGCTGCTGGTCCTACAAGGACGTTAGATGGTCACAATTCAGTCTGGGGATGACCCCACTAGATAAATGGGGGGGTGGGTGGAGAAGGGGGTTTCATGCGAGTTATAGAACTCAGTATGGAATTTTGCATGAGCCTAAGGGGGGGGGGGTTCCCCAGTGGAGGTTAGTTTTGTGGAGAGGAGAGTGGACACCATAGATCAGCTTCCCCTACCCCCGCCCCATCCAGCCCCGCCCATAAAGCCACTGGCAGTTATGGGATCACCTTGGATAACAAGGCTAAATGATGAGGAGGAGGAGGAGGATGAAGATGAGGACAATTGAAATGTACACACTTACCGGGGGGCCCACCGGCCCTGCTGGTCCCATGGAGCCCTTTAGACCTGGATGTCCCTGCATTGGTAAAAATATTGAATTAAAGTTCAACTATAAAACAAAAGTGGCCAGTAGGTGGCATACTTGTGCAAAGCCAAATCCCGCATGTTAAGAGGAGAGCATCCTGGATGGATAAGGGGGGGTGGGAAGGTCCAACTTGGCATCTCCATTTGAAATTAGTAAAGTTGGGAGAGACAAACCTTTGGGCCTTTTTGTCCTTGAGGTCCCTGCAGGCCTCGGGGTCCGGGGTCACCCTGTTGAGGAAATCACTGAATAAGCCGTCACTGTCATAGTCAACACGCTTATGTAACTTTGGTGAAGTTGTCTTTCGTCAGTTGTGTGCGTCTCGTATTCCATCTTTGGACATCGGCAGAGGCTGCAACTTCAGCCCCTCTGAGTAAATTCAATCTGCAGACCGTGCAGTTCTCTATTCAAATCATGAATTTGGGGTTCCTAACCATGAAAAGCCTCAAAGCATTACTCAAAATGGCCACTAGAGGGGGGAAAAAACACCAAACCCCAGCTAGTCATGAGCAAACGTGAAGTCTTTATAAATAAAAAGAGTTTATGTTTCAAAATGCTTTGTTACACAAGAAGCTCCAAAGAGCACAAAAGGAACTGTCTTCAAAAACTAAACAGTATGGAGGCAAACAAATAAAGAAAAAGAGAGCAGCGATATCAAAAAGAAGTAAAGACTCACCAGTCACCGACACCTGCGCAATCAATGAACCGCAGGGGACTGCGGGCTCTCAATCAGCCTTTGTAAGGTCATGGGCGGCCCCTGGGGGGTGACGGACAGGTGGCCCCGCCTCTTTGCAAGCCACCCACAAAACACAAGGGGCCTAACAGAAGATACTCGGACACATAGAAACTAACTGATCAGAAGAATAGAAAATGATGCAAATAAAAAACGTAAACGCAAACAACAATATTAACAAATGTAAACAAATCAGAAATGAACAGCAAAGACATAAAAGTCAGCCGGGCTGAAACATAACAAAGGGGTACTGCTGATGTTCCCGTGGTACCCGCTCCTCAAATGGTCCATCAGGGGCACAGCCAGGGAGGGGCGAGAAGGTACCAGAATCGAAGTACACGATACGGCCAAATGTACGTGGGCACCCCTTCAGATGTTTCATGGTGAACAGGTGCCATGTGAAGTCACGACTTTAAACATGGCACTGCCAGAGGATGACACCTTTGCCACAACTTGTGATATGGCATTTCTGCTCTGGTAGATCTGTTCCGGCCAACAGGAAGAGCTGTTATTGTGTAGTGGGAATATCGAGGGGCAACAGCAGCTCAGTCACCAGGTGGTGGACCCAAAGCCAGATTAAGACCCCCATAAAGGCCCCTGGGGGACTTCATGAATAGAGCAGAGCTCCTTAGCAGCAGAGAACTGACCATACTTTCAAACAGTGAGCCAAGTGTGGACCCCCTGCTGTTTAGCGTGCGCCGAGACTCGACTCTAGGGGTGAAGAGGGGCTTGTGGGGTCCGAGGTCCGTCCAGTTCTCCCTCGATAATTTTGGACACCTGATGTGTAAATCGAGCAGGGCAGAGGGTTCCCCCTCACAGGCACAATACCCAATCGTTTCATCGAGCAGGAAGGAGGTGCCCACTTGCTGACTTTGGCGCGCAGACACCTGATCCATTCATCAAGCAGGGGTGGTGGGGGGGTCCCCCACTTTGCTGATTTTAATGTGTGGACACCTAATTTGTTCATCAAGCAGGGAGGGGTCCCCCCTACTGACTTCGGCGAGTGGGCACCAGATCCGTTAATTGAGCTGGGGAGGCCCCCCTTTTGATGATTTTGCCACGCAGGAAGGACTGCGACTCATGAAAAGGCCCCAAGGTGTGGTATCAGGTAGAGCCACCCATGACATAAAGTGGAGTGTGGGCAGGGGGGTCTTCCAGAAGTGTCCTCTCAGGACTGATAAAAACTATACTTCACTGTTGGGTACTGGTGGGCAAATCTGGGTTTAGGGGATGCCAGCAGAACGCCTCCTTCTGGACTGCATACTGTTAAATAATGGCAGAGTTTGGGTGAGGCCCCTCGGTTCCAACTGTAGGCTTCAGTTTGGGGTTGACATTTTACTCTTCCACCACGACTGTGGTCCATAAAGACACGGAGGAGCTTGAGTGGCCTGCACAGACCCCCTAATCTCAACCTTACTGAACACCTTTGGGATGAACGGGAGGTCTTCTCGTTCAGCGTCAGTGCCAGTCTTTTTTTGCCTGAACGGGCACAAATTCCTCCAGACGCCCTTCAACGTCTTGTGGACCAAAGAGTAGAGGTTGTTATGGAGGAGAGCCGACTCCATTGTGATGCTCATGCTTTTGGAATGGAACGTCCAACAAGCTCATCTCGGAGTGATGGTCAGGTGACTACAAACGTTTGGCCACACAGAATTCAAACCTCCTTCCATAAGAAGACGTGCCAACAGCAGGAAGTCCATCGCTGGCGATGATAACGGTATGAGCTGGAAGGCCATTGCTGCAATGACAGATTTCAGAGTTAGACACCCGGGAGGAAGCCCATGAAGAACCAAATGGTCCAAAGACACAGCAAGCCAGTCATCTAAGGACAGCGAGCAGCAAACTCCAAGTCCATGCAGTTCTTAGAGAAATTTGTTCCATTCGCCGCAGACTCGTGAAAGTGTTTGTGGGGACGGAGAGGTTAGGACCTCCCGCCGGTAGGCCGTTGTTCCAGGGTGCCTCCTCTCCGCTTCCTAAGGAGAACTGAAGGTCTGAGGATCTCCTTATGGGCTCTGCCAAGGTATGTATGAGGTATGGGCGCCATCACCAGCATCATCTTCTCCTTCTCTCTCCGCAGCACCGAGAACGCGTCCAGTCAGGGCACCTGACTCCGCCCCTTCCAGTTTCCCTGTCCGTAAGAATCCCGGACTACGGGAATGAGGCGTCATTTGACTGCAAGACAAACCGCTAGGCGGAACTCCTCTGATGAGATGACCTTTCACTCGTGAAGATGATTTTGGCCCGAGATAAAGGGTATCCATGCCAAGACAGGCATTACTTTTGTTT
The DNA here is from genome assembly GCF_900747795.2 of Erpetoichthys calabaricus. Classification (NCBI taxonomy): domain Eukaryota; kingdom Metazoa; phylum Chordata; class Cladistia; order Polypteriformes; family Polypteridae; genus Erpetoichthys; species Erpetoichthys calabaricus. Next base: position 166,697,510 of record NC_041403.2, on the reverse strand, counting down.
ATTTCTCTCTCACGTGAAACAGGACGCCTTAAATTTTTGATTCTGGCAGTCTCTCGTCCTGCCACACTGGTTTCTTCACTCACATTTAGGCCACTGGCATCTCAATGGGCGTGAATTCAAAGAGCAGTCGTGGATGAAGATAGCAGCCCACAACTCCAGGACATCTGGATATTGAAGCACATTCTACATGAACAAGCCATTCAAACTTCCTTTGGGTGGGGTGGGCTATCTGGCCCGTCTTTTTCAAACGGGTCACAAGGTGGCAGCAGCTTTAAAGTGGTGACGGAATGAAGAGAAGTCAAAAGAACAAGCAAGGGGGCGAAACCAGAAAGATCCAATGAAAACCAGCTGAACGTCCAAAAAACAAAAACGATAATTATAGCCGGAGCGCAAAGCAAGAATTTCGAAAAACGGGAGAATGACATGCAAAAATAAACATAAGCAGCGGCCTTTATGAGAATCCACTTGTGGACCAACGGGAAGGGTAAGACGCTGACCTTCACCGCTACGACCGGACGAGGTGACGCATCGCATAGGAACGACACAGCGAACAGTCCACAAAGCGATGGCGCCCATAGGAGAACAAAATGGCGGCGCACAAGAGAAATTCATTTCTGGCATCGTGAAAAACACACATCGGGCACAAAACCAAAGGTGACAATGAAGTTTCGGGACCTTTAAAATCCCACCCTAAAAAAGGGTCTCAATGATTTTGAACAGCCTAGGAAAAGCTATCAAAGAAAAAAAAAAAAGAAGATGAATCGGATATCCTGCCTACTACGCCATTTGAGCCCAATCTTAAATTCGTCTTCACTGCTCCCTTTAGTTTGAGTGTTGTATCGAAGTTCTTGTGAAGTTTCTTTTCTAATCTTTAAACAACATTATTGGAGACCAACATCACTGAACCATCCTGGGCGGTGATCCTTCTTGCTGTAGCGTCAGAATTCCATGATTCATAACTAGATTCATGGCTTTCGGCTAATACTACATAAAGCAGTTCTTTATCTTTTACAGGCCCTAGTGTGGAGCCCCCCCAGTTCCTCCATTTTAGTTTTAATGATCCCAGTTTCACTCACCTTCTTGCCTCTTGCTCCTGGACGCCCGGGCTTTCCGGCACGGCCGATGTCGCCCTGCAAATTAGAGGAGCGAGTTACTTTTCCAGCACTGTCTTAATTTAGAGGAGCCAATGAGCAAACAGGGAAGACTGGGAGGAGCAAATCCAGAAGAATCCAACTCACTGGGTCGCCTTCATTTCCCTCAACACCCAGCAGACCATCTAAGCCTGGTAGTCCCTGAAGGAGAAGAATGAAGACAACGCGAGGGTGAGCTTCAATATACAGCAGCACAAATTCACAGAAACAGAACAATCACATCTCCTCTTAAACATAACACGGTACCAAACACCCGTGACAGACTTGATGTTCCTTCTAGGATCCTACTGCAGATACCACCAGGATAGGCTTGGAAACTCTCAAATGGATTAAGCAGAGGGGGAGTGCGGCCCAGAAGTTGGTGGAGACCACCCGCTCTGCTCACCCGAGCGGCCTCTGATGTGAATGAGAGAAGATCTGCAGGTCGGTGGAAGTGTGGAGGAGTCCCCATCCAAAGTCAGATTAAGGCGTTCACCCCCAGACAGCACTGCCAGAGTTCTTGGGTGGCATCACATGCTGTGGCGCTAAAAAGATCCTGGCGTTCGATTCGCCCACATCCAAGATAATCTAAAAACAAGCGTCATGGGCGAGTGTAGCTGCGCTCCTTCGACTTCCCGATTTCTGACTATGATTTTTAGTAATCTAGTAATCTACGTTCTCTCTCATTTAATGTTTCCTCTCCTTGGGGGGGGTTCAGATTTTTAAATCTTTTATATGCAGATTGCGGGCAACCTTCCAGGTGGAAATGGAGATTTACAAAAGAAAACTTCACGGGAGAACGCACAAATATTTATGGCAATTCTGACGCTTCCGTACAGAAAAGAGAATGTGGGGAAACTACGACACCCTGTGGTCAAGTAGGGAAGTGCAACCAAACCAGCTCAACGATGACTCGCATGGATATTCATATCGCTTTGAGTCTGCGTTAACGTGACAAACATGTGACACCAGAAAAGTGACGACTACGGTGCACAAGGCTGTGTTTTAATTCCCTTTCAGGAGGGCCAATGCCGCGTATTTCCACTGAAGGGCTTTTTTGTTGTTTTTTCGTCAGTTCATATCGGCCACCTGTTGTCACAAAACCTCTGCACATGCTGAAGGATTTATAAATTGTGTACAAATGTGCCTATAAATTAGTTTTTTATTTCATTTTTCTATCCATGAAATGTTTTATAAATGAGACCCCCCAAGTCATTTCCATTCCCTCCACCAATCTTTTGCAGGCCTCAACCACCCATTTCCCACGATGCTTCTCAGCTGTGCAAAATCTCTAAAGTGCGGATGAACACCTAAAGGCTCCTAATGACCGTATCACTGGCTGCGAGGGTTAGCCCTGAAATTTAAAATGGCGTCCGCTTCTATGTCCTGCAGCGACCGTTACCGGCACACAGAGAAGAAAAGCACCAACTGTTAGAAAGCCTGAAGAACGGCGTGCAAGAATTCCCCAAGACAAGAAGCAGCCAGCACGCTCTGATTCCTGTTGTCCAAGAGATGGGAAGGAGCGGACAGAGAAGGGATGAACCACAACAGCCCTGCTTACCCTGGGTCCCGGTTTTCCAGGTTGTCCACGTCTCCCGACTTTTCCTGCTGATCCCTAAGACCACCAAATAAAAGAGGAGTCAGCAGCCATACGTAACTGTACTTAAGCCAAAACACTTCCATGATGAGACATTTTTCCAGAATTGTGGTAGTGTGGTCTCTGCAGGCCACGCATGTTCGGCATGTTCTCTTTCGAGGTCCTCGTGTAAGGCACGTGTCACGTGTGGACGCCGACCTGAATGAGATCACTCCAGAATCTAAATGGTGTCACACATGCGTGCCTGGGAGACGACTTCAGGGTGCGCATCAGCTTGTAATTCCACCCCAAGCCAAAGTGTGGCATGGTCTACAGATCTGGAAACCAACATCTCACCGGCACATTTTTGATTCGATAAGCTTTATTAATCCCCGAGGGGGACTCGCCTTTTCAACATGACCTTTTAAGGGGATGAAAGCGCAGGGTCCGCCATTGTGCAGCAGCCCCTTGAGCAATTTTCAGGCTAAGGGCCCAACAGAGTGGGATCCCTTCTGGCAGTAATGGGATTTGAAGCAGCAAACCTTCCAGATACCAGCTCCGCCCCCCACCATGACATCACTTCTGGTTCCCGGGGCTCCTGGTCCCGCCCCCTTCTACCTGCTGGACTTCACCACCGCCATCTTTCTCCAGTTTAAATTGCGTCTCGTCACGTGTTTATTATTTTTGTCATTTCATCTGCGGGAGCCCCCAGGCCTTCATCACTGATGACTCCATCAGATATAAGGGGGCTGTGGTGGGCCGTGTGCTCAGATTGGATTGGATTTATGTGGATGTGTGTGTGTACTCAGGGTGTGCATTCTGCATCTTGTGTTGTTTAACAATAAGTAATGAAGTGGGTTTCGTGAATATTAAATAGTCTCATACTAGTTATTTTCTTTAAGCTGTATCTTTATAGGTACGCAATATTGTGGAGTTTTAAGGGTCCGGAAGTTAGTGATAAGACAATGAATGACCTCTGTAAGCAATAAAACTGATAAGTGTGTGCCAACTAAGGGTCACCAGACATGAGCTCATTCTTGGTGGTATGAAGTAAGCAGGTTGGCATTGATTGATGGAATGGCAAGAGTTATGAAAACAGCTTTAACTGGTGGTCTGGGGCCTGCAGAGATGCAATGAGAGATGCCCCAGCTTCTTGGCTCCTCAAATCAAGCCAGGCCTGAGGGGTCAGGTGGATTTTCAAGGCCTTCAGATTTGAAAGAACTCCAGACGAACGTGTTTAAAACATGGCGAGCCTCGTGTGCCCTCTGGACTTACCTGTTCACCGGCCGCTCCCTTTGGTCCTTTTCTTCCGAGAGGCCCAGACATTCCCTGCAAATGAAACTGTCAGTTTTAGGTGGGCGCCGACCCCCTTGGCGTTATGTTTACCCCCAGAACGACGAGCTGAAAACACGAAATCCCATTCAACAAGAAAAAAAAAAATAGAATTCATGTTGTGTTTGAACGACTCTGTTCGGCGAATCCTTCAAATTGCTTCATGCTTACGTAGCAAATCGATTCAGCAGCGCGTAATACAAGTGCTATGGTAGTCGCGGTTTTTTGTTTTTCGAGCCTGAAGGCGCACAGGCGTGTGTACCGCCGTTTCCATGATTCTCCATCACTTGTGATTCTTTGAAGATTACTGGTGAACGATTCTGTCCTTCATCGCACGAGTACAGTACAGTACAGTAATCACACAGCAAGACTGAATGTACACAACTTGGAATAAACTGGCTTTATTATTTTGTAAAATTTGTTTGAATATATTGTGGCAGGCGGCCCGGCGTCCATGCCCACCCGGGACGCCCCTGCCCACTATATTCAGGGGGAGCAGCCCTGGACACTGCAATACCTCCCCGGGACGCTAGTTCGCCGCCCCCCCTGGGGAGGAGCAGTGCCTCGGTTTCCCGCAGGGCTCCCTGGGAATTGGGTGCAGCCCTGTTGGGTCCCGCAGGCACTGCCAGGGGGTGCTGTGTTTGGGACTCCTGAGCTCGTATGGGCAGCATATTCAACACAGCTGGAACTCGGTGATCAAACACCTGGAGCAGATAAAAGGCGCCAGCGAGCAGAGTCGAGTGGAGGAGTGGTGGTGCCAGTGAGAAAGAAGAAGAAGAAGAAGAGTGCTTGGGACTGTGTTGTGTCTGTGGGTACGAGGATGGTGTAGCCCACAGGCGAAGAAAATAGAAAGTATTTCCTTTATTTTACACGTGCCTCCTGTGTCCAATCTGTGTCGGGTTGGGTGCTATATAGCGTCATCTTACAATATAAACATAACACATTTATGCCCCTTTGTGCAGTGAAGCAAGAAGAACAATGAAACCCAATAACAGGACGACGTACCCAGAGATCAAATCACAAGGAGTTCCGTTTTTTTTTTTGTTGGAATCCGCAATCTCGGAGAGAGAGAGAAGACATCGTGGTGACGTCCTGTTGTGCTAGTGACGCGACGTGCTACCAAATACTGAAGGTGACGAGAAAAGAAAAACCTCACAAAATGGCGGCAGCGTCCGTAAACGCCAAAAACGGTGTTCGAAACATTACAAAATGAGTTTAGATAATCGGAAATTACAGGAAAGAAATGAAAGCTGACGTTCAACGTGGATTCTACATGACTTAAAATCCTCCAAAAAATTAAATAAAGAGAAAATGAATACGAAATGAAATCAGAAAGTGTCACGTAACACTGGAGATCATGTGACGTAAATGAAATTAAATTAGAAAGTGTCACATGATGCTGGAGATCATGTGACGTAAATTAAATTAAATTAGAAAGTGTCACGTGATGCTGGAGATTATGTGACACAAATTAAATTAGAAAGTGTCACGTGATGCTGGAGATCATGTGACGTAAATTAAATTAAATTAGAAAGTGTCACGTGATGCTGGAGATCATGTGACGTAAATGAAATTAAATTAGAAAGTGTCACGTGATGCTGGAGATTATGTGACACAAATTAAATTAGAAAGTGTCACGTGATGCTGGAGATCATGTGACGTAAATTAAATTAAATTAGAAAGTGTCACGTGATGCTGGAGATCATGTGACGTAAATGAAATTAAATTAGAAAGTGTCACGTGATGCTGGAGATTATGTGACACAAATTAAATTAGAAAGTGTCACGTGATGCTGGAGATCATATGACGTAAATTAAATTAAATTAGAAAGTTTCATGTGATGCTGGAGATTATGTGACACAAATTAAATTAGAAAGTGTCATGTGATGCTGGAGATCATGTGACGTAAATGAAATTAAATTAGAAAGTGTCACGTGATGCTGGAGATTATGTGACACAAATTAAATTAAATTAGAAAGTGTCACGTGATGCTGGAGATCATGTGACGTAAATGAAATTAAATCAGGAAGTGTCACGTAATGCTGGAGATCATGTGACGTAAATGAAATTAAATCAGGAAGTGTCACGTAATGCTGGAGATCATGTGACACAAATTAAATTAGAAAGTGTCACGTGATGCTGGAGATCATGTGACGTAAATGAAATTAATTAGAAAGTGTCACGTGATGCTGGAGATTATGTGACACAAATTAAATTAAATTAGAAAGTGTCACGTGATGCTGGAGATCATGTGACGTAAATGAAATTAAATCAGGAAGTGTCACGTAATGCTGGAGATCATGTGACACAAATTAAATTAGAAAGTGTCACGTGATGTAGGAGATCATGTGACGTAAATGAAATTAAATTAGAAAGTGTCACATGATGCTGGAGATCATGTGACGTAAATTAAATTAAATCAGAAAGTGTCAAGCAATACTGTGGATATCATGTGACATAAACACACAATTCTATTGGCTAGATAGGGAAGTCCCTGAATTGCAGGACTCTGAAGGTCCGCTTCTTGGTTGCTTAGCGCAAGTGGCAGTGCGAACGAGCGAATGCGCGATGACAACGCCGTACTTTTATCAGTTTAAGATCGGCCCGCTTCATGATTCCCGTAAAACGGGTCAATCCCTACTACCAAATCTGTTGGATTAGCAGAGCACTAACAGCCATTTTGACCAGTAAGAGGGGGTCTGGTGGGTACCATTAATCACCTGCACAATTATTTTTCTTCTCAGCATGAGACATGTACACAAATACGTAATGCTGGTAACTATGTAAACCATCCAAATTCTCATTTATTCTAAGAATATTTTTGGCCATACTGCCCCCTCCTACCTACAACCAGACCACCATCTCGACTCCTACATGATGACCACCATGCTTATCAAGTCACCGTCACCTCCAACCCTCCCTTTGGTCATCAATCATTTACTATTCTGATGCCTCAGGTGATCCCAGGCCACCAAACCTTGACTCCCAGTTTTCCATGATTTCCTTTCTCTCCTTTTGGTCCTCGAGGCCCTGGTGGACCCCTGGGTCCAGCTGCTCCTTTTGCTCCTTTCTGTCCCATGGCGCCCTGAAGAGAAGTGAAATAAACAGCAAATGGAACGAACGAACATCAGCAAAACCCTTGGATTTGTACAGGAAACGTGAAAATGACAAAAGTCAAATGATTACCGGTTGGCCACTCGTCTTTGCTTCTCCCTTTTTTCCTTTGGTACCACGGATCCCCTAGAAATGAGGACAACAGAGAATTTGAGTGTCACGGCTCAGCGGAGGGTCTTTACTTTTGTGTTTGTTTTTGTTCTGTTTTATTTATTTATTATCTCTCAATATTGTGCTATGCATGTCTTAGTTTTGTGGTTATCTGCCCTGTCCACTGTATGTGGAGCCCCAGGTAAGTGAGGCCACTGATTTTACGCGGATGGTGTGCTGGCCTGGCACTTTTCAAGATGAAGCTGCTGATGGCGTTGCATTTGGTCGTTTGCTTTCCTGCTTTTCCTGCCTTGTCTCTCGCACACACACACACACACACACACGGGAGATGATTTCTGTTGGTAATTCCACTTCCAGTCGAGGGATGGCACTGAAGATCTGTGATGTCACTTCCTGTAGTGTCACCTCCCCTTTCCAGCAGCCTTAAATAACCCACCAGCGAGATGATGGGCAGTCTCAACAAAGACTTGCGTCTGAGAAGACATCTCCAGTTCCAGTTATATGGGGGGGGGGGGGGGATCATCACTGGTGCCCCAGACCTTTACACCGTCCTGTCATTCCCACCAGTGATGGCTCCTGTCTCGTGTCGTCACATTAGACCCTGATGATCCCGCTCAAAGCATCTTTTGAGTTCTTGCAGGCTCATGTCCCGCTGAGGAGGAGATGGTGGACTTGACAGGCAGAAGAAGTACCAGGATGTTAGCGTCCTTACCTGCTGGCCTTTTCTCCCATGAGTGGCAGGTTTACCAAAGACACCAGCGTTGCCCTTAAGAAAGGAAACAAAAATGAAAATAAGGAGATAATCAGTAAAGGCTCAAGCTGCCCCGAGGTCCATGGCGTGTACGGTCACTCGGCAGACTTTTATCAGCCTGTGATTGGGGGGCTCGTAGTTCTCTCATGTTGTGTGAACACTGAAGTCTTCCTTTGGTGCACTGAAAAAAATGGACACGTACTCCACAGCACCCTGCACACGTGACCAGACACTTGTCATGAGCGCCATGCACTTCAATGCGGTGTGCGGTGCAATGGGGTCTCCTTCATCAAATGGATTAAGGTGTCCGCGCCAACCAGTCAGCCACCCTGACACCGTCCAGCACAGCGGCTCTGATTACGGTGGCACACAGAAGTGTCACGTTTGGACGATGAAGTGTCTGAAACGAATGGAAGCCCTCTGATGGGAGTCATAGTAAACACTGAGGACCAAAGGACCGAGCCACCCACCGAGTGGCCTTTCATCTCAACACTGCTATCTAAGAGCTCAGTGAGCTCATGGCTGGCCTCTCGCTGTCCCTCCGCAGCCTGAACACTGTGAGTAATATGGCGTTGCTATGTCTGGTATGAACGGATTCTGACAAAAGGGTCGGGAGATGAAATGATACCAGAGTCCAAACTGGGAGAGCAAGGAATCGAGATGTCAAACCAAACTGCTAAATGATGAAGTGTCACTGCAGGCGACCTCCAAAAACCAGACGGGATGACAAAGACCACATAATGGCAGTAAAAAAAACAAAAAAAACAAAATGGCACCGTGATAGAAAAAAATCCTAAAAAAATAATAATAATAAATTACACAGTGATTTATTCTGAAGCTACATAATTAATAACTAATACAATGTGGCCTAAAATGGTCAAAATATTGAATGCTATAACAGGGATCAGCAATTCCCTTTGCACTCTTCACCCTCACTGAAACTTAGGCCAGCAGTGGCAGCTCTGTGGGGCGTCTCTTCGTTCTTTCCCGATGAGAATCTCTTCTTCAAACCCCCCTAAGGCCAATCAAAGGATGCGCTCCCCTTTCTGGTGGGATGGGCTGCTGACACTCAAACACGTAGCCCACCTATCGTTCTACAGCTCAGACATCTAGCCCCACACGGCCCCTCCAAACCACTCAAGCACTTAGCCCCACCTAGCTGACAGCCAATCAAGTGTCTGGCTCCACCCAACCTGTTGCTTCTCAAGCACTTAGCCCCACCTAGCTGACAGCCAATCAAGTGTCTAGCTCCACCCAACCTGTTGCTTCTCAAGCACTTAGCCACGCCTAGTCTACCCCCTCCCAGTCTGTAGGTACTCAATCATCCATCACCACCCAACCAGTTGCCACTTGTGGTAGATGGCCGGCTGTTCATCCCGGCCGATACCCCCAGGCCACTAGATGGAGCCCTCCCTGTAGCATGGAAGTGCCCCGAAGACCAGCAGGGAATTATGGACAATGGAGTTTTTATTCCCAACCCTGCTGGACACCGTGGGGCCCACCAGAGGACGCTGCAGGGAGGCTCAAGGACTCTTACGTGCCCTATAACCCAGAAGTACGTCCTGATCACATGACCAGAATAATAAATAATAATAATTCATTACATTTATATAGCGCTTTTCTCAGTACTCAAAGTGCTATCCACACAGGGAGGAACCGGGAAGCGAACCCACAATCTTCCACAGTCTCCTTACTGCAAAGCAGCAGCAGCACCACTGCGCCACCTGTGAGGACCAGAAGGAACGACGTGCTTCCGGGTTGAAGAAAAGGACTTTTTATCTGACCCAGAAGTTATAAGGAATCATGGACTGTAGGATTGGAAACACTTCCGGGTCAGGAAGGACTGTGGGAAAGCCCAGACGCTGAGCTGAGCTGGGAGGTAGGGTGGCGAAGTGTCTGGGAGAGGAGGATTGATTATTGTTATTGATTATAGTGTACTTGTATGTGGAGTGGAGGGTGCTTTATGCACAGTATTATTATAAAATAAATAATAATTATAGTTTTACCTATGTGTTTGGAGTGGTATCTGAGGGTTCAAGGGAGCTCTAGCGCCCCCTACTGCTACACCCTCAAGCACCAAGCCACACCTACAGTAGCTGACAAGCCCCACTCAGCCTGTAGGTACTGAGTCATCTATCACCTCCCAATCTCCTGCCACTCAAGCACCCAGCCAATCAAGTGTCTAGCCACACCCAACTGGTTGCCATTCAAGCACTTCACCCCACCTAGTTGACTGCCACTCAAGCACTTAGCCCCACCCAACCTTCAGCAGATAGCCCTGCCTACTTGACAGCCAATCAAGTGTGTAGCCCCTCCCAGCCTGTAGCCGCTCAAACATCTATTCCTGCCTAATGTGTTGCCACTCAAGTACTTTGCTCCGCCCAGTTGGTTGCCACTCAAGTATCAAGCCCCGCCCAGGTTGCTTAGTGCTCTCAGACACCCGCCTTCCCCTTCCCACTGCCTGTGAGGGTCTGTCTGTTATCTTTACTCAAACCCAGTAATGGGCACCGAGTGATTTAAAAACCAAATGTTTGTAAAAAAAATAAATAATAATTTTCGTGGACCCTGCACCAGTTTAGATTTTCAGGCTTTTGTGGGGTCCAAATGGATAATAAGGGGTCCCAACCCTTCCCAGAGCACCTCATTGACTTTAATGAGTAGAAAAGACAGCTCTGTAAGTGGCTTGAACCAGCGCCGCCCCCCCACCAGGTAAACAGCCCACTTTAAGGGTGGTTTTTCCCAGATATTTTCTTGTTACTTAATTGGATGGTATCATGACCCATAAGCAGATGTCCCCGCCCAGCCTTTGTTGGTTCCCATGTGGGTATTTTGGAAATGTCTACCTTTTTCCCAGGTGGTCCATCAGCTCCAACAGGTCCCCACTTTCCTGGTAATCCCTAAGGATAAAGAAAAAAAAAAGTAAACGTCTCCCAGATGCTGAGTTACGGTGGCAAAAAACGAAAAACGAGGAGGTCAGCACTCGGCTACTCACCCGAATCCCCTTTGGGCCCACGAGACCTGCTGTCCCCGCTGTTCCGGTTTCTCCCTTAAAGAGCAGCAGACACATTTAATGGTAAAGTTATGCATGCAAGTCACGGTCACGCTGGCCATTCATTTCCTTTACTGGATGAAAGCTGTTCAAGGCCCACACGGTAAAGTCGGACACGAGGGTCTTGAGAACGTGGGGACTGCAGTTGGGTGGATTACATGCCCTTCGTTCCTCTCATCCTCTACACATCCATTCAATCTGCCCATACTTGCTTTCAATAAGCTGTAAAGCTGTCATGTCGTGGACTAGGAGTCCCAAAGCACTTCCAAAAAATGCCCACCAGAGGGGGATATCAACATCCCTACCCCAGCTAATAGTAAGGACAAGCACTGAATCTTTATAAAATTAAAAGATTTATTCGTCACAAAAACCATCCCAATCAATCACTATGAAGCAAATTCTAAAATCAAGCCCAACTTCCATAAAACGTCACGTTAAATAAACCTGAAAAATCTTCAAAACAAAACTGCGTCAAGATTCCCAACCTCAGACAAAGTTAAACAGAAGACGAGCAGGAAATGAAAACGAATAAAAAAATTAACAACTCGTAAAAAGGGTCGCCGAATACGTGACATGCACATAAAGTGCTTCCAAGAATTTGTCACTCACCGGTGGTCCAGGATATCCTTTCCATCCTTTCTGCCTCTTCGTTCCTGGTCTCCCAACGATTCCATACTTTCCAGCTTTTCCAGGGGCTCCACGTTGACCTAACTGTCCCTGAGAGGAAACCAAGGCGCGCGTCACTAAGTGAGTGTCTGTGACTCTGATCGACGCGGCGCACACCCCCATGTTTCTGAGACCACCACGAGCTGACTCCCTGATGCCTAATGTCATCTGGGGGACTCGGACTCTTAGCTCTATGAACTGATGATCTGCCATGACAACCTTGACACGTATCTCAACATGACTGCCTTCTGAGGAGATGTTTGCTACAAGACCCTCAAGCTGCACCTTTAGGATCTTCACAAGAGGTTTCCCATGAAACGTTCCTCATCTTCTTACTTTCCACAAGACAAGTCTAACTGAGGGGCGGCACGGTGACACAGTGTGTAGCGCTGCTGCCTTGCAGTTAGGAGACCTGGGTTCACTTCCCGGGTCCTCCCTGCGTGGAGTTTGCATGTTCTCCCCGTGTCTGCATGGGTTTCCTCCCACAGTCCAAAGACATGCAGGTTAGGTGCACTGGTGATTCTAAATTGTCCCTTGGTGTGTGCGTGTGTGTGTCCTGCGGTGGGCTGGCGCCCTGCCCAGGGTTTGTTTCCTGCCTAGCGCCCTGTGTTGGCTAGGATTGGCTCCAGCACACCCCCGTGACCCTGTAGTTAGGATATAGCAGGTTGGAAAATGGATGGATGAATGGATGGAAGTCTAACTGAAGGTGTGAAGCGCCGGTGTAGCTCCTCATCCTCACTTCTCCAAGACGGGCTCACGCTTCTGTACTTTGTGAAGGTCCACATGCGGAGCAGTCCTTCATCCTCATTTTGCCCACCCATCGTTATAACTTGGTCTACTCTAGCCATGGAGGGCTTACAGAAAGCCTCCCCTCACTGGGGTTAATAGGGAGTGATGGTGACACCTACTTTCTGTCCTGGAAGTCCTTGTTTCCCTCGGTCTCCCGATGCTCCTCTGTAGCCCTGTGTTGGAAAAGAGAAATGGACATGAAGAAATGCTGAGCGTGATGGAACTCTCCTCCAACACAATGAAGAGGTGAACCAGAATCGTTATCACCTCTCGGGTTTTTAAAAAGTTCACCAGTCACTCTCCCGGGCACTTAGTTGGGACGGTTTGAGGTCTGACGGCGTCCATTTTAGAACATCAACCTCCTTCCCTCCCTCCCTTCCTCCTTCCTCTGCCAAAATGGCATCCGTCCTCCTCCAAAAACCTTAAGAACCGTAACTTTAATCGTATGGAAAATAAGAAACAAAACGTAATCATTAACAGCACTTGGCTATTGTGGTCGCTTCAAGGGAGTCTTTTTGAAGATAGATTTGCTTTATTTTTGTTTTTTAACTTCGAATCTTCTGAAAGTAAATCTTTACATTTAAAAGGAAGAGTACAGTAATCCCTCCTCCATCGCGGGGGTTGCGTTCCAGAGCCACCCGTGAAATAAGAAAATCCGCGAAGTAGAAACCATATGTTCATGTGGTTATTTTTATATATTTTAAGCCCTTATAAACTCTCCCACACTATTATAAACATTCCACGCACAATTATACAGCATAAACCCTTTGTATTCTCTTAGATATTAGGTAAGATTCATTGAAATTATGTATGTAAACACAGTAAAACCTAAATATTATTTTAAAGATATCGAGCGTCTCCGATATCACATACATTACAGCCATTACGACAGACAGGCCACCAGCAATAAATACGTACAATGCAAGAAAAATTGTATACAGTAAAATGTGTGTACAGCGACACTAAACTATGTACATGTAATAAGTACTGTACGTAAATAATTAATTATGGTTACTCACCAACAATGACACGACGACTTGTCCGATAACGATGAGTTTAATTTTACTGCACAACAAAGGAGAGCGTTACAGCTCTTCTAAAGGAGCCTCTTGTTGTTCTTCTTCCATCACTCTTCAATCCAAAACCCTAAAGCAGATTCCATCCAGACTACTGCCTTATCACGTCCACTTGCAACTCGTTTTGCGCCCTGGTTAAAGGACACTGCGGCCGTAGATCTTATATGCTTTTCCTCCTTTTTAAATAAAAAGAATTGTGGACTCATTGATGCTGTAATGGTGTCCTGCAGCGGTGTAGCTGTTCCCTTCCTTCAACATATCCAAAACTTTTACCTTTTCTGCAATCATTTGCATCTTCTGTCGGCGCTTGTGCACGTTAATGCTGAATGAGTGAGATTAGTACTTCCTGGTTAATGCAGCACTCCGTCGCTGAGCCAATCAGCAGCACACAGGAACTTAACCGCATGCTCTGATTGGGTAGCTTCTCAGCCATCCACCAATAGAGTCCCTTGTTTCAATTCAAGTGGGCAAATCAACTGAGGAAGCACACGTACTGTAGACCGCAGACATCCGCGAAGCAGTGAAAAATCCGCGATATATATTCACATATGCTTACATTTAAAATCCGCGATGGAGTGAAGCTGCGAAAGACGAAGCGCGATATAGCGAAGGATCACTGTAGTTTTCTGTTTGTGGACCAGGGTTTTAATGAATGTTTTCCCCCTCCCTAAGGGTTACCAGATACCTGCAAACCCAAAGGAGGACACCGAAGGTCCTAAAGGAGGACGCAGCCCGTTCTATTCACGAAACACAGTGTGAGCTGTGAGCCACAATGAAAACAGCTAGTGTGACAGGTCACAAAACGAGTCACCAAAATGGAAAGTTACAGTAGAACTATGCAGTTTTGGATTTTTCAGAGGAGGTGACTTTTTGCAGCAGTTCATTGTTCCCGGCAACACAGGCGTGGAAGTCCAGACAAGAACCTTCTTAAAATTGTACTTTACCGTGTTTCTGTGTTTTTCGCGGTTTAACGCGTCGTCATAAATCAGCGGTGCCCTTGTTTGCAACGGACACGTGAGAATTGCAAACCAAACTCTTCGCTCTGTTTTTGGTGTGTCCTTCAGCAAAGCACACATACCTCATTTTCACGTGGTCCGAGAATTTGCATTTCCACTTGTTAGTGTTGCTGCTGGGCGACACTTTTAGATCAAAGACTACTGCATGTGTCCTGCGGTGGGTTGGCACCCTGCCCGGGATTGGTTCCTGCCTTGTGCCCTGTGTTGGCTGGGATTGGCTCCAGCAGACCCCCGTGACCCTGTGTTCGGATTCAGAGGGTTGGAAAATGGATGGATGGCGAAGTGGGCGTCGGCGCATAGCCGTGTCTCGAGTTTGATAAAACATAGATGATTTATGTGACGATGCAGGTCCGCTCCACGCTCCCGATGTCCTGAATTCGACACCGTCGGTAATGTCACCGAGATGAGCTGACATAGGAGGACAATCCTCTAATGAAGCCAGGGGATAGTGCAAGAATGCCAAGTGCTTTTATTAAAAACAAGACAATCAAAACAAAAAGTGCAGTACACCAGAGGTTCAATAAATCCATAAAAACAAGTGTTCAGTGAGGATAAAAAACCAGAAATAAATAAATCCGATAAAATCCGAGGTTAACAATCAGAAGTTAAATTGCAGTCTAATTCTTCCTGATCACAGCCCACCTCCGTCTCTCATTCTCCCCGGCTCACCCATAACTCCCACAGCCGGTGGAGACCCAACAGCCACGCGCTCCTTTCAGCCGACCTCCATCTTGGCTTCCATAAGGACATCACGGCCAGACTGTCTGAGGTTGGCACTCCTCCCTTCATCCTTTGCGCTTACGCAGTCGCTCCTCAGATCCCTCGGGAGGACACCTGCCTTGCTCACCCTACTCCAGTAGAACATTCAGTGGGGCGTCACAACCGAACGCTCCTTCGTGGGTCCCCACCTCGTGCCGTCTCCTCCGTACAGGCGGCCAGATCCTGCTCTTTCCCGTCCTTTAACCTCCTTTTTCTTCCTCTATACATCTATATCCATCTATCCATCCATCCCCTTTCCTGCTGCTGACCCATATATATACATACCCCCGTGAGTCCATGGGCACAGCACTTTAATCACACGTCGAAGGACGCCAATGAGGCAATTGAGAATGATTGCACCCACATGTGCAGGTGTGACTCGCTCCAACTACCTCATTAACTCCCCGCGGTCGTGCAGTCGCGCCCACGGAGAACGACACGGCTATACGGGTTTATGTTTTTTAAAGCCGCGGACCCGCTATACCACAATTTATGTAAAACAAAGATGATGGCGTGCGATTTCAGCCAACAACACGGTCAAGTCAGTGATTGAAGAAAGCCGGACATTTTCACCCTTTTAGGCAATGCCTGGCGAACGGAGGACACAACGCCGAAAATTGAGGACATGTCCTCGTTTTGCCGGACGTCTGGTAACCCTACCCTACCCTCCCTTTCCTCAGTTTCTGAATATTAAAGCGCTGAGTGCCTTTTCTTGGGCCTGTGTAAGCCAAAAGCCTGCTTCTTGATTTTGTGTCTAGGCCTTGTTGAAGCCTTCAGGCCTCGGTTTTTGGAGGAAACGCCTCAATTGTGAGTTCTGAGATCTCAGCAGATCATAACTCCCTCCCTGCCTGCCTCAATCTCCATCTCCTCTCTACCTCCTCCATTTTGGCAGAGATTAAGAGACCATGGAGTCTTGACATTGGGTGGATGACATTTTGACAGAAGCAGGGAGGATGAATGATGGAGGGAGAAGGATATGCTAAAATGGACACCATATGCCTTCTTGCCGCCTTGGCTGCCATGATACCAACTGTGTAGGCTTCTTGCAAGGACTCTGTTGGCGGGAGTTGGGGTGGGGGGGGGGGGGGGATGAGGGGTAATTCGGACCCTCAATAAAGATCTGGCCAAAGTTTACTCTCATTTTCTTACCTCCTTCCCTGGCATCCCAGTGGGTCCAAGCTTTCCTTGATGTCCTCTTTCTCCCTGAAGTCCTTTTGACCCCTTTGGTCCCAAAGGTCCTTCATGCCCGTGGTTGCCCTGCAATAAGAGAGTCAGTGGGAAAAAGTCAAACACACCCACCATCGCACCACGTGGAAAGGGGGCTTCTGCTTTCCTTTACTTTCCAGCACTTTCTTTCTTTCCTTGCTTCTTTCCTTCCTTCATTCCTTTGCGGGATGGCTAAAGGAAGCGACAATCTGGTCTGACTGGGATAAGCTGGAGTACGGACTGCCTGTCTGCCTCAAACCTCGGGCCCGCGGTACAACAACACTCATGGCCTAAAAATCCAGGCTTCCCTAAGTTGTCACACATGGCAGGTTCAACGCGGTAAATGACAGTGACAAAGACACTCACGGTCTGGCCCTTCTGTCCAGCAGGGCCTCGGGGTCCCGTCACTCCAGGACGACCCTACAAAGAGAACAAGATACTTCAGAGGCAGGGGGGTCTCAGGGGGCTGCGATGGCCCCAAGCAGTTTGAGAACTAGAAGCCGAATCTCGCCGTTGTGTTTCTCTGCTTGCCAGTGCAGACCCTCGGACCCTCGGACAGGAGCCTGCAGCAGCTCAGTACTTGCAAGAAATAAACAAAAATTAGAAATGTATGTTTTGGACTTGTAATAATTATTTCTTTGAAGTTTCTTTCAAAACAGTCGACGCACTGAGATTAAAACAACGAGGAAAATGGAAGTGTCCTGGAGGATAAAACTGTCATTTTTTTTAATGAGTGGGGACAGCTTTATGTTAAATTTTGCTCAAATGGAAGACGGTGAACTACTTTATAAAATGGACCTAACTTGTTTAAAGGCCCCCTGAAGCAAATTTCGTGACTAAAGTACAAAGTTGATTTACATGGAGAGCATCTTCTCTTACTCACATCTGCATTCTGTCTTTTGGTGGACTGATGATTTATGACCCAAACACCTTTGTACGTTCTCTCTGTCCGGTGCCAGTCATTTATAACTTTCAAGTAATTGATGGTGCTTTTAGTTTAAAAGCGGTCAGACAGTTTATGAGTTCATGGTAAAAGAAAGCAGAGACAACATGAGGGTGCAAGCATAAGTGCGAGGATGAGAGCTTTTGGGGCGGAGCCATCCATCACCAGCATAGCCAGCCAATCACGAGGTCTGGAACTGTGGGACACCATAGGCGCCAAAATGAAATGACACCCAATGTGTTAACTGCGTTTTACATACGCAAGTGGGACATTTAATTCTGTCCACTGTGTTATGGGAGGAAAGAGGTGGAAGAAAAATCAAGAAGATTGAAAGTCCATTCCTGTGAATCTGATTAAGTGCATAAAGAAGATCAGGGTTTGTTTGTTCTTATGAACTCATTCTGTCACATTTCCTGTGTCTGGGTGCCATCTCAGTAAAAACCAAGGGTATTTTTTGGGGGTGTCGCACGAACCAAATGCATTCACACATTATCTGGCGTCACTGACGTGAAGTTGCGACCCCCAAGTTTGATCGTTGGATCTTTAGTTCCACAAGGCAAATGAGCCGGCGTTTTCCCACCACCAGAAAAGACTTTGTTTTCAGGAACCGATGTGTTCCTGTGTCATGTAGGCCCGGTGTCACGCGGTGTTCCCACCACACAACAGGAACTGTAACCTTTATGCAGAATATGTGGTGTACAAAGACGCAGAACAAAGTGCGACACAATCAGGAGTTCATAGGGGACATCAACCCCACCACACCACACACCTCACTGCTTTGAAGCAATCGCACACTTCAAGGGAGAGATCATTGCTGTGATGGGGTGTATTAGATGGTGCACCAGGGAGGGGACTATGAAGAGTGATATGGTGTGAAGTTCTGAATTTCCTCTTGGAATTAATCAAGTTTATGTAATTTAATCCAATCTAATCGCAGTGTTCGATCTTCAGTGATAACTCTCCAAAGTCCAAACGACTAACGGATTTATAAGATGGTGGCAACACTTCTGGTTATCCAATCAGCACAATTCATCACCTGAACCACACCCATGATAGCTCTTGGTTGAACGAAAAGTATACACTCTGGAGTAGAAGCTAAAAAAAAATAAAAATACCAAGGACTACAAATGGCCCAAGTTGTGGTGGTGGGAATGCTACAAATATTTCTAAAATGTTCCAGAAAAAGGTGGATAAGTGCCTAACGATTTCAAAATTCTAGGTTCTTCGATCAGACGGAAGGCACTCCCACTGAAAATACCCAATGATCAGTAGTCTATGAAACAGTAACTCACATAAATCCTCTGCCACAAAAAACACTCGTTATTTTTGGTCAGAGACATTGCTCGAGTTCGAACAGCAGAAGACAACTGGTGATCAGTATCCTATGAATAAGTAGCTCAAGCAAATCTCCCCCACATGAGAAACACTCACTATTTTTGGTCGGAAACATTGCTTGATTTCGAACAGCAGAAAATTAGTGGTGTACAGTGTATCCAGAAGTATTCACAGCACATCACTTTGTCCACATTTTGTGATGTCACAGCCTTATTCCAAAATGGATTAAATTCTTTTTTTTTCCTCCAAATTCTACACACAACACCCCATAATGACAACGTGAAAAAAATTTACTTGAGATTTTTGCAAATTTATTAAAAATAAAAACATTGAGAAAGCACATGTCCATAAGTATTCATAGCCTTTGCCGTGAAGCTCCAAACTGAGGTCAGGTCCATCCTGTTTCCCCTGATCATCCTTGAGATGTTTTTCCTGCAGCTTCATTGGAGTCCACCTCTGGTAAATTCAGTTGACTGGACATGATTTGGAAAGGCACACACCTGTCTATATAAGGTCCCACAGTTGACAGTTCATGTCAGAGCACAAACCAAGCATGAAGTCAAAGGAATTGTCTGTAGACCTCCGAGACAGGATTGTCTCGAGGCACAAATCTGGGGAAGGTTACAGAAAAGTTTCTGCTGCTTTGAAGGTCCCAATGAGCACAGTGGCCTCCATCATCCGTAAGTGGAAGAAGTTCGAAACCACCAGGACTCTTCCTAGAGCTGGCCGGCCATCTAAACGGAGCGATCGGGGGAGAAGGGCCTTAGTCAGGGAGGTGACCAAGAACCTGATGGTCACTCTGTCAGAGCTCCAGAGGTCCTCTGCGGAGAGAGGAGAACCTTCCAGAAGGACAACCATCTCTGCAGCAATCCACCAATCAGGCCTGTATGGTAGAGTGGCCAGACGGACGCCACTCCTTAGTAAAAGGCACATGGCAGCCCGCCTGGAGTTTGCCAAAAGGAACCTGAAGGACTCTCAGACCATGAGAAAGAAAATTCTCTGGTCTGGTGAGACAAAGATTGAACTCTTTGGTGTGAATGCCAGGCGTCACGTTTGGAGGAAACCAGGCACCGCTCATCACCAGGACAATACCATCCCTACAGTGAAGCATGGTGGTGGTAGCATCATGCTGTGGGGAACAGGGAGACTAGTCAGGATAAAGGGAAAGATGACTGCAGCAATGTACAGAGACATCCTGGATGAAAACCTGCTCCAGAGCGCTCTTGACCTCAGACTGGGGCGACGGTTCATCTTTCAGCAGGACAACGACCCTAAGCACACAGCCACAATATCAAAGGAGTGGCTTCAGGACAACTCTGTGAATGTCCTTGAGTGGCCCAGCCAGAGCCCAGACTTGAATCCGATTGAACATCTCTGGAGAGACCTTAAAATGGCTGTGCACCGACGCTTCTCATCCAACCTGATGGAGCTTGAGAGGTGCTGCAAAGAGGAATGGGCGAAACTGGCCAAGGAGAGGTGTGCCAAGCTTGTGGCATCATATTCAACAAGACTTGAGGCTGGAATTGCTGCCAAAGGTGCATCGACAAAGTATTGAGCAAAGGCTGTGAATACTTATGGACATGGGATTTCTCAGTTTTTTTATTTTTAATAAATTTGCAAAAATCTCAAGTAAACTTTTTTCACGTTGTCATTATGGGGTGTTGTGTGTAGAATTCTGAGGAAAAAAATAAATTGAATCCATTTTGGAATAAGGCTGTAACATAACAAAATGTGGAAAAAGTGATGATGCGCTGTGAATACTACCGGATGCACTGTTTCATTACTCTACAAATCAGTAGCTCATGTAAATCCTCGGCCATGAAAAACACTCGTTATTTTCGGTCGGAGACATTGCTCGATTGTTGAACAGCAGAAGGCTGACATTTCTACACAACATAGAAAGCTGGTCAAAGTGGCTCAATTCTAAACGGGCATCGGGCAGTGAAAGAGGTCGCCTAGCTTACGGCACATGGAAATTCGCTGTTATCATTATACCTCCTCACCATCGAGGCCAGGGAGTCCCATCCCTCCAGTGGTTCCTTGCACACCCTGCAGGGGGAAAAATAAAAGAGGTCCATTACCAGTCTGCATGAAACATTTCGTTTCTGACAATAAAAAAATGAATGAAAATTCATAAGTACTGAGAAATTCTGAGCGGCAAAGAATCGTTATTGGAAAATTCAACAATCCATCCGTTCATTTTCTAAGTCTCTGATTTGGTTCTGGGGTACCAGACAGACCCACCCAGGGTGCAAGGCAGGAAACAACACTGGACAGTCACACACCAGCACTCATCTACCAAAGGTAAAAGGTCACATGCAGGACAGATGTGTCACAGTTTAGCCAACGTTGGTACCTTGATACCCTTTTCTCCTCTGGGTCCAGTGGGTCCAGGATGTCCATCTTTTCCCTGGTAAGAAGAAGAAAATTAGCAAACAAAGAGAACTTGAAGAGCACGTCTACTCAAAATATCATAGAACATTTGAACTGAGCCAATTTTCTTTCAGTAAAATAAGGGGTTAACTTTATTTTCTTTAGTACGGACCACCATTCTGGTTTATTTTGATATTTTTTCTGTCTCTCTTTGCTTCTTTTGGAGTAATTTATATTCATTTAGGGCTTTTTAATGGTGGAGAACCAAACTGATGGAGGTTGAATTGATTAGTGATCAAGTTTGTTGGTACCCCTCCACAAAAAAAAAATAAAAGAAGAACCCACCATTGTCTCTGAAACTGACCAAAATAATTGGCACCCATCATTGTCTATTCCATATTTAACCAAAAAAATGAAAATAGCATGGACACAAATGATGGGACCCTTCACCTTATATTTGGTGGCACAACCTTTAGAGTTTGCCACCCCTGCACACAAGCGATTCCTGGAGGTCTTCATGAGACTTCTGCACCCGTCCACCAGACGTTTGGCCCACTCGTCCGGAGCAAACTGCTCCAGTGATGTCAGGTTTGAAGGGGGTCTCTTCTCTAGACGCCATGCTTCAGTTCTCTTCACAGATGTTCAATGGGATTCAAATCAGAAGACCACTTCAGAATAGTCCCATGTTTTCTTCTTGGCCATTCTTGGGGGCTTTGTGTTTTGTGAGGATCCATGACTGGTGACTCAGATGGAGTTTTCTGACACTGGGCAGTACGTTTCACTCCAGAAGGTCTTGATAGTCCTGAGATTTCATTGTTCCCTGCACAGACTCAAGGCCCCCCTATACCAGATGAAGCCAAGAAACCCCAAAACATAACCGAGCCTCCTCCATGTTTCACAGCAAGTCTGGTGTTCTTTTCTTCGAAAGCTTTGTTTTTTCGCCTGTGGACATGGAGCTGATGTGACCTGCTGAAAAGCTCCAGTTGTCTCTCATCTGTCCAAAGGACATTCTCCCAGAAGCCACTGGGGCTTGTCAGTGTGCATTTTAGCAGATTCCAGTCTGGCTTTTTTTATGTGGAGTCCTCCAGGGTCTTCCTACATTCAAAATGTGACATAATGTGCGATCAGACACTGGGGGGGCCTCGACCATGGAGTTTAGCTTCTTCCTCTTTGGAAGTTGTCCTTAACTTTTTGTCCACCATTCTCACTGTCCTTCTGCCCATTCTGGGGTCGATTTTTCTCTTGTGGAGGTTGGCTACAGTCCCATAGACCTTCAACGTCTCCGTAATATTTGCAACTGTTGTCACAGGAACATCAAGCTGCTTGGAGATGGTGGTCTTCTCGCCTTTGCCTGTAACATGCTGGTCTATCAGTTTCTATCAGACTGCTCTCTCCTTTGCTTTCTCTGCTCCATGTGCAGTGTGGGACACACGATGACACCAAACAGCAGAGTGACGATTTTTCTTCATTCTCCATGCACAATTGGAGACGTGTGTGATACGAATTCAAGAAAACAGCGAGTTTTAAAAATCCCTTAAGTCCAATGATTTAGGATCTTTTCTAGGGGGTCCCAACACGTGTGTCCAGGCCATTTTAGAAGATCTTTGTAGAACAAGCCACACTTGATCTCTTGTCACACTCACTTTGCTTTACTCGATGACATGTCAAAGCCCTGCAAATACACAGGGGACAATGGCTTTTCACTCTGTCACTTTTTCCAAAGGCATACGGGACTTTTTCAGTGAGGTGGAAGGGGTCCAACACATTTATGCGTGTCGTGTTTGTTATGTGAATTTTTAGCATTAGACTTTTGCCCCGTACTTTGTCCTTGAGTTTCGGTTTAGCGTTTCTGGTTTTTCTGTTTCTCTCCCTGATCTCTTTTTGTTATTTTTGACTTCGTCTTTTCTTCAGGAACCTTCCTTATAAAAAAAATTTTGGCCTTCATTTTGAAGTCAATACAACTGAGGGGGCTGTCAAAATCTAAAAAAACAGCCAAAGTCGAAACCAAAAGAACAGAATCTTTTGGGACATCTAAAACTTATCAAAGTCTAGGATGCCACGTGTGCCAGGGCAGCATCTTGAATACCCATGCTGCACATACCTCTGTCCCTTTAATCCTTTATGCCATGGCACCGGGTAGAGGAACATTTAGATTCCACCTCCCAACACACCCCAATTTTTCATAATGAAGCTCTAAGTATCGCTGAACGCATCCCACCTACCTCAAAGTCTCCTTTCCACCTTGGCCACTTTTACCCAATGCCTGGAATAACAAAGCCCAGAGACTACAGACATCTTACCGGATATCCTTGTACTCCCATTTGTCCTTTAGGCCCTGGGGGTCCATGGTTCCCTGGAGGTCCTGGCAGACCCTGATCTCCTCCTTGTCCATGAATGCCTTGAAGACCCTTGTTACGAGACATAATGGAATGAGTTTAGTCATCAGTGCCCTCTTTGACGCAGAGGAATGATTAAACAGGAGGAACGTGACAAGAGAGGAACTTACTGACACTCCCTTGAAGCCTCTGGGCCCTGGCATGCTTTGGCGACCCTGTCCAGAGAAGAAGAAGAAGAACACAGAAGATGAGGATGGAGGAGACCAGCGTGGATGTGACACACCCAAGGAAAGAGTCGTCAAGTGAGCTCCCAGGGTGAGAATGTGAGGGCGGCAAGCGTCCAGAGGGGACACCTACAACTACAAGTCAATAAGACAGGCGAGTCGCCTCTGCTATTCCTCAATAATGGATTCCCTGGCAGACAGAACATTCCCTGAAGGAAGTGAGGTGGCAAGAAAACTCACAGGAACACAAGCAATGGTCACCAAGTGCGTCAGGCACTTCACTGGCATGCAAGGTGGTGTCGTGAGGTACAAGCTGGTGGTTGGGTTTGTGGAATTCTACTTACCAGAAGGCCTGGTTTTCCTTGTTCTCCTTGCCGGCCCTTTTCCCCCTGCAGACAGAAATTCAAAATGAGCCGATGAGCCGACCGTGTGATCCCATGGTGACATGCTGCTGTCACTTCTTCACTCTTTTGCCTGCCTCCATTAGTTTCCATTCCTTGGCATTTATAAAAGGTGGTTAGAGGCAGGCAGAGAACAAATCCATCCATCCATCCATCAGTAACGGCTTTGTCCAGGAGTCAATCCGGCCAGCAATGAACAAAAGACAGGAGCCAACCCTGAATGGCACCTCTGCAAACCTCCTTCTTTTATGTCTCTAGTCCTGCTCATCACATGAGGGACACCTGATCAATGCTGCAGGGCAACAGACATGGATAGGAGGGGCCAGGCCTAATGACAGGCAAAGGGGTGTGGCTAGGGGCGGAGCTTCTGCCAGCCCCTGACAGAGGGGGCTCCAGTGCAGCAAAGGGCACATTTACCCATGTTTCTAGCCTTATTGGGGCCCTAAGCAGTATAACTAGTTTGGGATCCCCCTCCCCACCCCTTTTCTCTGTGTGGGATGAGGGTCCCCAAATCCCTAAGGGGCCCAAAGCAGTCATTATTGGGTCCTTATTCTCTCAAATGTATTATTATCATTATCATGTATAGAGTACAGTGAAATTTTTTTTCTTGTATTTGTGGCAAAGCACAAACACTTAAGGGACATCCTCTCTCTGCTCTGAAAGGGTAAGCAATACCACCCTGAGTCAAGAGGGGGCACTGTAGTTAATGACCGTCCTCCTTTTCACCTGCAACTCAGAAGGATGCCAGGTGCAGGACGAATGACGTCACCTTCACATCCTCCGTTGAGGCTCAATGAGTTGTCATTCTTGGAAAACACTGGACTGCTCTCTCGGGGTTGAGGAAGCCCAACTGCCCTTAAGGGAGGAGTTGGCATCCAATTCATGAGGGATGAAAGCACGGAAGACGGGACTGACAAGTGGATAAGAGTGGCAGCAGCTGTTCTGCGGGCACTGCACTGGATGGCGGTGGAAGCTGAATTTAAAGACAAAGTTCTCAGTTGAGCAGTCAATCTACGCCCCTACCCTCAACTCTGGTCATCTCTGTTGGTAACGACCCAGAGAATGAGACCGCGAGTACAAGATGAGGTTTTTACAGAGAGCTGCTGGCTTGACACTTCCTGACAGGGTGAGAAGCTCAGCGATTCGGGAGAGCCTCAGAGTAGAGTTGCTGTTGCTCCCGTTGGAGAGGAGCTCAGTTGAGGTGGTTTGGACATATCATAAAGATGCCCCCCTAGATGCCTCCCACTGGGCACATCCCACTAGCTGAAGACTTCACTGCAGACCCCGGACATGTTGGAGGGATCATTTATCTCGACTAGCTTAGGAATGCCTGGGATTTGCCTGAGAAAAGTTGGAATCTGTACAGAGAAGTCTGGGTGACTACCGCCATGACTCTCAGCAGGTACAAATGGCTTGAGAAGATGAGATGAGTTTATTAACGCAGCCACATTTACTCATTCTGCGCCAACCTCAAGTTCCCAGTCAACCCAACACTCCTGACATCTTTGACTTGAGGAAGGAAATGAGAAGAGGATCTCTGTGTGAACAGCTGAGCTATAATAAACCCTCCTCCAAAATCCCCTCTCCCCCAGATTTAACAGCCATGGAGTACCTTGGGTCCGGGTTTGCCAGGAAGTCCAGGTGGGCCAGCTTTGCCCTTTTCTCCCTGTTTAAACAAAAATGACATTTATTTCCACAGACCTTGTACCATTAGAAATAAAGATGAGCTTCGACTGACCATTTGTTCAAATGGACCATTAATGCATTGCTCTGAAATGTCCCTGGGTGCCAAGGAATGCCAATCCATTCATTCAACTCTCCACTTCTGAACACGCAGCATCTGATTTAGAGTCACGGAAAGCTGGAAAGTATCCATGCAATACCTTCCTGGCAGGAGAGTCCTCTGCTACTCACCTGAGCACCGATGCGTCCCAGTGGCCCATGAGCTCCTGTGCTTCCTGGGACACCCTAAAAAAAAATAAAATCACTTAATGAAGCATTTGTCTATTTTCTGAACCCACATTTTGCATCATATGGCCAGAGGCAGCATTGACACTAATCGACTGAAAGAGACTCAC